>NW_027185697.1:17239022-17241146 GCF_028583685.1 Petaurus breviceps papuanus | reverse complement strand
GCGCCAGCATGCCCCACCCCCATCTCCTCTGGCCAAAGTATCCTACTGGATTGTTGCCGATTCATTTTTTTCAGTGGTGTCTGACTATTCATGATCCCATTTGGGGTTTTCTTGGGAAAGATATTGGAACGGTTTGCCATTTCCTTTGTCCAGTTCATTTTACAGACAAGGTAACTGAGACAAACAGAATTAAGTGACTTGCCCAAGATCACAAGAGGGTCTTCCTGACTCCAGGGCTGACTATCTACTGTGCCACCTAGCAGCTCATGTCAACGTGTAGCATTTCTGGAACTCAGCTGGGCCCCCCTAGGCACTCCCAGTGAAGCATGTTTCTTAGTGCTTATTAGTTCCTTGGTCCTGTGGAGACAGCAAGAGGTGCCTATATCAGAGGCATGAACACTGAGCCTGGAAAAAGCATCTACATTCAGACTTCACAGGGCATAAAAACTTTTTGCTCTCCTCTTCAGAATCTTGGGGTACACCTACGGTGGACACAAACACAGCTGCTGGAGCAATGAGCACATCTAGGGGAACCAAAGTCAGAATCTTGGGGCCCCAGAGTGTTTTGCTGGGGGTTTTTCCCGAGTAGAGATGACTAAACAGTGATACTTTGATAGATGATTCCAGTTTGAGGAAAGGACGTTAGTGAATCTGAGATGTCAGGAGCTCCTGGGTCCATCAGTCAGTGCTGGCTGTACTGAGGGGAGTACTTTGACAACTACTACAGCCCTCCTAGGAGAAGATAACTCCCTCCAGAAGATAGGGACCTTTAAAATAATGGAAACAGGAAATGAAACTGAAATGCCTTTTCAATAAGCCACATAATGTCCTGTGTTTTAATTATCAACCTCCAAAGAAAGTTTTATAGATGGCAGGTGATACTAATTCAGGTCTTTGTCAGTACACATCGACATGTCTTTTGTGTGAAGAAAATAACCATCCTATACCTAACACTGTTAACTGAGTCTTTTTCTACTGTGCTGTGGGAAGACCCTAGACCTGGGCCAAAGACAACTAGAAGAATAGATTCTCCCACGACTGAATGTATGGGCCTAGAGCTAAAGAGCCCTTAGTGAGAAAGGGAAAGGATGCCAAGCCCTCTTGAGCCCAAAGTGTCAAGGGTTTGCACACGTATAATTCCTACATTTGTCATTAACTTGATTATTCTAAAACATGATTTGTCTTTTAACACTTTACTTGGTAGCTCCCCAAAGGGAAGGAATATCTTTATAAAATATTTTTGACCAGGTTAATAGTATTATGTACTTCACTGTCGTGAACAAGTTAGAAAAACCAAAGATCTTGAAACAGTTCTGCTTACAACTTGAATTAACTTCTGGACACGCTGGAGAGTTTGATAACATGGCAAATATTCTGTTAAAACCCCCAAAGGAAAGCTCCAGAAACTGGTATTTTTGTTCTCTCTCAATACTAATTTAAATAGAGGGTGTGGGTGTAGGATGATTATACACTTGTTAAAGGGTTATTTATTGTTCTATTTGTTTGTACACAAAGTTAGACTTTTTCCTTCCTGGTTTTACAGAGTACACAAGAGAGAGAGTATACTGACTAGCTATGCATTTTCACAATATACTGTCATTAATATCATCAAGCAATATTTCCCATAATGTCAACATACCCAGTTTTAACAGGGTCCCACTTGAGAACACTCATTAGAGAATTGTTGGAACTTGCACCCCCACCCCAAACGGTTTTTTTAAAATAATGAATGAATAATTTTTGGCAAGATACATGTGTAAATCAAGAAGTCAGCATTAAAAGATCAGTCTCAGACTGGAGTAAAGATTCTGATAGTACATGCCAGGGCTGTGCTGGCCCTGGGGTCTCAATATTTTTAATCACTGATTTTGCTAATCACATGGGAAGTTTGTCAAATTTAAGGGTTATGAATTTGGATGAGATAAATGGAACATCAGTGACATATCCAAAGAGATCTCAATAAGCTGGAACAACAAAATGTAATAAGAAAGTAAACTCCGGTATTTTGGGTAATTAAAAAAATAACATACACATATCCAACTACCGTGTTTCCCCGATAATAAGACACTGTCTTATTAATTTTTTGGACAGAAAAACACCAGAGGGCTTATTTTCAGGGGAGGG
>NW_027185697.1:17221390-17234022 GCF_028583685.1 Petaurus breviceps papuanus | reverse complement strand
TAATGTAGCGTGTAGCAGGGGATCACCTTCACTACAGTAGCAATCTCAATAGGGCTTATTTTCGGGGAAACACGGTAACTACAGGATTCCAAGATAAGGCCCAAACAACTTTACAAGCAGTTTGGTTAGGAAACCACTTACTACTTGTGTGCAAGGTCATTTAACATCACTTGGGCTTCAGTTTCCTCTCCTCTAAAATGGGAGAGGGGTAGAGGAGAAAGGAGGGATTGAACTAGGTGGCGTCAAAGATCCTTTCCAGTTCTGTATTGACAATCCCATGCAATAGTTGACCATAAGTAGTGACATCTTAGGGATAGTGAAGAGCCCTGTAATTTCATTTGCACTGAGAACTCCAAGTGAGGAAACTATCTCCCAAACTAGGCTGCCATCTTCTCTGCACCTGTTGATCTACCCAGAGTGATACAGTCTGGTCGTCCTGGTCTTCAGGTCAGCTCTCTTGGGCACTAGCTGTGCTGTTTTAAAACTCTAGGCTGCATTAACATGTCAATTATATAAATTTAATTACTATAATTATATGTAATATTAATATACAAATATACTGATCATATTAAAACATAATTGTTTAAATTAAAATATTTATTAATTACCTTTATATGTCATCTGCAACTTCCCAATTTCTTATGCCAACCTTCGATGTATCAAAACTGAGATGGGGAAAGTGGAAATGTTAAAGGGTAATTGTACAAAAGACCTTTCGTGTTACTTTCCTTCCCCCAGTTAAAATGTAAACCAAAGTCCCTTAATGTAGGGACTATGCTTCAAATCTCTGTATTCCCCAAGATACAGTAAATACAATGCAAGGCACACAGCAAAATAACACTAGCCCAGTGCTTCTGAAACAGTGGGTCTCAACCCCACATGGAGTCTGAAGGTATCTCAAATGAAAAAGTTTAAGAAGCCCTGACTAGTCAACACAATCTACTCTTCCAAGAGGGTCTCAAACTTTGGCTCACATTATGTCACAATATCTTAACACTATCTAGGGGTCCTTAAGGCCAAGCTCAAACACCATTGTCCTTCTCAATGCACTCTCTGATCTCACAAGCAAGGGAGCTCTCCCTCATCTGATTTCATAGAGTAATACTTTATACTCACAGAAGCACAGAATTTGAGATTTGGAAGGGACCTAAAACCCAGTCCATAGAGGCAAGGAATCCCTACCACAGACCCAATCCATGGATGTTAGGAGATCTTTAAGGAGAGGTAGCAGTCCATGGGACTCTGGAACAGCTCTCATTATTAGGTGACACCCAGCCAAGAGACTCTTCTGCTGCTTCCACAAGATGATCCTTCAAATACCTGACAATAGCTATCATGTGCTTGCTTCCATCTGAAATCTTCTCTTCTCTGAGTGCCTTCAGCTCATCCTAAGCAATGGATTCGGTCCACTCTCCTTAATGCCCCAAGCTTGACACATGCCAGTTGATCCTTCCCAAATCATGGTGCCCCAAACCAAAAACCATGTTACAGATGAGGAATGAGCAGGGAAGAGCACAGGGGGATGATCACATCCCTATTCCCAAAAGTCATGCATCCCTAGACCCAGCCCAAGTCAGCATTAGCTTTTCTGGATGCCACATTAAAAGGCTGGTTCATATTGAGCTTGTAGTCCATTAATATTTTCAGAACAGTTGCAAAAGAAAGGTAGCAAAGTATTGGGGGGAAGGGGGAGTGGACCCAGAGACAGTTTAATGTAAAGGCTCAGAGACTAGACATGGAAAAGCAGGCTGCTATAGCAATGAAGAAAATCTGACTTGAGGAGTAGGAGGAGGCCAGGTTATTAAGAGTTTTCAAGGCTAGAGGACCCTTGAAAAAAAAACAACATACTAAAGAATCCTAGAGGTAATAGGGAATTATGTATTTTATTCCAGGGAAGTAGAAAATGGGTGACATGATCAGTTATACATTAAGAAAATTCACTGTCAGCGGAGTAGAGGATGATTGGGAATGAGAACTGACAAAAAGAACTACGTCCCATAATCTCTCACCACGTGGACTTACTTCTATCCAGAAATAAACTTAAATTATAAAATTGTGCTTTGATGAAATTACTAAAGGTGATGAATTCAATATATATTTCCCTTATTTACTTGAGAGGCATTCTGGGGTACCACAGAGTCAGCCTCCAAGCTAGGAAGAACTGGATTCAAGTCCCTCTCAGCCACCAGCTGCTTTGTGAGCCTGTGTAAGCCACCTTAACTTCTCAGTGCATTTCAGGACCGGTGCCATCTGCCTCTAAATATACACTTACAGAAAGAACATGGAGGGGCGGCCAGGTAGCACAGCGAGTAAGAGCACCGGCTCCAGTGTTGAGAAGACCTGGAGATCGAATGCCGGGCTCAGACACTTAGCACCCACCCAGAAACACCTGGCCGTGTAACCTTGAGCAAGTTACTTAACCCCGATTGCTTTAAAAAAAAAAAAAAAAAGAAAGAAAGAACATGGAAAAAGGCCTATCTTCTGAATGTATCCCCACAAGGTGAGGTCACCAAAGCAGGCCAACCTGAGGTCTGCCTGGCCCCTGCAGAGTTCCTGGAAAGTGCCCTGCTCCCACCACCTGTCATAATTCAATCACTACTAAACCTATCACGTTCTGACAGAGTCACTTTAATCAGTTATCTTAAAAATTCCATTACAAAGAAGCAGGCATATTTTCCTAAGAGGTAGGAAACTTGGTTGAATTAAAACTTTTTTAGAAGAGGCATTGGTCAGGCTGGAAACATTCTTTTTCCTCAGATTTTCGCGTCAATAGGATGTGACCTGTAAGTCTCACATTTTTGCTTACAAAAGAAATTCCCATCTATAGCTACTCACTCCACAATAGTGGGCATCAAGGGAAGCTGCATGAATGAAACACTAATCTCTCCAAGAGTAATTCCCTAAAAACTGATGAAATCACAGGTCTGGGAGAACAAATACTGGTCTGCATGATTATATCAAAAACTTAAGAGGTGGAAAGGATTTCAGAACTCCTCCAGTCTAATGTGCCCCATCCTCTTTTAAAGATGAGAAAACTGAGGCCCAGGCACAGTAAGGCTTTACTATCAAGGTCACATGGATAAAAAACGTCAAAAAGGCAAGATTGAAACCCAGGCTCCTCTGAATCAAAATCTCGTAATTTTCCAGTAGACCAAAAGGTACATTATAAAAGGCCTAAGAAAATGATCTATTACTATAACAACTACTGTATTTCAAATAGCTTAGTAAGGAATCAGGCTGGCAAATGATTGTGATACAACTTTCAAATCCTCACCTATAGCATACAGTACCTTCTTACCAACCAGACAGAATAAAAAACAAAGGCAGATGAGTCTGGCAACAAGACTGAAAGACCTGAGCCTTCCACAAAGCACAGGCCAGGAGTTCTACTTTGTAAAATTTTGAAAAGGGGTATGAAGAAATAAATCACACAGATATACACCAAATCAAGATCTCTTTCCCTCAACTTCAGAGAAATTTTAAATTAGAAAGATTCTTAAAAGTGAAACACTTGACTTTCCTTTCCTGCCTCTTCCCAGTTTATGTATAAATATAAATGCTTTGCTGAGATAACTTTGGAAGGCAAAGAAAGTTTTAAATAGTCCTAACAAATAGGGAAAAACCCTCAGCACCAGTGGCTTTCTGTAATGTAGGAACAAAGTTCAAACTCAGTTCATCACAGAACCTTTTTCAATGTCATGTTCTTCACCTATAAAATCAGAGAATTATATTAGACTGATATCTAAGGTGTCTTTCATGCTATTATATTTCTAATGTCTTTGGGATGAAGGTTTTAAAATTGAGTTCAGAATCCTAAAGGCATTTCTCCCTCCTCAACTTCACTGGACTTGTAAGACCTTAAAGCAAATTTAATTTGGGTCCTAAAAACAGTTCGGAGAGTACCCTAAACCAGATTCTAAGACTCACATTAGTTGCTTTAATAAAGTTAGAGAAGCAAACTTTCATAAGGCCCCCACTTTTGCTGCCTGGTCCTTTTCCCAACTTGTGTACATACTGGTACATCTTAAGAATGGTGAAAGCAGGAATGACCAAGCAGGTGCAGTTAGGTACCATTACAAACCAACTGAATGAGCTTCCCAGGGAGTGGTGACAGACATCATCATCCAGAATACTCACAAAAATCCCCGTTTACAATCCCCAAGAGACATTGTGAAAATCTGCCTTAGACGGTGACACTGGGCAACAAGGTTTTCAGTGATTATTGAGTAAGTGAATCATTTGGATCCTGGCCTCCACATTCCTTTCTATGGATCCAACGTTTAGCCACTGCACTGACACTAGCACAAATTTGACCACTGATAAAGAGGAAAACAAGAAATGATAATGAAATGAAGCCAGTCAATTCTGCTTATCAGCAACCTGGCTACAAAAAAGTACAGTGGGTAAGATGCACACAAGTGAGGCAGAGACAGGTATAAAATCAAGTCCTTTGATTACAAATCCACTACCCTTTCCATAGTTATCATGTTGCCTTCTAAACAATAACTGGCATCAATCTAGTAATTTAAAGTCTGTAAAGAGGTTTCTGTGCATTATCTCAGCTATTACATTTTACAGTAAAGAAAAATGAAGTTGAGACAAGTTAAGTGACATAATGGAAGGTGTCCGAGGTAAGATTGCAACCCAGGTCTTATTGACCCCAAGTCCAGGATACCTCTTTTAAAAGAAATAACTGCAATAAATCATCACAAAAATTATCTCTCCTTTCTGTTTGCTATTAATTTAAGTGTAAAACAGAAAAAAGCACACTCTTCTGACAAATGAAGTCATTCAACAACCCAACACACTGAGTTTCTAGTGACACCTTCAAAAGTCAACTGGTTCTGACGAAACTCAATATGCTGCTAGACAGTAATATAAATTTGTAATTCAGTGGGCCATCTTGAGACAAAATCGTTTACAATATGCTACATAAGCATTATCTCCTGTGCTTTTCACAAAGACCAATGAAATTGATTTGAGCTAAGAAAAGTGGTTCAGTCTTCCATCTTTAAAAAAGAAAATGAGTATATTATCTATAACGCTCATGTTATGTTTAAAAAATAAAAAATTTCCCTTATGGAAACGAGTCAATCTGTGACCATGCAAAGTTACAGACAAATAATCTCAGGTTTATACTTCACAACTGCTAATAATTGCTAATAAGAATGTTAAGTGTCAAGGGACAGAACAAACATCTTTGCCACATTATGCCTTTACTGTAGTCAGGTTCTGGGAGACAGGATTTGGTGTACAATATATCTAAATCCACAAAATGAAGGCACTCTAATATGCTCTCTTTCAAAATCATCCTTCATTAAGCAAACTTCTCATTTATTAACCCAAAGAAAAAAACTGTAAAAGACAACCTCACATGCTGTTTGTAGAGCAACATTTTAATAAAAATAAAATAGCCCACCCTCATCTGATGCTTTTAAATCCTACCAAAAACAAGCAGGGTAAGCAAGTACTGAAGAGATGCAATGCAATACATTATATCATAAAATTATAAATGTAACTAAAAAATGACAAGATTCATCTAATAAGTTAATACCCTAAATAGATAGCAAATTTCAGGTGGAGAGGGGAAAAAAACATTAAGACTGTTAAACGTATTATAGTAGGGGAAAGTTGACAACATTTTTAAAAAGGTTGAATTCATTTTTAATATTTCCTCCAAAATTTACTTTAATAGAATAAACTATAATTATATTTTCATAGGCAAAATCCCAAGAAAGAAGAGTTTCAAACTAACAAATGAAAACTTTGTACTTAGGAAAGGAGACGGGTGTAGAAATCAAATTATTGGTTACTGAAATAAGTTATCCATAATTTTTAAACAACAAATCAGAACACTATCATTACTCTTATACCCTGGTCTTACAAAAAAATATTCAGACATCCTTACTGTCCAGTCCTTCATTCTCTCATCTCTGGCTGTGGCTCTCCTTTGTTGTAAACTTTTCCTTTTAGGGGTCTGGATAACTCATAGAATCAATCCCTAAGCATTTATTAAGCACTTCAGTGGGTCAAGCACTGTGTTAGACACTTGGGGGAAGGTGAGTGAGAAAGAATCTCCCAGAAGGTCAGAGCTTTAGCTTCAGAAGTTATTTCATATAGTTCATACTGGGAAAAGAAGTATCTTAGTCATGATACAACCTGACAAGTGGTTATGTAGATGATAAGGAACCTCCTACCTGGGTTGGCCCAGTCCACTTTGGAGCAGCTTGAACTTTCAAAGGAGCTTCCTGATGTCAAGCCTCTCTGGGCCTCTTGACAATTTCCAGTCACTGCTGCTAGTTCTTTCCTCCAAAGCCAAACTGAACAAGCTCTCTCCCTATGGGGCCTTCAGCTACCTGACACCAACAGGTGCTGCTGAGTCTTCTCCTCCCCAGACTCGACTGACACTCTTTAGACTCAAAGCCCCTGACTATCCTTGATACCTTCTTCTAGATGTTCTCCAGTTTAGCCATTAAAATCCACAATTATTCAATTCCTACCTCAGTCAGACACTGGATATAAAAAGACGAAAAAGAAACAGCCCCTCCATGAGAGGCTTACATGAGGGGGTGTACACAATGAATGTTAGTAATGTTATTAAGCACTTCCTATAGCTTTTTCTCAATCTTACTCTTCCCGAACCTCCTGGAAGGTTCTGCCACCAGATACTCTCTCTTCTACCAAAGGTTTCCATAATCCTACTCTCTCCCAGTTCTCCTACCTGACCACTATCCTCAGTCTCCTTTTATGGTTCTCCATCCCTGGCACATCTACCAGCCCACAGTGTCTCCCATCTCATCATTTCCACCAATTATTTTTATGCAGATGATTCCCAGATCTACAAATCCAGCCCTATCTACTCTCTCTCCTGAGCTCCTAGCCCTCATCATCAATTGCCCGTGAGGCATTTCAAATTAGGTGACTAAGTCACCTCTAACTCATCACGTTCAAAACAGAATCCCACCCCACCCCCACATACACACCCTCCCCTCACCCAAACTCCCTCAGGGTTAGCAAGGGCATCGTCCTCCTCCTTCCAGTCACCCAGACCAGCAACCTCGGGGTTATCCTCCATCCCTCTCTCATACCTCCCCCACTTGTTTTTTCTGTGTTTTATTCTCTTCCCTCATGGCCCTTGGGACAGGCTCTCAATCACCTCCCAATAGCCTTCTAATTGGTTGCTGTGATTTTCCTAAAGCAGAGCTCTGACCCTGTAAAATCCTACTCAATAAAATCCACTGGCTTCCTGTTGCCTTTGGGATCAGATATAAAATCCTGTTTGGCATTTAAAGTCCTTCCCAACCTAGTGCTGTCCAGTCTTCTACACTTTGCTTCCCTCCACATTCACAATCCAGCTACATTGCTTTACTTGCTGGTCCTCAAAAAGCACACACACACACACATCTCCAGTCCCCATGCCTTTGCACTGGCTGTTCCCCCATGCCTAGAGCACTGTTCCTGCTCTCCTCCTCAGGCATCCTTTCTAGCTTCCTTCAAGACTCAGCTCCAATTTCTATAGAGGCCTCATCTGTTTGTCTCCCCACTCCCCTCCATTCACACAGTCTTTATCTTCTACAAATATTTTTTTCCGAATATTGTCTTCCTCCTCATAAAAGGAGCTCCTTTTATGCGAGAGGACTGTGTTTTTACCTTGCTTTGTATTCTAATGCTTAAGGATTCTTGGACAGCACCAGGCACAGATATGCTTGTTAATAAATGCTAACAGCCTGACTACCAGGAACAGTGCTAAAAACCGGAGATAGAAATACAAACAGAAGATGGTATCTGCCCTCAAGGAGTTTATATTCTAATTTGGGAAGTTATCACAGACAGGGCAATTGGGGGGGGGGGATGAGGAGGGAGGACACATCACCATGGAGTAGCATGGTAAGACTATATAAAACATATATACAAGGTAATGGGGGGATAGAAGGGGAAAGAACTTGGAAAGGCTTTATGTAGGGCACATGTGAGCTGAGGTTTAAAAGAAGCTATTATGAAGCCACCACAAAGGAGAGTATTCCAGCCACAAGAGACAGCCTGTCAATAAGATCTGTATTTGAACATAGTGGTAATAAGGAGCCAGTGGGGTTTATTAAGCAGGGAACGACAAATTTTATTATTTATTTTCAATGAGCAGTAATTTGGTTAGGCGCACCAACAAAGAATTCTTTCTGCATATAAGTACACAATCATCCCTCGTTTTAAGACTGTCAAAAATATTATCCCTTTTCCAAAAATCAAAAACAATAAAACGAATATTTTTTTCTGAAGAAAAAAATTCAGTAAGAGACTAAAGAAGTTTGATGAGAGGGTGACTTAGACAAAACACAAACTGTATGTGGATTTCATGTGGAAGTATGTGAGAAATGAGATTACAGTGAGAGTCTTAATTCACTAAGTCTATCAGAAAAATAAAGGCATGCTTTATTACTTTACACTGTGTTGGAAATGTGTTTTTTTGTACAAGTTCAAAGGACCACATAAATGTGAATTATTATTTAATATCAGACAGAGGAAAAGACTTTCTACTCCAACCTCCTCATTTAATCCAGGAGGAAACTCCCGACCAAGGTTACACAGCAAGTGCAGAACCAAAAATAGACAGCCTTCTAACTTCTTCTCATATGCAGGATCAATCCAATTTTAACCCTAACTAGTAGCTGGTATCTCCACAAATCCATGATTCCCAAAAGGCTGAGTAAGAAAAAACAGAATCCAATTTCAATATAAGGAGCAAAGTATATATATGACCTTGTTTAATGTTGTTGGTTTTGCTGGCAAATTGTTTTGACACAGGAGATACCACCCAACCAAGGCCCAAATGGTCCCTTCAAAGAACAACAGCTCCTTAAAACAGTTACATTAAAATACCTGATATTCTGCTTTATTTTCAAAATAAAATGTTGATTAAAAATGAGGCAAAAGCCTTAGGTATAGAAATAGTCCAGCAGGTACAAGAAGGACATCAATTTAAGAAAGAAAAAAAAAAAAGCTTTGCAAACAAAATCATTTACAAAATAAAACAGCATCCATTTGAAAAATAGGAAAAATGGAAAATATATTTTATCTTAATATAAAGTATCAGAAGAAGACATTGTGATATGGCTTTCTAAATATCAATTTGTTCTCAGTTCTCACAATCTAAAAGAAGGTTAAGAAATAGATAATATATATATATGTATATATATAGTTCAAATTCAAATGAAATCAAGAATTCACTTATTTTAGAAGAAGGAAAAGGGGTGACACCTATTATAATAGCCCCACCCACCCCATATCACTCCACCTTCCAATCCATTCACCTGGTCTTCCTAGTGAATATCAAACCTCTCTTATAATTCCCTACTACTTGCCAAACACAGTCCAAATGCCTTAAGCTCCAGAAAGACTTCCACAAACTGAACACCACCCCACCCCTTTTAGAGTCCCAACTCTCAGTTGGGACATTTCCTGGACAAGCCTTCCCTTCCCTACTTCAGAGCTTTCACTCAAGCTGCTAAGACCAACTTCAAATGCCACCTCTCCCAAGAAAGCTTCCCTGAAGGCAAAGCCCACTTCAAAGCATAAGCACTCTAAGATAAACCTGGTGTCAATAATATATATGCCAGCTGGCTTCCCCCCCCTCCAAAAAAAAAATCCATTTCATGATCAGGACTCTACCTAACCCTGGCCAATGACATCATTAATGCATGCCCCACTGATAGAACTTGATAGGAAAAGATCCATGGTTGGCTCAACACAAATCTGTGACAACTCCTGGGCAAAAGCATGCAGATACAGATATGGGAAAAGTCCATTAATGCCCTCTTTCTATGTGAAAGGAGAACACAGGAGGAGGAGAAGATTCAGGCTAGACACAGAAAGTTTGCCAATTTATTGCACTTCATTAAAGATAAGATTTCTAATGAGAAAAAAACTGTAAATGGGTAGCAAATGAGTAGCAAAACTCACTAATATTACAAGCTATTTTCTAGATACCATTGTCAGGCATCAAATTAGAGCTTCTGGTAACACACAAATAATAAATGCTTTTATACTTTTCAGAATCAAACGAACAATTTGAGTTTTGAAACGTTTACTTTTGAGAACTCAATGCTGACAACTAATGTTGGTCATTAATATAAAGAGCTAGCTTCAAAAACAAAAAGTTAGTGATATTTAAATCTTCCTGTACTGATAGAAGGAAAAACTTACAGAAAGGGGAAACAAACTTTACTGGAACATGTATGAAATACATTTAACCATCAAAAGCACAGCTTCAACACTTGTTTGTCTAAGCTAAAAACCTTCCAGATGAGTACAATGTATCATGAAGAAAATCAAGCAGCAAAACGCTTACAGCAAGCACCAAGCCATGCTGCAGAGCTCCCAAGTCAAAAGACCTTTTCTTTGTAAGTCTGTAGTTCTGTTTGAACAGTTCGTTACAACATTAAGACATGAACTGTCTCAAACTAACAAGGCAGGTGGGTGGGAGGATGAAAATGAAGCAGCCAGAACAGAGAGCAAAGGACTGTTTTTATAGCTAGAGTCAGAGGTGTTTTCCTTGACACCTCTCTTGCTGGCCCCAACAACCAGAGAGCCTCTGAGGCTGGCCAAGGCTCTCACACAACCAATAGCTTTACTAGCCATCACCTACAAGAAAACATTTCTGCAGAATCAAAATTTAACACACTCCAGCTTAGTTTATATTCAACTTTTCTATTGTTAAAAAATATTCTTACCTTCTGCTACATCATCATCGACTGCCCCTTTCACCTGAGAAAAACACCACTGAATATCATTTCCTCCTCCAGCTCCTGAAAGGAAAAACAATCCCCATTAACATCATGTCCGAGTTTTGTTCACTTTTTCTCTACTGTAAACAGAGAGCTAGTGTCCAAGGTTAGCACAGCACCATTAGTAATGGCTGCCCACTCAGAGAACCTCTGTGCCCCCAACTCTCCAACTCGGAGAAAGTTGCGGTCGAATATCATGAGGAAATTTTTCTACTGTTGTGATCAGGTCTAGATTTAAGACCAAGAAAAAAAATTAAAAGCTATAACTCTACTCCATTTACTTACAAAGAAAAAGTTGAGAGTAAATTAGTTTGTTAAAACAGTTCTTGACCTATTCTCTGCCTTTGGACCCTTGAGAAAGTACATGACTTAAAAAAAAAAAAAATCAGTCCTTACTTCCAGGTTTTTTTTTACATGATGGAATTAAGGTTTTTTTTTTTTTTTAAGAGCAAGAACTCACTGGCTAATCAGTAACATTGAACTTTTTGTTCACAACTTTTCTTTCATCTTTCCCTCCTCTCCAAAGACAATGCTAACCACATATAATTAAGATAGATCAGAAAGCAGTACAAAAAGTTAAACCATTTTAAAAATAGTTTTCTTTTTAAATCTGTGCAGACAATATCCCAAGTTACAGTCAATAAACTAAAACTACCATGAAACACTGCACGAAGCGACAACTTCAAGAACATTACTGGCTCCGTGAGAGATGGTGATTCATTTGAACCTTGCTACCAACACCTCCCCTCCCCCCAAAAAACACCACCCATTTTTCTACATTTCATTGCCAGCCAATCACTCATTCATTACATACAGGAAAAGTAATTGAAATGAATGCTACTAAAGAGGCTGTCAAAAGGAAGTTTCTTTCTTCCTTCACCCCACCCCTCAGAATCCAAAGGGCCAAGCAACAGATGTAATTTACCATCTTGTGCAACAGTTTTAATTTTACTAGATTAACAAGGCCAAAACGCAACGTGCTTTTAGCAAAATCACAAGTTCAATCCAACACATTAAAAAATAGAAAATACAAGCTGAAGTGCAAAAATCCATCTGGATTTCAAGATAAAGAATTAGCTCAGTCTGTGATGTTTCCATCTTTCACACTGCTATAGATGGAAGCACAGTGAAGAAAATTCGTGGAGAGGGCAACAAAATTAAACCGTCTATTCAAGATTCTCTTAAGCAACAGAAATCTGGAAAAAATGTATTTCCCTTCTTTCTTCCAGTACTCATTCTTTGTTAACACGAGATTTTCCACATACACATGACCTCGGGTTCCCCTGTGTCTGTAGGTAAAAAAGCTCCCCTTTTCCCAGCACAGGCAGGCCAACCCGAAGACTGGGCTTTCCTCCTCCACTGGCTCTCAGCTAACTCACAAACTAGCGAACCCCCGGCACCGGAAAGGCCTTCCCTGAAGCAGACACAAGTTGGAGCTCACCCCCCCCTCCCCGGCCGCTGCATCCAGAGGCTGCTCGGGGCGCCCCGGGAATCCTCCTGCGCCTCCCCCTTCTCTCTCGGGGTCTTCCAGCTTCCAGCCTGGGATCCTCGGCAACTCTCCGGGCTGCGAAGCTCCCTCCGTAATCCGGGGCCGAGCCGGGGCCCGCGATCCGGGCAGAGGGGGCACGTCCGGGGCAAGCCCACGCGTGACCTCCGCAGGCCGGGGCCAGCAGGACCTGCCCCGGGGGCCTTCCCGGCCTCAGTTTCCTCCTCCGGAAAACGAACGGTCTTCCAAGCCCCTAAGCGTACGATCCCACCCTGCCTCAGTTTCCTCCTTTGTAAAATAGCACATGACCTCTCTGGGTGCCTAGAAGCGCTCTCGGTACGAAGCGATGCTAGAAGCGCCCCCCCCCC
>NW_027185697.1:17216327-17221380 GCF_028583685.1 Petaurus breviceps papuanus | reverse complement strand
CTAGAAGCGCTCTCGGTACGAAGCGATGCTAGAAGCGCCCCCCCCCCGTGCCTAGCGGCACGGGGGGGGGGAGCGGCAGGCCCCAGGGCCGGGAGCAAGCAGCCCCCCACGCCCATTCGTGCCTGCAGGCCGGGTCCCCGCGTGTCCGGCTCCCGCTCCCGCCCCTCCGGCTCCTCGCCGGACGGCGGGCGCGGGCAGGGCCTAGGCTCGGGGTCGGGGGGGGGGGGGGGCGGGCCACCCCCGGGGGGCCCCCCCCCCCCCCCCCCCCCCGCGGGGAGGGGGGGGGGGGGGGGGGGGGACGGCTGGGGCGCCCCTCTCCCGCTCTCACCTGCCATGGCGCGCGGGCGATGGAGGCCCCGCCGGGCTGCTCAGGCTCTCCGGGCCGAGGCCGCCGCCCTCCCCGGGCGCGGGGGGCCCCTGCGGGCGCGGGCGCTAGGCGGGGGGCGGCGGGGCCGGGGGGCGGCGGGGCAGGAGGGCGGGGCGGCGCTCCGGGGCTTCCCGGCTCTCCTTTTCCCCCCCAGCTACGGCACCGGTGGCTGCGGCGGCGGCGGCGGGCGGCGAGCGGCTCCACTTTCAAAATGGCGCCGGCTGGCCTGGGTGCTTGCGTCACTGGGGGCGGGGCCCGGAGGGCGGGAAGGGGCGGGGCCGGTGGCGTGCGGAGCTCCTCGGCCCCGCCCCTCGCCGTCGCACGCACGCACACGCACACGCACGCTCGGCCGCTCCCCTCTGGGAGCCCCGCCTCCTCGCCCCGCCTGTGCTGCAGCTCCCGGGGAGAGCAAGCTGGCGCAGATCGAGGCCGGCGGTTGGGACTGGAGCTGTGGGGGGCCCAGTCCTCAGCTCTGCCCTTGCACGGCGCTCAGCGCTGGCGGTGCACAGGACCGTGCCTGCCTTCCAGGGGCTTACAGTCTGACGGGAGCTCTCCGTGCAGACAGGCCGTGAACGTGCGGCACGATCTGGATTGCATTCAGTGGGGATAATCCACCAGGGAAGACGTTGCAATGAAGGGGAGCGGGGAAAAGCTTCCTGCCGGAGGTGGAGGACTTCCAGAAAGCCCGGGGTGAAGATGAGGAGGGAGCGTAGGCCAGGCGCGGGGCAGCCGATGCACATGCTGCTCAGGGAAAGGAAGGGCTTGGCGCAGACCCGGCGGATCATCCACACTCGCCCTGGGAGACTCGGCTTAAATTCTCACCCCACCCCCACTCCAAGGAGCGCCTTCCTTCAGGGCTATAGACACCTTATACCTTTGAGCTCTATCACTCCTTTGAGTCCTGGGACCGGGGCCTTGTCTCTTTCCATTTCAGCACCTAGTAAAAGTTTAATAAATGATTGTTGCCCGATTGACCCAGCTGAGAGTCAAATGACTTGCCCAGGGTCACAAAGGAAGTGTCTAAGGCTGTATTTGAGGCCAGTACTATCCTAGCTTGAAATTTCACACCTGAAGTTTACTCTTGCTGTGACCTTGGACACATCACTCGCGGCTTCATTTTCCTCTTCTTCAAAATGAGGGGTTTTGCCTCCTAGGGCCCCCCCCCCAAGCTCTAGGTTCAGGAAAACTACTGCCCCGTCTTCAAATCCCAGCTCTGTCACTCGTCCCTCTGCAAATATGGTTCCCTCTTCTGCAAAATTAGGGATTTTAGACTGGTGCGGGTCTCCTCCAGCTCTAAAATCCAGGAGCCAGTCAAGCTCCCTCCTATCAGCCCCTCTGCATGGAAAGGGTTTCACAGACAAAAGTGAAAGAACTGCTCTCACTGCCTCCCAGATCGGGCCTCAGACACTAACCAGCTGGGTGACCCTGGGCACTTAACCTTTGTTTGCTTCAGTTACCTCATCTGTAAAATGTGAGGATCAAATGAAGTGATATTTGTAAAGCTTTTGAAAAGTGCCTGGTATGTAGTAGACACTGTAACAACAGCAGCAGTAGTAGTAAATGCTGAGGTCACAAAGAAAAAATCAAAATAATTCCCACTTTCCATTCTAATGGGGGACATATTTGTTCAAATGATTCCACATTCCAAACTGCTAGCTATGCCTGCTGGCATCGATGCTGCTAGGATCTTAAAAGAGTCTAAGTTCCATGATGGCAGAGCCTGGTTTTGTGGAAAGAGAAATTGGATTTAGAGCCAGAGGAACTAGGGTTGGCTATGGGAACTCCTATGGGAAACCTTGCTTCACCCCCACTAAAATCCTCTTCAAATGGACACATTTCCTGTATATTGTACACCCTCAGTAGAATTTGAGCTCCGCTGTCCAGTTGTCCAGTAATAGCAGGGTTGTAGTCACCTTTTTATTTTTTGTTTTTGAGGCAATTAGGGTCAAGTGACTTGCCCAGGGTCACACAGCTAGTGTCTGAGGTCCCATTTGAACTCAGGGCCACCTTCCAGTTCTTTATATTCACTTTTTAAAAACAAAAACAAAACAGGACATCTGTTACAGCCACCTAGGAAGTGGGGGCTGGGCTGGAGCCTGGAAGAGGGAGGAAATAACAGGAGTTGAACAGACATCGCTGACTAGAGGGTGAAAGGTCAGAGGCCGAAAAAAGTTGCTTCCAAGGTTGGTTTCACTTGGGCATGGATTGTGGTACAAGAGCCCTCAGTGCCTGGAACTCCAAAGCACAGCTGTCCAGGGAGAGGAGAAATGGAGATAGAGGGAGAGAGGGGGATAGGGAAGTGACAGACGGAGAGGGAGGGGGAGAGATACAGAGTGAGGGAAAGGGAGAGAGAGGGCAGAGACAGAGAGAGAAGAGGCAGAGAGAGGGAGGGGAAAGAGACAAAATGGGGGAAGAGAGAGAGAAAGATCACAAACAGGGAATCAGTCAAAGAAATCAGCCAAGAACCAGAGTGATTAAGCATTTGAGTGAATTTCCCCAGTCTAAGGATATGGAACAACCTATGGTCAATTACAGAATTGTGAAGAATCAGACCTTCAGAAGGGATTCTTGACCCAGTGGAAAAGGCAGTAGGCATTTGGGGCCAGAAATAAGGAAGTTTGAGCCGCCTGCCCGTGGGTGTGGTGAGGGGTGTTTGCAAAGCTGGCATTCAGCTTGGCACTTCAGGTTCAGACCATCCCACTACAAAACAGGTCTTGGAGAAATTACACAATGCTCTCCCTCACCTGAGCTCCTTTCCACACCTCCTCAGAGCTCTGCTCTGGCCTTCATTGTAGAGCTCACTCAGCCTAATTTTAAACAGTTCCAAAAATGCCTGGAGTCTGCACAGCTGCAGGATCACACCTTGAGCAGGGTTATTTTTCCCCTTACTTTTGCAAGGAAGGAAGGAAGGGAGGGAGGGAGGGAAGGCAAACAAACCTAGCTAAGTTGTCTACAGATTCAGCCCAGGAAAAGAAAAATAATAAAAAGCCCCTTGTGCCCCCTGGGTGTTCCATTTCTGATGCTTCTGTGCTGGCTGGCTCTGCTCACAATGTTTCCCAGGATCTCTTCCTATCCATTTATTTTTCTTTTCAATTAACCTCAGTTTGGGGTCTTTATTTCAAACCCAGCCCCCAATCATAATGGATCATAACCAGATTTCAGAGACAGAACAATCCTGTCCCAAAATATGACTTACAGTGTTTTCCAGTGACAGGTGGGCATCATCTCATTTGGTCCTAACAGTTGAAGGAGATAGACAGGGTGTCTCATCTCCTTATTTTACAGATGAACTGTATTCTTCATCTACATGTCTGTCACTGCTGCCCCTTCAACTATATTCAATGGCTCCCTGCTGTCACTATCCCTATGGTAGATAAAATGTAAGTATTTCCTTATTGCACCCAGCCCATCACCACCAATTGCTAGGATCCCTTCCTACAAAAAAACAGCTCCAGTCTGGAGGATCCTAGCCAAGTCCCTGAGAGGGAACTGCTCAGAGTTGGGAGAAACAGAGTTTCATACTGAGCCAGGAGCAGATAGGATACGTAGCTGAGACTGGAGAAGTTGGATCAAGAGGAAACAATGCATCTAGCCATATGACTCCCTGAACACAATCTCCATTCCAGTTAAAATAGCTTGTGAGGCATTTCCTGAACATTATCTTCTATCTCTGGCCTTTATATTAAGTGGTCTCTATACTTGGCATTCCTTTTCTTCTCACCTCAACTAGCCTCCCTCAAAGCCCAGCTTAGCAGCCACCTCCTACCTCCTACCCAAAGCTCTTCCCAGTCCTAGAATCCCCACTGATAACCCTCTTTCCTCCTTCAAATTAATTGTGTATTACTTTATTTACTTACATAAAATATCTGAGAGTCAATCTACCAAGGCATACTCAAGAACCATAAAGATACAATTACAAAAGACTACTCAAATAAAGAATGATTAGAATAATTGGAAGAATATTCAGTACTTGTCTAGGTCATGACAGTATAATAAAAATGTTAATACCTACACACCATACCAAACTACTAAGGAGATAATTTGTAGAGACAGATAAAATAATTATAAAATTTGTCTTGAGAAACAAAAGACCTAGAATTGCAAGGGGAATGATGGCTGGGGGAAGGAGGGGAATAGAAATAGAAAGGGAATAGTATTTCCAAACTCAAAATCATAATATAAATAATTATCACCCAAACTTTTTGGTACTGGTTTTTTTTTTAAATAGAGAAGTAGAGGGGCAGCCAGGTGGCTCAGCAAGTAAGAGCACCGGCCCCAGTGTCAGGATGACCTAGGTTCAAATCCGGGCTCAGATACTTAGCACCACACCCAGAAATAACTGGCCGTGTAACCTTGAGCAAGTTACTTAACCCCGATTGCTTTAAAAAAAAAATAGAAAAGTAGGTGATTAGAACAGACTAAAGAAGAACCAAAACCAACTGAATTCAATAACCCAATGTTTGATAAACTCAACAATAAAAATTACTGAGGGAAGAATTCCCTATGTGACAAAAATTAAAGGGGAAAATGGAAAACCATTTAGCAGAAGCTAGGTTTCAATCATCAACTCATACTACAAAATATAATAATTTCACAATGGATATTCAATTTATATATTAAAAGCCATACCACTGAGTGAGAGAGAGAGAGAGAGAGAGAGAGAGAGAGAGAGAGAGAGAGAGAGAG
>NW_027185697.1:17214680-17216317 GCF_028583685.1 Petaurus breviceps papuanus | reverse complement strand
ATAAAGTCATTCAGTCATGTTTGATTCTTAGTAACATCATGGACCATAGTATGACAGTCTCTTCTATACACCACTAACTCTTGAAGTCTGTCCAAGTTCATGTTCATTGATTTCATAACATTATCTATCCATTTCATCCTCTGCCATCCCCTTTTCCTTTTGCCTTCAATCTTTTCCAACATCAAGGTTTTTCCCTCTAAATCCTGTCTTCTCATTATGCCAAAGTATTTAAGATTCAACTTCATTATTTGACCTTCCAGTAAATGGCCTGTATTAATTTCTCTGAGTATTGACTGACTTGATCTCCTTGTTGGCCAAAGGATTCTCAAAGGTATTCTCCAGCACCATTCAAAAGCATCAATTCTGCATCCCTCAGATTTCCTTGGAGTTCAATTCTCATGGTCATACATTGCTACTGGAAAAACCATAGCTTTCACTCTGATTTTATAAATGAGGAAACTGAGGTAAACAGGTCTCAATGACTTGCCCAGGGTCACACAGTTAGTGTCTGAGTCCAAATTTGAACTCAGGTCTTCTTGACTCCAACTGCAACCCACAGCTACCCTCAGACAACTGATAATCTTTGGAGGGGGGGAAGGTTATGAACTCTAGCATTAGAAAAGACCTTCCCCAACTTCAAAGGGTTAACCTTAATAGCACTGCCCTGGGGACCCAGCCTGCCAGCATAAATAGCTAGCCAGTGGCTAGTATTAGAATATACATGGTATACCTGTGTGACCCTAGACAAGTCATTTAACCTCTTTGGGACTCAGTTTCCTTGTCTCCAAAATAAAGAGAGTCCAGCTCTAAATCTATGGAATTTAGCCAGGAATCATAGGAACTGATACTTGACCTCTTCTGGCATTGTCCAGGGCTATTTCCACTATACCAGACTAAAGATCCCTGAGATAATCATTATCTATCATTAGCTTGGACAGCAAGGTAGCTCAGTGGATTGAATGCCAGGCCCAAAATCAGGAAGACATCTTCCTGAGTTCAAATTCAGCCTCAGATACTTACAAGCTATGTGACTTTGGGTAAGTCACTTAACCCTGTTTGCCTCAGTTTCCTCATCTGTAAAATGAACTAGAGAAGGAAGTGGTGAGCCACTCTAGTATCTTTGCCAAGAAAACCTGAAATGAGGTCATGAGGAGCGGACAAGATTGAAAAACAACTGAACTATAGCAATTATTAGCTAACATTTATAGCATTTTATATTTGTAGACTTTTTTTCCTATTACGCAAATAGTATCATTTTACAAATGATGGAACTAAGTCTCAGGGGTGATCTGATTTGTCTCTGGACACTTCCCCTTGACCCTCTTACTAAATAATGGACCCAATTCTTCATGTGTCTATTAGATACAACCTTCTTTCTCCTAGATTCAATAGTCTTACCTAGGCTTAGGGGCAAAAGGAGTGTTCCTTACATAGATAAACTCCTGAGTCCCAGCTACACCCAGAGGAAAGTTCCCTTTAAGCTGCTGCCTAGTGAAATCCTTTCCTCCAATCTCCAATGTCAGGTCTCTCAATTCCAAAGTCAGTGAGGCAAGTCCTAGATTGCGAATATACTGGATTGCCCCTCCCCCAACACACACACACACACACACACACACACACACACACACACACACACA
>NW_027185697.1:17202042-17214670 GCF_028583685.1 Petaurus breviceps papuanus | reverse complement strand
ACACACACACACACACACACACACACACACACACACACACACACACATACTTTGCCCAATGGTTAGCACAGATCTATTTGAGTCTAGGAGAAGAAAGACCAGAAAGGTGAGCCTGAACTAGGGCTACCAGAGATTGAAATGATTAAGATAATCACAAGATTGAGAAATACTGGACTTTCCTCCAGAGTCAATTAGTAGTATGCTTACCTTCAGCTCAACTGGCATTTATTACTAAGCAAAAAGCACCAGGCTTGGCGCTAGTGTTGCAAAGACATACTAGAAACAAGGTAGAATGGGTGCTGTGCTTTGAAAGGACCCAGGGCAGGGAAGGAGTTCATTTGAGGCTCAGCTGTGCAAAGATACTCCCACATCCTAACAATAATAATCACTTACATTTGTCCAGGACTAAGGCTCTTAATCTTTTTTCCTCCAGGACTCCTTTGGCTGTGTGCTGAAGCGGAGGGGCCCTTCTCAGAATCATGCTTTTAAATGCACAAAATAAAATACAAAGGAAACCGAAGGATGGTGAAAATGAATGTCATTTTTCTCTCTCTAAGTTCATGAACCCCCCGAAATGAGTCTTCCATTAAGCGTAGCAGCTTCTCACTTTATCCTTCATGTCTTGACTAGAACAACAACTGACTACAATCACATCAATTCCATGTAAGTGTAAAATCAAGGAAGCATTCTTTTCCAAAAGATTTCTGGCTTTGCCTTTGCAATCTGCAGAGCCAAGAAAGACAATAGTCTTTTTCACTTGTGCAATGAAAGGAATCAGTCAGTTTTCAAACCAAGGAGCCCACCTACTATACATTAAGAACTCCTGGTCTTTACAATGTTGCTGTTTAGTTGTTTTCAGTCCTGTCCAATTCTTTGTGACCCATTTTGAGGTTTTCTTGGCAGAGATACTGAAGTGGTTTGCCATTTCTTTTTCCAGCTCATTTTACAAATGAGGAAACTGAGGCAAACAATGTGAAGTAACTTGTCCAGGATCACACAGCTAGTAAGTGTCTGAGCCCACATTTGAACACAGGAACATGAGGCTTCCTGATTTGTGGCCTGGTACTCTATCCACTGCACCCCTTAGCTATCTTTACAATAATTTATAACTTTGGGAGACAGGAAGTTCAAGTATAACTTCTGTTTCACAAGGGATGGACAGTGAGATGAAGTGATTTCTTCAAGGTCACACATATAGCTAGTAAGTGTCAGAGTATGGAACCCAGATGTCCTAGTACTGAACGTAAGCCCCTGACCTCAAGGTTAAAATGCCATTGAGGGCCAAAACCAAAAAGGTAAGTGGAATTGGAGCTGAAATTGGGGACTGTAGACTGAAAGGGTGCAGTAACAAGACAAGAGTATAATCAAACATGACTTCGGAACCATGATCATTCTGGGATACATGAAATTGACTCACCAGGGCAGGGCAATGGGATGAACTAGTTTTCTATCCTAATTTTCTACGTAGATCTTCACATTCACCCTTGGGCACCTTTTTCCCCCCCTAAAAATCAATCAAGATTCAGAGAAGAGTGAAAACCCAGCCAAGAGTACCAGTACTCCAAGGAGTTCATCACAACAGCAGTGACAGTGAACAGACAACATTTGTTATGAGCTTCTCACGTGATATTGTGAATTGCTCTCTCTCCTTTGATCATTTGAGCCATGAAGTGTTCCTTCATTGCACCCTTTCCTCCCTCGCTCCCTCCTCTCCCTGAGCCCTTGGAACTCTTTCTTTGCCCCTCTGTCACAATCCTCTTCTTTATATTATGGTTATCTCAAGATAGGACATCTGTCATATTAATTCAATTCCATAAAGAATTTATTTGGCACTGTATATAGAGCTTTGGACCTGGAGTCAGGAAGACATGAGTTCAAATCTGCTATCAGATCATCTGTGTGGTCCTGGACAAGTCATTTCACCCTGCTTACCTCAGTTTCCTCATCTGTAAAATGGGGATCCTACCTCCTAGGGTTGCTGTGAGGCTTAAATGAGATATTGGCAATATTTTTGCAAACCTTCAAGTGTTACACAAGTGCTAGTTACTATTCTTTATTTAAGGTGAGGGTACCAATAGTATCCTAGAGATGTCAGAAAAGTGAGGCAGGGCTCCTACTTAGTATCCTATGCTGGATCTGCATCCAAGTTAACCATGGGTATCCTACAGGGCTCTTTCCTTCTCCCTCTGATACTACTTCACTTGGTGATCTCCCCAACTCCCATAGATTCAATCATCATCTGTATGCCGACAATTCTCAAACCTACTTATTCAGCCCCAACCTCTCTCCTGACCCCCAGACTCATATCTCCACATCTCCATCTGCCTATTGGACTCCGTGAGCATGACATCCCATAGACATCAACATGTCTAAAACTGAGCTCCTCTTCTCCCCCTTTCCTTGCCCTCCTCCCTTTCAAACTTCCTGTTACTATTGAAGGTACCTCCTTCCAATCACTCAGCTATCCCAATCCACTCCTCACCCTCTCATGCCCACCACCCAACCAGCAGGTTTCTTTCCAAGTCCTGTCACTTTTGCAATATCTCTCCAATATGACTACTCCTCTCCCTTG
This sequence comes from Petaurus breviceps papuanus, assembly GCF_028583685.1. NCBI lineage: Eukaryota > Metazoa > Chordata > Mammalia > Diprotodontia > Petauridae > Petaurus > Petaurus breviceps. The sequence goes on along the minus strand of NW_027185697.1, from coordinate 17,212,098 downwards.
CGACCACAACCACCTTAGTACAGGCCCTTATTCTCTCACACCTGGACTACTGCGGTAGCCTGCCAGTTGGTCCCCCTGCCTCAAGTCTCCCCCCACTCCACTCAAGCTGGAAAATTGATCCTCCTAAGCACAGGGTAGACCGTGTCACCCCCATTCAATGAACTCCATTGACCCCCTAGCAAATATAAAAGCCCTCTCTCCTACCTTCCCCATCTTCTTCCCCCATGGACCCTACAATCCTGTGACACTCACTTCTTTGCTTTTCCTTGTACGAGACACTCCGTCTTCTGATTCTGGGCATTTTCTCTGGCTGGCCTCATGCCTGGAATATTCTTCCATCTCATCTTTGCCCCCTGACTGGCCTGGCTCCCTTCATTTTCCCAGCTAAAATCCCACCTTCAGCAGGAAGTCTTTTCTGGTCCCTTTTAAGCCTGGGTACCTTTGCTTAATGAATTATCTCCCACTTGATCCACATACATCTTATCTGAATCTAGCATTTCATGTTGTCTCCCCCATGAGGCTGTGAGATCTCTAAAACAGAGACCGTTTTGTTGTTTATCAGCTTTTCTTTGTATTTTTAGTAATCGATCAACACAGTGCTGGGCACATAGTAGATGCTTAATAAAAGTTTATTGTTTACTTGTATTCTTCCTGCTGTGAACAGGCATTTATTTAATAAGCACTCGCTGAACCGAACACTGTGTCAAGCTCTGAGATACAAAGAAAAAAGCGAAAAACAGCCCCTGCCCCCAAGGAGTTTACAATTTAATGGGAGAGGTGAACAAACATGAATAGTCCATGCAAGATGCATAAAATCAGTTATACAATGTAACTTTAGAGGGGAATTTTGTAGCAGTCGAGGGGGCAGGGAAAGGCCTCCTGTATGTGGTAGTGCTTGAGCTGGGTCTTAAAGGAAAGTCAGGAGTTCTAAACCTTCAAAGTAAGTAGAAAGAACACTCCAGGCATAGGGACAGCAAATGTAAAGGCAGGGAGATGGGAGATGAGTGTCTTGTGTGAAGAATAGCAAGTATGCGTGTGTACGCATACACACACCATATAGGCATACACACATGTAGGTATACACACCATACACACATACACGGGTACATATACTATATATACATATACAGGCAGGTATAACATGTAAGCATATATATCATATATATGTATATATGCTATATAGTATACATACACATACACATAATATCCATACCTTCTTATCCAGAGTCATTCTTTAAATTTCTCCCCCAAAAAAACTTTCCACAGAAGAAGGATTCTTAGCCTAGGCTCCACAAACTTATTATTTAAACAATTTTTTTATAACTATATTTCAATATACCTTTGTAATCTTTTGTATTTTATACCATGCATTTAAAAACATTTTGCTGAGAAGGCTTCACTAGACTGCCAAAGGGGTCACTTAACACACAAAAAGGCTGAGAATTCCTACCATAGAAGATCTACCAAGTATTCTGGAGTTTTTCCTCCAACTTTCTTTGTACTCTGTGACTACCAGTATAGTGTACCTCATTTCTCTGATCATCTATTTCATGGAAGACATGCTTTGTGTCATTTCTGATTCATAGATCCTTGGAAATATGCTGTATAATACCTTGGAATGAATCTGGGTTCTTGCTGATGAGAGAGCAGCATGTTCTCCAATGATGCTTATTTCATCCATACCTGCCCATCCTGTGTCACTTCTGTCCATGCCCCACCTTTGTTCCCAAATCTGCTACATAAGGTTTACCTGAAGGGTTGGGGAGCTTGCTTTGGATGCCGATGCTTTATGTAACTCCTGGAGTCACACAAATAGGTGTGAGATAATAAACCAAGGTTCTGTGGGAGAGTGGTTCCTTTCATTGCTCATTGGATAATAATGACAACATATGTGTAAAAAAAAAACCAGATGGAAATATCTATAGAGATAAGATATGTAAAGCGCTTTGTTAACTTTAAAGAACTATAATACAAATTATTATCACTATGTCCTGAACCGCTAATACACCTCCCATTTTGGAAGATTCCCTTCTTTGGTAAATTACACATCGCTCTCAAATATAACGTATTATTGTTCCTCCCTACAGGTTGAGTTACATAGTTACATATATCTACTGTAACCTCTTAGCTCTCCTGGTAAAAGTTCAACAGGGTTTCCCTTTCTCTCCCCCCCCCTCCAACCTGGTCATTTTTGTGAAAAACCTTACCATATAGACTGATGTCTCCTGCTTTTTCTCAAGGTCATACCTCTCATGGATGGCCTCCTGGAACCTCAAGCCCAAACTTAGAACCTCTCCCCCCAAACTCATCCTTCTTCCTAACTTTCCTGTTGATGTCAAGGATAGCACCATTATTCCAGTTCCCAAGGTTCAAGCAACACTCACTTTCATTCACCATTCCATATCCAAACAATTGCATTTATATTGTATACTTAATTATCTATGAACATATTATATCCTCCAGTAGAATGTAAGCTTTTTGAGAGCAGGTACTATTTCATATTTGTGCTTATATTCCCAACACAGTGCTGAGAACAGAAGAGGTACTTACCAAATGCTAGTTGGTTCATTCCGAATGATCACAGACTTCTCAGGACCCTCAGAAGTTCTATAGGCCAATCCTCTCATTTTATAGATGAGTAAATTGAGGCTCTGTAGGTTAAGTGGCTTTCCACTTAGTCAGGCAATAAGTGCCAGGGATAGGATTTGAACTGAAGTCTTCTGAATCTGGAATCAATGTATTTTCCACTATATAAGAATCTACACCCCGAACTCATAGCTGCCTCCCAAGATTGCTGTCTGTCAAGGCCAAGATGCCCAACAGACTGATCAAGAGTTAAGACTACACCTGTACTTTGACCAGTCAATGCCCCCTGACTTTCAAGAATAGATCAGCCATGGGGCAGCTAGGTGGCATAGTGAGTAAGAGTGCCGGCCCCAGAGTCAGGAGGACCCAGGATCAGTTCCGGCCTCAGATACTTAACACCCACACAAAAAAAATTGGCTGTGTAACCTTGGGCAAGTTACTTAACCCCAATTGCTTTAAAAAAAATAATAGATCAGTCACCTGTATCTTGGCCAATCAATGAACCCCAGCTTTCAAGAGTAGGTTAGCCTCCTGTACCCTAACCAATCAGTGCCCCCTAACTTTCAAGGCCAGACCTTACTGCTAAGTAGTAAACTTCCTCTATATAAGCAAAACCAATCCAGCTTCAAATCCCACTAATTCCCAAGAAACATAAATCCCTACAGTTTACATGATTGGTGTAGTGACAGGGATACTTCAAGGGACTTTCAAGATAGCTGAGGTTCAGCCTTCATCCTGATCATTGTTATAGAGCTTGGAGGTTTGTTGGCACTTTGTCTCATCTTAAGATGATGGTACCTGGGTGGATTATATCCTTTAATAAGCCCCACTCAGATACAGAAATTACAGGTTGGGCACTTTTCACTGTTTGGTTTCAGGGTGGCAATTATTACCATATAATAATCCATGTAGGGAGTTGTTGCTATTAAATGTTGGGGACTGAACAGGAGAGACCAGCCACTTCCTCAGTCTCTGATTATTTCCTTGACCCCAGGATCCCTAGTTCTTTTGGCACTGCATGAATAGGAATGAACTATGGTGCTCTAGAGTATACATATGTGCCTTTACAAGAGCTAGAAGATATTACTACCATTTTACAGGTGAGACAAATGGGTTCTGAAAAGTCAAGGGATTTGTTCAAAGTCATGTGACTAACAAAAAGATGAAGTGGAACTTCAACACAGGTTGCCTCAGAACAAGTCCAGTAGCTTTTCCCCCTACACAGCACTGACTCTTCTAATGAGAGGGGACATTCATCCAAATAACAAGAATTTCTTAAATCCAGGGATTTAATATGTGCCAGATACTGTACTGGGATACAAAGATGGAAAGAAGGAAAGAAAAGAGGAAGAGAGGGAGGGAGGGAAAAAGGGAGGAAGGGAAGAAAGAAGGAAAGAAAGAAGAAAGGAAGGGAGGAAAGAAGGAGAGAAGGAAGAAACTATTCCTGTCCTCAGGGAGCTTACATTCTATTGAAAAAAATAACAAGTACAGAGAAAACTTAAAATAATATATTCACATAAAGTAAACACAAAGTCATTTGGGGGTGGGGGAGTGGAGGATACTAGAAAGAGGAGATATCAGTGTAGACTTCCTCAGGATTAAGGCACCTGAACTGAGCCTTGAAACTAGACAGGGATTCCATTAGGTAGAAGTGAAGGAACATATTTCCAAACATGGGGTCAGACTCTGCAAAGGCTTTGGGGTAAGAGATGGAATGTCATTTATGGGGAATAACAAGTAGGCCAGTTTGATTGAATTGCTGGGTGTGTGAGTGAAAGTAATGAAGAATAAGCCTGGAATGGTAATTGGATCCAGATTGCAAAGGGGGAATTTTGCACCAGATATCTCTGATGATCATTTGATATCTAAGACATAAAGGGAACTAACACAAATATATAAGACAAAAAAACATTCACCAGTAGAGAAGTAGTCAAAGGATATAAGCAAACAAAGGAAGAAATGCAAGTCATTAACAGTCATGTGAAAGACAACTCCATCATTAAAAATAAGAGAAATTAAAATTTAAAAAAATCCTGAGGTTTTATCTCATATTCAACAAATTGGCAAAGATGACAAAAGAGGTGAATAATACGTGTTGGAGTGGTTGCAGAAAGACAGGTATGCAAATGTACTGTTAGTGGAACTGTGACTTGGTCCAACCATCCTAGAAAAGCAATTTGAAATTATGCCAATAAAGTGACTAACCTGTTCATGCCCTTTAACCCAAAGATCCCACTCATAGGCATACACCTCAATGATGTCAATGATAAAAAGTCTATGCTAACCATATTTATAGAAGCATTTTTAACAAAGTCAATGACTTTCCATTGGGAAATGTTTTGTTCAGTAGTGTCGGACTCTGTGACCCTTTTTGGAGTTTTCTTGGCAAGGATACTGGAGTTGTTTGCCATTTCCTTCTTCAGCTCATTTTACAGATGGGCAAACTGAAGTAAACAGGTGATTTGCCCAGGGTCACACAGCTAGTTAGTCTGAGACTTGATTTGAACTCATGTTCTCCTGACTCCAGGGCTGGTACTCTATCCATTGAGTTATCTAGCTGCCCCTCATTGGAGAATAGCTATTTTAATAATGGTGCTGGGATATAATGGAATATTGTGGCTATATTAAAAATAATGAATATGAAGAATACGGAGATAAACATATGAAGACACATGAACTGATGCAAAATGAAGTAAGCACAAAATGAAAATAATATGGTAACAATGTCAGTAGAAAGAGTAATAACACAATGAAGCCAGAATACTATGAAAGCATCATTGAAAAGGCTTAGTCTTAAAGCCATGTGAAGTCATTTTCCTTCTTTCTTTGCAGAGACAGTGGACTACAGGCATAGAACTGAACACGGCAGACTTGGTAGATTGTTGTTCAGTTTTGCTGAAGTTTTCCCCTCACTTTTTCACTCATTTGTTAAAAGAGATGTGTCCTTAGGAGGAGAGAAAAGGGGGAAATATTGGGAAATCTAGGTGATATAAAAATAAACGTGATGTATCAAAATATTTTTAAAAATAATTCCTTTCCCCTTCTCCAAGAGCCAAACAGAGGAATTTATGGGAGCTTCTTGGGTGGGGCAACAGGGTCAGATCTCTAGGAAGATCTGTTGAATTGAGGCATGCACTACAGTGCCACCAGAGATGGGATGGTCTCTGCCCTCACTCACCCACAATCACAGCACGGCCACATGGAAGGAACAGTCTTTGATTTGCAGTTGCAGTTCTCATCTCACACTATTTGAAACTCTCCAGCCCAGTCTCAGGGTCAGCTCGAAGGCTTTCATCAGAGTTCTCTGACTCACTCTTCTCCAGCAGCACAGCCAGGTGGTCTATCGGTTGCCATTGTTACTAGTAGTCTGACTAGCAAGTGGCATGCCATCGGGTTAGATAACATGCTTGTAGGACTTCCCAAAGTCATGGCTTCTGGGTTCCCTTTCTTTCATGGCCCTCTCCTCAGCCTGGGCACCTCACCCTCAGTTTTATACAGGTAAAGCTGGGGAGTTCTTCAGGACTTTAATTGCCATTGACCTACATGACAGCTAAGCACTAGAGGAGAGACAAAATTTAGCTAACACAGTGCCTACTATCTAGTAGAGGGGAAAAAGTGGAAGAGAGAAGAGTTAGGATTTAGAGCTTCGATGGGGGACTTTAAAGGTCTTTTAATCCAACTCTTTCATTCAATGTAGAAAAAAACTAAGACGAGAAGTCATATAAGAAGTAAATGGCAGATCCAGGATTCAAACCCAAGTTCTCTCACCCCAATTCAGGGCCCTTTTGACAAAGTCAGAACAATGTTTGGCCCCAAGGTACCAAACTGGGAATGATGAGTTGGTGGCACAAGGAAGGCTGGTCTCAATGCCCCACTGGACAAAACTGAGAGTTTTGAGTTTAAAGGGTTTTGAAACTTGAAAAAGTTTTGAAAACCTTTGAGTTTTAAGGGTTTAAGAGTCAGAGTCAGGAAACGTCTATTAAGTGCTAATATTGCGCAAAGTTCTGGGTTTACAAAGAACAGGCATAGGACAGTCCCTGCCCTCAAGGAATTCAATCTAAAGGAGGAATACAACACTTAAAAAGCAGCCTAAAGTGGGGAGTGGGGGAGCTGGAAGAGTGGGTACAAGGTGCAATGACAGGAAGAAGTCCTGTAGCTGGGTGAGAAATGGTGGAGGATCTGAGAGGAGCTCCCCAAAGGCCCACCTTCTCCCCTCTCCAATCAGAGAGAAGGAGGCCCCAAGGGCAGGAGGTGGGAGTTTCAGAGCTGATCTATCCAAGACAAGCTTTGAACTCAGACCTTTCTTATTTCAGGCTCAGCATTTTATCCGTTGTCCTATCTAGTTAGTTTGTAGGCAGGATTTCTCTGGCAGCAATGCTGTTTTGTCATTTAATAGTCAGTCAACTGTGTGACCCCGGGCAAGTCACCTAACCCTGTTTACCTCAGTTTCCTCCTCTGTAAAATGAGCTGGAGAAGTAAATGGCAAACCACTTCAGTATCTCTGTCAAGAAAACCTCAAATGGGATCCCAAAGAGTCACAATGGAAATGACTGAACAACAAATGATTTAGAAGTGACAACATACCTTTTAAAAATTAAAGCCTTGAGGCAACTACATGAATAGAGCACCCACCCTGAAGTTAGAAAGACTTGAATTCAAATGTGACCTCAGACACTTGACACTTACTAGCTGTGTGACTTTGAGCAAGTCACCTAACCCCCATTGCCTTGCCTCCCCCCTCAAAAAAAAAAGTTAAAGCCTTAGTGTAACTACTTGACTTCCCTCTCTCTCATGGCCACTCCCCCATGGTAGTCAGTGTGGTGCTAACTTTCAAGTAGGAGATTTGGGTTCAAATTCTACCACTGTCACTTACTACGTGTAAGTGTACAGCTTGATTTTCACCCAACAGCATCAGTTTCTTCATCTAGAAAATGAGGGGGTTAGATTAGAAGACTGAAACATTTAAGCAGAAGAGTGGATAGAACACTGGTCCTGGAGTGTGAAAAAACTTTGTTCAAATCCAGCCTCAGATACTTCCTTGCTGTGTAACCTTGGACAAGTCACTTGACCTCTGCCTGACTCAGTTTCTTCCAATGTAAAATGGGGATAATAATAGCATCGATCTCCAAGAGCTGTTGTGAGGATCAAATGGCACCTAACAGATGCCACATAAATGCCAGCTATTATTATTAGATGAAAATTCCTTTTGTGTTTAAAGCTATGATTCACACCCAAGTTCTCTGATTCCAAATCCAAGGTCCATGGCACCACTGTCATGCTATTCTGCTCGGGCCCCAGATGAGAAAACAGGGTCCAATAGCCTGCAGGGAGGGGTGGTCTCCAGCTAAGGAGCCTCTGCCAAGCCTCCTCTTCACCAACACTTAGCAGTTACCCAGGCTCACTGCCCAGTTCTACTGCCCCTAAATCCAGCCCCGATAAGTTGGTCAACTGTAGTTTTAAAACAAAACAAAGCACACCTCACTGCTGCCTCAGCATCTGGAAGATGACCAGATAAGAGCAGCAGCATTGGTTTGGCTTCAGGAGATCTGGGTTCAAATCCTGGAGTTACCACTTAGTACCTGTGTGACCTTGAGTTAGCCAACTGCCCTAATCAGTAAAATGATGAAGTTGATCAATAAAACCTCTAGGGTTCATTCTAACTGCAAAGTCTGAGGCAGCCAGGGGATTGCACAGTGAATAAGGGCACTGGGCCTGGAGTCAGAAAGACCTGAGTGCAAATCAAGCCTCAAACAGGTACTAGTTGTATGACCCTGGGCAAGTCACTTAACCTCTGTTTGCCTCAGTTTACCCAATTATGGGGATACCAGCAGCACCTACTTCCCAGGGTTGGTATGAGGATCAAATGAGATGCTAAATGTAAAAAAGCATATTGTGCAGTGTCTGGCCACAGTAGGTGCTAAATAAATGCTTATTCTCTCCTCTTCTCCTATGAGCTTACTCTATGTATATGTGTGTATATGTGTGTGTGCTTGTGTGTGTGTGCGTGTATGTGCGTGTGTGTGTGTTCGTGTGTGTGTGTTTGGAACAATTCTTTGTGCCGGCCTATAAAAATAAGCTGACAAATATGCCCATCCCTTTCCACTAATTTTTTTTCTGCTATTGTTGATCAGAGGCCACATCAGAAATTGCCCAGTAAGGTTGACCTGGAAAGGACTGTGTATCAGAGATTTTCTTAATCTCTTTGTCTCATCGATCCCTCTGGTAGTCTGGCAAAACCTATAAACCCTTTCTCAGAATAATTATTTTAAATCTATACAATAAAATATGCAAGATTACAAAGGAAACTTACTATGTTGAAATAAGGACAATTTTTTTCTTCTCCAAATCCAGATATCCCAATGTCTAAGCCTGGGCAAGCCGGATGCAAAGACAACAACAGCACATAGACATAGTCTTCTCATCAATTAATGACTGACGGGACAAAAGCACAGTTTTTGCCCAAGGGCAGAGGGAACTATCCCCAGCTCAAGAAATGGAAATCCCAGAGGAAGCGTGGGGAATCCTGGAGAAGCTGGGCATCTCTGCTCACATAGCCACAGAAGGGAGTCCCAAGATTAGGACATTCCTGAGCCCCTGCCTCCTACGAGGAGAAGAACATTTCTTAGGCAGTGTGGAATCTAGCTTTCCAGATAGAGAAGGGAGAATTCTTGGGCAGTGCCAGCCAAGGAAATCGCATTGAAAGGACCCTGGTGATTAGTTTCACCAAAAAACAATTTTAAAGAGTAACTCCAAATTTGAGAGTTTCAGGATCTAGCCTTTTAAAGAGGAGACTGATGAGCAATGTGCTTCTTGGAGAGAAGGCCTTTTCCCAATCCTCCTCCTCTTCCTCTTCACTTCTGACTCAGAAGTGAGTAGCAAGGGATTAAATACATGACAAGGTGGTAATAAAAAATCCAATATTTTCCTCCTCCCATTACAATTGGAAGGTTAAGGAAATTGTTGATAAAGTTGATTAGTGGGTGGCAAGAGCTGGTGAACCAGATAGGTGATCAGCCAAATTCCCAAGGGGAGGGACGTGCAGCTGTGGAGTTGATGAGACAAAGGAAAGGAATTGGAGTAAGTTGTCAAGTAGGTGATCATTTTTAAGAGGTAATAATTGTCCATAAAAGTTTAACAGCTTATTAGGGTTAAGGAATAAACACTAACAAGTAGTTCAAAGAAACCAGCATTTGTTCTGAAAAAGATCTAGGGGTTTTAGTGGACTGCAAGCATAATATGAATCAGCAGTGAGCTGCAGCATTCAAAAGAAGAAAAAAAAGAAACCAAAACTAATGTGGTCTTGGATTGCATAGATTCCAGGAAACTCAGCCAGCCAGCCAGCCACTCACTCACTCACTCACTCACTCTCTCCCTCCTTCCTTTCTCCCTCCCTCTTCCTTCCTCCCATCCTTCATTCCCTCCCTCCTTCCCTTTTTCTTCCTTTCTTCCTTCCTTCCTTCCTTCCTTCCT
>NW_027185697.1:17168466-17201942 GCF_028583685.1 Petaurus breviceps papuanus | reverse complement strand
TTCCTTCCTTCCTTCCTTCCTTCCTTCCTTCTTTCCTTCCTTCCTTCTTCCCTCCCTCCTTCACTCGATAATCCTATGAGGTTCATTTGTTTGGAAGCAGACCTGTGATTTCATTGGAATTAAAAGTTCCACCCATGAAGGTCAGCTCCTGGTTTACAATTCACAGACTTAGAGGTGCCTGGGGACACCCCAGAGAAGATAAGCAACTCCTTTGAGTCATACAGTTAATATGAGTCAGGTTTTAGACGTAAAGCCAGGTGTCCCTGACCCCTCCTGGCCCTCTTTCCACTCTGGCATCATGATAATAATAGTGCATTTATATAGAGCTTTATAATTTGCAAAACCCTCTGCAAATATTATCACCTTGTTTCCTCCTCACAACAACCCTGTGAGCTAGGTGCTATCATCCCTATTTTACAGATAAGGAAACTGAAGTGGATAGAGATTAAGTGACTTGCCCAGAGTCACATAGCTAGGAAATATCTGAGATTGTGTTTGAACTCAGGTCTTCCTGATTCCAGGTCCAGCACTCTGTCAACTGAGTCACCTTGCTGCCTCTCATGAGGTATTACAAATATTATTATTCCTGTTTTACAGATAAAGAAGTGAATGAAGAAAGGTTAAGGTTAAGTTGATGAGGGGCCATCCTGAAAAATTGGTCTATGTCAGTGGTAGGTTTCTGAGTCCAGCTAGACCTGACATCCTCCCATACATTCGTTGAACCATTGTTCCTTGGAGCAGGCTGCCTGAAGCATGGCAAGGGATGTTTCTACAAGCACTGAAAATTAACTTTAAAAATGGAATTAAAGCCCAATAAGTAGAATCCCTTTCATCCCTGAGCTGCTGAAGCTCTCTGCCATGACAATGTCTCAGCATCATTTAAGGTCGACTTTTCAATCTAATAACCTCTTTATCTGGAAAGCCAAATTTCATAATAGCTTTAAGCAAGGCAAATTAGATGAGGCACTCTTCCACAAACTGAACCTCCTTCACCCATTAGTCCCAAGCAAGTTGCACGAAAGAGACACTGGGATCAACGTGAGGATCATGTTGAGTGGTCCCTGCCTTTGGTGTGGCTACCTTATACCCCTGACATACCGTCTCCCACCTCTGAGCCTTTGCTTTGCTGGAGCACCCTTCCTCCTTTCCTCCATCTCTCAAAATCTGTCTCTCAAGCAGACACTTACAAGTCACTTAAACCCCAATTTCCATACCTCCCCCCCCACCCCACCAAAATCTCTCTCTCTCCAATAATTAGCTCAGGTGCCAGCTCCCATGTGAGACCTTCTCTGATTCCCTCCTCTTTCCCCTCCGCAATGTCCTTTCCCCCTCCCACAAAATTACTTTTTGTTGTCCCTCTTCTCCCCCGTACAACGTAAGCTCCTTGAGGGCAGGGACTGTTTTCATTTTTGTCTTCTTCTTATTTGGCACATGGTAGGTCCTTAAAACGCTTGTTTTATCCTCAAAGAAGAAATGAGGAAAATACACATTTCTCTCTTCATTGGATAGTTGGAGGATTGTAGTAAGAGTAATGGCTAGGTTTATAGAGAACTCCAAGGACTGCAACATGCTTTCGCTAGTGCATCTCATTTGATCCTCACAACAGTTCTCTAATATGAGGAAAATGACCCAGAGACAAGTTAGCAGACCCTGAGTTGCACAGCCAGTAGGTATCTGGAACAGGCTTCCTGGACTTTTATCTCTTGGATTCTAAGTTCTGAGCTCTGGCATGGAACATTGTATATACTTTCATACTTCGTTAAGATGTTAATTTAGGCTGAATGACTTTTTCCATTCTCTTTCTTATTTTTTGTTACAAGGTTTTCCTTGCTGGCTAGAAGACTGGAGAGGTATATATTTGGATATGAAGAAGATACAAAAACAAAGAATAGCAATATTAAAAAAAAAAAAAAGTGCCTACTGAAATGAATGATTCAATTTCTTTTTCCTAGCACAAATAGATTCCCAACCTGTATTTCTAGACACTCCAGTGTATCTCAAATAAGAACCATGAACACTGAGAAAATTTTCAAAACAAATCTGAATTTAATTCCCATTCATTGATGTTTGCTAGGCAACTCTTTCTAGTATGAGGAGGGCTCATGAAATATAAACACTGATACAGTGCTAGGACTTGGGGAAAGATGGGCATCAGTGGATGATCTAAGGGGCCAACAATCAACCCAAATTAGCTAAAGCTGTGGTCTCCCTTACTGCCAAAACCTATTCTGATAGGAGACCTTGCATAACACCCACCCGCAGTTTCTGGGAGGCTACAAAGTATCAAGCTCAGTAATGGAGATTAAACAGATGTAATTGGGTATGGAAGAACTGGAAGTCCAGAAGGAGAAATCGACAAGGGGCAGAGATCTTGCCAGTTACAAGCCCTGCCTTCTTGCCCTCAATTTGTGAAAATGAAACCAAAGCAAAAGCTAGTTTCCCGGAGTGATTTTGCCAGAGACTTGCCTTTCTCTGTTCACACAGGTCCCGCTGCATTTCTGTCCTGTCCCTCATGATCTACCCAATAATCTCCTAAATTGTCTCCCTGCCTCCAGAGCCTTCCCTTTTCAAACCAGCCTTGACTTGAGCCACAGTAATCAAGCTAGTATGGACAAGATGACCATGCCACTCTCCTCACTCAAAAGACTCCAGTGGCTCCAATTACCTCTGCCATAAAAATGTATGCTCCGCCTCCTCCTAGGCTTTAAGAAAGTTCCTTCTAACTTCCGTCTCTAGCCTAGGCATATTATTCTCATCCACACATGATACACTCTGGCCACAGTAGATGACTATCTTTTCTCCAAACTCAAAATCTAGTTTCCCATACCAGTGCTTTCCTACAGACCATATCCGTTAGCTGGGAGACTCTCCTGTTTTTTATTTTACAGCATGGTGACATGGATATAGAACTGGTCTGGGAGCTTGGAGGATCTGGATTCAAATCCTGCCTGTGTTCTATATTAGGTAAGTCACAACCTCTCTGTGCCTCAGTTACCTTATATGTAAAGGGGGGGTTAAACTTAAAGGCCTCTGGGGCCTTTTCTAGCTCCATGGCTAAAATCCGATGATCTGTTTGCCAAAATATTTATCTTCTTTCAAAGCTGACATGCTACCTCCTCCAGAAAGGTTGCCCTGACCATCTCCCTCTCCCAACTCCTGACTGCCAGCTGAAGGGTTTCTGCTCAGATTTTCCTAGAGAATTTTGTCCAGATTTCTCTTTTGCCATATGGAACTCTCATTCCTATACATATAATTTCTCTCCTTGTAGAATGGAAGATCCTGGAGGGCAAGGGGGGGAGGGGGAAAATGGCATTTTTTAAAACTTTTTATGTTCCCAAATCTAGCCCAAAGCCTCAAACATGACTAGATTGGACCAGGTTTGGGGTTTCATTAATATAAGGAACTTCTACTGATGCAGGTTGTCCCTTGCTGAGCAACTTAAGTCTTAAGAAAGTTAGCTGGGGCATTCATCAGTCAATAAACATGTAATAAGCACCTACTATGTGCCAGGCACTCTGCTTGTCAGAGGTAAGACTGAAACCCAAATCTAGGTTCAGATACTCACTAGCTGACATGGAAAATCACTTAGCTCTGCTTCAATTCCCTTATATGTAAAATAAGAGGATTGGATTTGTTGGTTAGAGCTCTTCCTTCTCTAAATGTATGGTTTTCTTGATTCCAAGGCCAATTCTTTATCCAGCAGAAGCTTGTTAAGAGCCTACTATGTGTGAGACAGTAGAGGGGGCACATATAGTAGGTGCTTAATAAGCATCTGTTAAATTAAATGACCACCAGGACCCCTCTTCTTGGCCTGTCCAAGATATCAGAATCTCAAGGTAAGAGGACCCCCCAAAGCAGTTATCCTTAAGCCATAATATGGACAGGAAAGTTGCTAACAAGAAAGCTACAAGGCAGACACCCTCTGCCCTGAGGAAGCTGCCTCCTGGGTCTGTGATGTGTCCCCAGAGAAGGCACTCAGCCCCCAGGATGACCAAGAGCACCAGAACAGGGTACTCCTAGCAAAGGGGTGGAAATCCTTGCCTACTTACGTAGAAGCCTGTATGGAAGAAAATGCTGAGAACTCACCTGAGAAGCAACACTGCATTTCTGGGCAATGGCAAGTGATATATATATATATGGGTGGGTGCCTTCATCTTAGGAAGGGAACCCAGGACTGGAGCAGGAAGTAAGGAGAGAGGCCCTTTTCTGGTGCCCAAGGTTTACAGATAAGCTGTTCTTGGAAGGACTCAGGTCACCAGAGAAGGCTAGAGTGCAAACAAGAGAAAGGAAGAAAAGTCACAGGTGGGGCTTGGAGCCAGCAAACTATTGATTGACAGACCTTAATTGGCATCTAAATCAGGTGAGCTGAAGGGTGCTGGAATATTTCTAGAGAACAATCAAAAGTTCTCCCTCCTCCCCCATAAAAGTATCATTCTAAGGGTTAGGTTAGAGAGGCGGCAGTAAGGAGAATAATGGCTTCAGAGTCAGGAAGACAAGTTCTAGACCTGCCTTGGGAAATCACTTAACCTCTCAGGACCCCCAAGCAAATGTACAGAGGCTGATCTGCTTTGGAAGTTAAGTGGCACAGTGGGCTTAGAGTCAGGAAGCCCTGTGTTCCAATCCTGCCTCAGACACTAGCTCTGTGAGCCTGGGCAAGTCCCTTAACTTTTCTGGACCTCAGTTTCCTCATCTATAAAATGAGGGAGTCGGTCTTGGCCTATAACAGGGTCCCTTCAAGCTCTAAATTCATTGTTCTAAAGTCCCAGGATCCCTCAGTGTGATCTCCCTCAGAGATGCCCTCATTGGAAGTTCCTGTATTGATGAAGTCGTAGATCAGTTCTAAAACAAGGGGAATAGAAGGTAGAATGTCAGGTCCTTAAGGACTGTTTTGTTTTTAATCTTTGTATTTCCAGCCTAGCATTCAGTAGGAGCTTAGTAAATTCTTCTTGAGTGAATGAATGAATGAAAATTGAAAAAGAACACAATCCACATATTTGAAAATGCTGTGTGGGGCCACACACACACACACACACACACACACACGTTTCAGAAAGAGCCAATTAGGTAAGTAGGGCAAAGTGGTTTAATGACTTAGTTTGGTGTCTACAGGTTTACCGAGTCTCTGCTCTTCCACATGAGAGCCCTCCTCAGAAGTGGGGGTATCCTAGCAGGGTCCCAGCAACAAGGAGACCCTGGGATCTATTCCTGGCTCAGTCATGAACAAGCTGTTGGTTCCTTCTCTTCTCTGGGTCTTATTGTGCTCATCTATAGAATGAAGATTTTGAACTAGATGTTATAAGTTTAGAGTATCATGTTTTTTTAAAGCAAGAAATGATCTTAGGGTCCTTCTAGCCCACCTCCTTCATTTTATGGATGAGGAAACTGAGTCACAGAGAGGTTGAATGACTTGGCCAAAGCCATACAGGCAGTGAGTGACAGAATCAGGATCGAAAGACCCTTCTAGCTGTACTTGGATTCTCCTGGAGGATGGAGGTGGGAAAAAAAAGAAAAGGTTTTTTCTTCCTTGCCTACTCAATGCCACCTGCTACATCTTAATCTTTATTAGTTTGCCTCCCACAATCGAGCAAGAATTACTCTGTCACTGCTGCCCTGTCTGCTTTCCTTATTTGTTCAGAGTTATCTGAATCATCTGCCTCCTGAAAAGCCAATTTTCCTCGCTTCCTGCTTCTCTTTCTTTGTCCCTTCTTTCCTCTTTTTCTCCTTTGCTCCCTCTTTCCCCTATTTTCTTTGTCCACTGCTCCATTGGGAAAGTATGGACATAGTATAGATATACAGGTTCAGTGGGCAGTTTAATTACTTTATTACTTTAGGTATCCAGAGTCCTCCCTCCCTTTCTCCCTCTCTCCCTCTGTCTTTCCTTTCATCCCTTTGTAGATGAGGCTTATTGTCATGGCTGGATAACAAATTTCGAATGAGATATTACCTGACATTAAAAGAGTTAAGAGTCAGTTGATGAAGAGGGTAGATGTGGGCTTTACGCTGAGACAAGACACTGGAAGCAAAGGGCAGAGATGAGTAATGTGGTGTAATGCCCAGGTGAGTGGGATTACTTTCTGAATCATGGAACCACCTTTTGGGAGCTGGAAAAGAGCTCCAAAGGGGCCAGCCTTGTGTATTGTCTGCCCTGTGAATCTCATGTCCTTGGGTCTCTGTCTGAGTGAAGTAGTCCCCAAAGGAAGACGGGGCAGAGGGGAAGGGAGGGATGCTCAGGGTTTACAATGAGGGTGCTGCATGTAATTCCAAGTTCTAGCTTAGAAGTTGTTTTCCAATTCTCTGATACCTCAATTTCCCTTTGCTTAATCAATGAAACAATTCAAGAGGCTTGCTTGAAATATCTATTAATGGCTGTAAGTGGAATGTAAGCACCTTCAGGGCAGGGTCTGAATGCTTGCTCTGTCTTTGTCAGCTAATAGACTGAAATTGTCAGGAGCCTGGCTATTTGAAGGCTAGCCTGACTCATTAGGAGCAGGTGACCCATCCTGTGTGGGATGTGGCAGCTAGCAGAAAGTGTAAATATCATCCCACCCTGACACCTATGAGTAAAAAAGGATATATAGTATTTCTCAATGAATGTCCAGGCTATGGAGTGAACCTTGCTGTGGGAGGAACCTCACTGACAATGTATCTCATAGGAGAGAGGGAATAAACATTTTTTATGTAGTGGGCACTTTACAAATATTATTTAACTTGATCCTCCCATCAACCCTGCAGGTAGGTCCTATCATTATCCCCATTTTATAGTTGAGGAAACTGAGGCAGACAGTGCTTAAGTGACTTTCCCAGGGCCACACAGTGTCAGGACTCTGATTCCTAAGCCCATCCACTCTATTTTGCCACTCATCTCTCTCAAAATCAATTTCTGTTTAAGGACCTTAATTATAGATAATGGGTCAGTTACAGACATAAAATGCTTGCTTAACTATCAACGCATATGAGGACAGTAGAATGTAAGTTTCTTGAGGGCAGTGACTTGTTTTCAAAGTCTTCCTATCCCCAGTACCTACCACATTGCCTCCCATGTGATAGATTAATGAATACTGGCTGGATTGAATTCAAGGTTGTAGAATCATTGTACTTTGAGCTGGAAAGGCCTCAGGAATCATCTAATGAAACTCCCTCACTTTACAGCAAAGGATACTGAGGCCCTGAGAGTGATTAGATAATCTGACTATCATTTGTGTCATTTGTCAAGGATGTAGCTAGCATTTCCATAGTTCTTCTTATTTTTTTTTTTTTTTGGAGGGAGGAAGGCATGGCAGTTGGGGTTAAGTGACTTGCCTAAGATCTCGAAGTTAGTAAGTGTCAAGTGTCTGAGATCAAATTTGAACTCAGGTTCTCTTCATTCCAGGGCCGGTGTTCTATTCACTGTGCCACCTAGCTGCCCCTCCATAACTCTTTAAAGTTTACAAAAAGCTGTGTGTTATTTCATTTAATCCTCACAGCAACCTTATGAAGGTTTATCATCTCCCTGTTTGAGCCAAGAAAAGTCAAGTGATTTGCCCAGGGTCCTACCTGAAGCAGTATTCTAAATCATTCCCTGGCCTCCAAATCCAGCACTTCAACCACTATGCCATGAGCTAGAAGAGGTTCCCCTTTCAGGTCCAGACCGGATCTCTTTCGAGGTTAAAGCCAGCATTTTTTTTTAAATAATTTTTTATTTTTACTTTCTTAGGCAATAAGAGGCCCCAAGAGCACAAAAGCCAGACAGAATAGTATGAGGCTTCAGTCCCACCCAGGGCTGATTTACTTGTGGTTGTTAAAGGCTTCTGGGCTATCCCTCCCACAAACCCATTCTGTCTGGTCCAAGAGTAACTCTCTGCTTACACAAAGTTTACTTTGGGTTTGGTGCTGCTAGACGCTGAGTCAGTACTTTCCCTCATAAATATTACGATCTGGTTTCTTCTTCAGAAATTAGGGTTAATGATATTGGCCTCTTCTCACAGGTGTGCCAAATGAATCATTAAGGTAATTCTTTTTCACACCTGAGCAGGTATAGTAGGTGTTACCTAGAATAATAGCCAACATTTACACGATCTTATTTCATCCTTACAATAAATAACCGAGGGAGGAAGATGCTATTATTATCCTCATTTTATAGGAGAGGAAATTGAGATATAGAGGTAGTAAAATGACTTATCCAAAGTCATATAGTTACTAAGTAAGGGATTCAAACCTTGCAACAATCAAAGTCTTGGGAAACGTTTTCATGTCCCTTCTCATCTCCCACTCACTTCTCCACCCTTTGTGATCTGGCTTCAGCTTGTCTCCCCAGGGTCACCAGTGGACTCAATTATTCAACTCAACACCATTTTCTTCACCTTCCTTCTTCTTGGCAACCAAACATTGGTTCCAACCCACCCCTTTTCTCCCCACCTCCCACTTCCCTCAACATACAGACTTTTTTTTTTTCATGATACTGCTGTCTTGGTCAGACCAATTCTTTTCATTCTTCACAGGATTATCATACAAATCCTGCAGCCTATATGTGTGTATCCCACAGTTCTGTTCGAGTCCCTTCCACTCTCCTCAACTCCTCTTCTCTGCCAGCTCCCAGGGATTCAGCTATTATCTACATACAAGGAGCCCCCACATCTACATATCTATTTCTCATCTCCCTCTAGAGCACCAGTTCACATTTCAAACTGCATGTCCCCAAGACATCGAAAACAGGATTTACTCCCTTCTTCCTTAGAATTCCCCCCTCGTCCCCACTTCCTTATTTCTAACTAGCTTACTTCCATTTTTTCTGTAACCCAGGTTTAAAACCCAGAAGTCATTCTCAACTTTCTATTCTCACTCAGCCCTGCCCCCTTCCCTCCCCTGTATCTAATCAATTGTTGATTTTTTTTGCCCCCATAACTATTTACATACATCTCCCCTCCATGACTGTTACCAGAATTCACACCCTCACCAACTTTTTTATCTGGACTATTCCAATAGTTTTCTAATTGGTCTGCTTCCAATCTATCCTTGGCACAGCCTCCCAATTGCATATCTGTTGCACAGATCTGGCTACATCACTCTCCTACTTAAACTTCAGTAGCTCCCTATTACTTTTAGGACAAAATACATATAGAGACAATGTTGTGGATGGTGGTTTGGAAAGATGACATCCCTGTTACTCAGAGGGAAATGAGGGTAACAATGGAAATCATGAACCTTCCTCATTTTAAGCTTTTCCTGAAAGCTAGCTATTGGGAGACTAACTTCTCTGGAAGGAAAGGGGAAAATGATCCTCTCAGCAGGGTGCTGCCCCCATTTGCATGACAACAAATGGCAAACCACCCCCATATCTTTGCCAAGAAAACCTCAAATGGGGTCACAAAGGGATGGGTGGGACTAAAAAATGACTGAACAACAACAAAGTTCTAAGGTCTTGATGACAAAGCATCCTGGTATAGGGCAAAGAGGGCTAGCTTTGGAGTTAGAGGACTGTGAGTTCAAATCTCAGCTCTGCTATGACCCTGGGTAAGTCATTTCCCTTCTTTTGACCTTGGCTTCCTTGTCTGCTCACACCTCCACCCCTCAAAGATTTTTGTTGTTATGTTTTTTCAGCCATGTCCCACCTCTCCATGACCTCATATGGGATTTTCTTGGCAAAGATACTAGAGTGATTCATCATTTCCTTCTCCAGCTCATTTTAGAGATGAAGAAACTGAGGCAAACAAGATTCAATGACTTGCTCAGGGTCATACAACTAGTGTCTGGGGCCAGTTATTACAGTTATGACACAATTATTACAGTTATTAATCAATCAACAAGAATTTATTAATTACCTAATAGGTCATAGACACTGTAGCAGGCACTGGGCATAAAAGGAAAAAATGAAACAATCCTGACTTTTGGAACTTATGTTCTATCTGGGGAGATAACGTACATTCTAAAAATATATAAACTACGTCCCAGGTAACCTTGTGGGGGGGGGAGGGTGGACCCTAGCATCTGGGAAATAACAGTTAAGGCTTAGCACTGAAGCTGGTGCTTGAGCTGAATTTCGAAGAAAAGGTAGAATTCCAGGAGGTAGAATTGAGAAGAAACTGTATCCCAGACCCAGGAGACAGGATGTGCAAAAGCTGCAGATGGAAAGTCATGAGGGAGGAACAGCAAGAAGCCTAGTGTATTCACGTCCAAAAAGCTTAGAAAGTTAGCTTGGAGCCAGATCATGAATGCCTTTATTGTTAAACAGAGGGGTGTGTATTTGATCCTAAAGGTAAGGGAGAGCCATTTAAGTTTATGGAGCACATGAGTATCACAGTCATGGTATAGTGTTACCTTATCTGTGTTCATTCTGTATACACCCCAGTAGAATGGAAGGTCTTTAAAGGTAGCGATTAGTTTTGTCTTTACATACTAGTGTCTAGGACTAACTCAGTGCCAAATATGTGAAATACTTAATAAACCTTTATTGAACAGATCTTGTGAATTTCATGAATGATAAAACTGATGTTCTGAGAACAGAAATAACTTTGCCAATATCCCTCCCACAACTAGAAACATCTGGGATAGACCTGGAAACAATGTGGGTCTCCTGGCTCTCTGTCCTGCTCTTTCCCCACTTAGAGGTCCCATTCTGACTGAAGTCTTTGCTCCCTCGCTGTGCCTCCTTTCCCTCTCCTGTAAAATGAGAGGGTGGCCTCACTCTCACAGCCTTTCCCCAGCTGAGATCCTCCCCCCAATTCCAGTCAGACATTATTCTGCCCAGACTCAGGCTAAGTTCAGAGCAGTGTCCGAGAAGCCAGCTGCCTGTGATGGACAGGGCCAGATAAGCCTGGGGACAAACGTGGAGGTTGCCACCACTTTAGGCTTTTCCATTCAAGAGGGAAAACATGTCACTTCCTTCCGAGTTCCCGGCTGTGGGGAGCCCTGCCATCTCACTCCAACCATGGGGGAGGAGGCAGAGTCTGAGCTTTTGAATGGGCCCAGGAGGAAGAGCCCTCCCAGGCTTGAGCATCTGGGCCAGAGGAAAGCAGCTGGGGCGGGGAGGCTGGAGGGAGGCAGGAGGGAGGCAGAGAGAGACTAGGGCTTTTCTTGCTCTGGCCAGTGTGAAATCCCCCCTCCCCCCAGCTTGTTCTCCTTCTCTGCTTCCGCCCAGCTAATCCTTGGAGAAGCTTTATCATACTTGCTTCTCTTTCCTTGCTTAGGACTCAGAACACTCTCTCCTCCCCACCCCCTCCTCACATGTACCAGCCTGCTCTCCTCCTCTTCCCCCCCCCCATCCTCCTCCTCTTTCCTCTTTCTCTCCCCCCCCTCTTTCATCCCCCACACCCCACCGATCTCAAGGTATACTGGCAGCCCGAATTTACTCCTGCATGTGAAGCTATCTTTCTCCCCTTCCTTTCCTCCTTCTCTCTTAAAGAATTGGAGGAAATGTGCCTTAGAATTAATGGGGGAAAAAAATTCCAAACAAAGAGTTGTTAAACAGAATGAGAATTCTGAAGCTAGATAGAATTATTCTAGACTAAGCCTGGCATTTTCATCTAACCTTGAGGAGCCACTGCTGGACCCACAGGCTAAGACAGGAGCCAGTCCCTGTTCGAGACTGAGGTTTGAACCAGGTTCAGTGCTGGGGAGCCCGCCTCCAATTTGGCTCTCCTTAGGGATGTTTGTGTTCACTGATCCCGTTGGCAGTCTGGTGAGACCTACTTACAATGCTTCTTCTTCTTCTTTTTTTTTTTTTTGCCTTTTGGAGGGCAATTGGAGTTAGGTGACTTGCCCAAGGTCACATGGCTAGTTTTTGTGTTAAGTGTCTGAGGCTGGATTTGAACTCAGGTCCTCCTGACTCCAGGGCTGGTGCTCTATTCACTGCACCACCTAGCAGCCCCTGTCATTTTTTATTATACTAAAACAACTTGTAATGACAGTTACAATTTGCTGGAAGGTTGTGACTTAAACCTTAAAAATAAAGCAATTTCAATCATGCCAATTTAGGTATTTGGCATTTCATCAACTCTGCACTATCCAAACAACTACAGGTCAGGTCTACAGCCTGACTTGGGTCAATCACCTTGGTGCTGGCTTCTCTAAGAGCACTGCAATACTTGCCAGGGATCTTCTCCCATCTCCCCCATTTTTGAGCCCCTACATGATGAAACCCTTGGTTTCTGGACTTCTTGATCTTACAATGTCACCTCTAAGCCTGAACAAGCCCATCTCAGGACACATTCACTCACCTAAGATCAGAACACAAAGTATGCTGACAAAACAAACACACCAGCAGAGGAGGGAAGCAGAAGTCCAGGTGCAATCTCACCTAATTAAAGGCCCTGGCACTAGCTGCCACACTGTTATGTTTGCCATGATGCTGCCGTGGAGAAAGGCTGGCCTAGCCCTCAGCGAAGCTCTCGGAGCGATATGATGCCACTTGGAGAATCAAAGGAAGATGGCAGCTTCCCTCCCTCCTTCCCTCCATCTCCCTCCTTCTCTCTCTCTCATCCATCCATCCATCCATCCATCCGTCTGTCTGTCTGTTCATCCATCCATCTATATCTTTCTCTCTCTCTTCCTCCCTCCTTCCCTCCCTCTCCCTCCTTCTCTCTCATCTCTCTCCTTCCCTCCATCTCCCTCCTCTCTCATCTATCTTTCCATCTATTTATCTGTTTCTCTTTCTGTCTCTCCCTCCCTCCCTCCTTCCGTCCTACCTCCTTCTCTCTCTCTCTCTCTCTCTCTCTCTCTCTCTCTCTCTCTCCCTCTCCCTCTCCCTCCCTCCCTCACTCCCACACACACACACACACACACACACACACATACGGCCCAGAGTCAGGAGGACTCGA
Source organism: Petaurus breviceps papuanus (assembly GCF_028583685.1). NCBI lineage: Eukaryota > Metazoa > Chordata > Mammalia > Diprotodontia > Petauridae > Petaurus > Petaurus breviceps. Next base: position 17,189,151 of record NW_027185697.1, on the reverse strand, counting down.
GCTCGGTTCCGGCCTCAGACACTTAACACCCACCCACACACACCCACACCCACACACACACACACACACACACACACTCACTCTCACACTCTCTCTCTCTCTCTCTCTCTCACTCACACACACACACACACACACACACACACACACACACACACACACACAATCTGCCCTACCCTGGCACTTCCATTATAGGGCAGAGGAGGTGAAGGGACCACCCAGGGTTTGTCACAAAGTACTTTTTCATTGGGCCACCACATGCTAGAAGCGGACCCCCCAGTTCCCACATTCTCTCCTTCCCACACGGAGGAATAACTCTGAATATGCTAGGGAGATGGCCCTTCTGGGGGCAATTCAGCCCTTGCTGTGTAGCAATCCTAGAATTTTGAGCCAGAGGGGATTTTATATGTTATCTATTCCAACACCTTTCCATCAAAGAGTCGGAAATGAAATGAATGAATGAATGGGATTTATGAAGTGCTTTCTATTTCATAGGCACCATGATAAGTGCAGGCTATACAAAGACAAGCAAGTAAGACAGTTTCCGACCCTCAAGGAGCTTACATGCCAGGAGAGAAAACAATACATAAAGGGAAGGGAGGAGGTCCGCTATGTGTCTCAGTGGATAGAGTGCTGGGCCTGGAATCAGGAAGTTTTTTTCTGAGTTCGAATCTGACCTCAGACACTTGCTAGATGTGTGACCCTGGACAAGTTACTTACCCCTGGTTGCCTTAGTTTCCCCATCTGTCAAATGAGCTGGAGAAGGACTCCAATGTCTTTGGCAAGAACACCCCAGAAGGGGTCATGAAGAGTCTCCCTGAACACTAACAGAAGGGGAGGGGGGTAGTATGAGAGAGAAGGCAGGGGCAAGTGACTCCTCCTCCTTAGGCTGAAACCAGGCTTCCACATCACTTTTTTTTTTTTTTTGCCTTTTTGAAGGGCAATTGGGGTTAAGCAACTTGCTCAAGGTTACACGGCTAGATTTTTTTTTTATTTTTGTGTGTGTGGGTGTTAAGTGTCTGAGGCCAGAACTGAACTCAGGTCCTCACGACTCTCATTGTATCACCTAGCCGCCCCTCCACATTACTTCTAGGCTACTTCCAAGCCACACAGTGTATACTCCAGGGACCTGCCTCTTCCTCCTCCCACCAGAACCTTGAACTCTGTCCCTGACATGTTTTTAATTGTTTTTCTTTATCCCAAAGAAGGATTTAATTGGGAGGATATATGGGTAGAAAGACAAAAACCACTAATAACCTAGTTTAAAAACTTCAAGGAGCCATTAGACTGCTGTATTCTGCCCTGGTCAGAGCACATCTATGGCACTGGCTTGGGTCTGAGTGCCATGTTGTAAGAAGGGCATGGTTAATTCTGAGAACACTGGGACAAGCAGAATGGAGAAGGGACTCAAGTTCATGCCCTAATCGAAGGCGCTAGGGATATTTGGCCTGGAGGGAAAAGGACTCATGGGGAACTGATAACTGAATTCCAGTGTTTAAAGGATGTCATGTGGAGGCGGGATTGCCTCCTTCTGCCTGATGCCAGAGGGAAGAACTAGAAGCCATGGGTGGAATTTGTGAAGAAGCCAGTTTGGGCTTGATGTCAGAAAAACTTGCTGACTCTTAGCGTTGTCTTCAAAGTCAAGTGCATTTGACTTGGGAGGCACTGGGGTCCCCTTGCTGTAGGTGTGTAGGTGGGGTAAGTGACTGCTTGGGGGGTGTATTAGAGAGAGGATTTGGGTTTTGAGTGTGGTTTGAATGAAAAGGCCATGATGGTCTCTTCCAATCTTCCAAATCTCTTCCAATTCCAAAATGTATCACTGAGGATCTTTCTGGGTCTGAACCAGGGGTGGGGAACCTGCGGCCTCCAGGTCACATGTGGGTATAGTCTTTTGAGTGAGTCCAAGTTTTACAGAACAAATCCTTTTATTAAGGGGATTCATTCTGTGAAGTTTGGATTCAGTCAAAGGGCCGCACTTGAGGAGCTAGAGGGCCACATGTGGCCTTGAGACCACAGTCTCCCTACCCCTGGTCTAAACCAAGGAGCTTATGAGAGCTAACATGAGACTCCTCTTTGAGCCCCTTCTTTTGTGGCCCCATTTTTCAAGGGGTCGCTGGGCACTCAGAGCCCTCCACTCACCCCTTCCATGCCCAGCCATTTAGACATTGGCAACAGCCACCAAGTTCCTTGTTTGCTCTGTTCCTTATTTGGAAGCGCCTGAGCCTTCCCCAAAACATGTTGGAACAATTCAGGTTGGCAAGTTGCGTGTCAACATTTCTCAACTCGCAGGTCAACTGCATTGTTCAGTTCTCACAGTGGCTTGGAGCTAGGAGGCTAAGGCCTGCTCCCTCTCCTACCCTCGATACCACACACCCACAGAATAGAAGGTCTTGCTTGTGCAAGGAGAATTTCCTGCTTTGCTGACTCATCTTCCAGAAATGTAGTCTTACAGCTGCTTAGGGCTGCTCTTTAAGTGGTGATGATCCCTTTGAGATGCGCTGGGAGGCCAGCCTCTGCAAGGCTAGTCTAATTTAGCCAAGAGGCCACTTGTAGTGTCAGATTTGGGAGAGCTGTAGGGCATGGAGAATTGTGGCAAAGGATGATGGGTCAGCTTGAAATTCAAAGGCAGTTTTTCTGTGACTATGGGGACAGCCTGGGTGGGGATGCCTATCCAAACTACATGTGTGGGGAGGTGAGCATGCAGAAAGGTAGCTAGGGAAATATACATGATGATCATTGCAAATCCAGGTTGTAAGGGACCTCAGCATCTTGATGAGGGTTAGGAATGTGGGGCCCATGAACTTTTAAAATACATATATTTTAGTAACTATATTTCAACATAATTTGTAATTCAACAAAACTGGTTTCCTTTGAAATCTTATGCATTCTAGTTTAAGCCTTCAGAAACATCATTCTAAGAGGTTTCACCAGACTGTATTCCCAGTGCTTAATAAGTGTTTCTTGGCCATTGACTGCCAAAGGGGTCCATGACACAGGAAAGATATAGTCCAACCCTACCATTTTACAGATGAGAAAATTGAGACCTGGGGAGGTTGTGTCTTGTTAATAATCACTAAAACTGAGATTTAAACCTGGGTCCTAGATGGGCCCATAGGATCTGGAACTAGAAGAGACTTTAGAGATTTGAGTAGTCCCTTTCCCCTCCCCATCACTTTGCAGATGAGAAAACTAAGATCCAATTGTTTTCCACAACTTCTTCAAGGACACATGGGTTGGAAGTGGCAGAACCAGGTTTTGAACCCAGGTTCTTTGCCTCCCTATCCAGTGCTTTTCCCACCATTCCACAGGAACTGGTTACCACTACCCATGAGGGGTCAAGTTCAAGGTCAGGCCAAGGTTGGTCCCTCAGGGCCCAGACAGGATACCCCTTATAGACCAAGAACAAAGTCTTTCCTTTCCCTCAAACCTAAACCTAAATCAAAGGAAGGATGATTCAGCTCACAGTTGAGAACAATAGAAAACCATTCTATAGCATTCCTGTTGGAGAGGCAATGTCAGGATGGGTGCAGGCTGGACCTGGGGAACTAGATTTTATTCCTCATTCTCACTTGTCATGTAAGATCATGACATTTCTTCCTGCACCCCAGTACCTGAGTTCAGATCCAGCCTTAGAAACTTACTAGGTATAACCCTGGGAAAGTCCCTTAATCTCTGCCTGTTTCCTCATCTGTAAAATGGGGATATTAACATCACCTCCCTTGCAGCATTGTGGTGAGATAATATCTGTACAGTGTCTGGTCCATAGTAGGTGCTATAGAAATGCTTATTCTCTTTCTCTTCCATCTGTAAAATGGGGAGATGGAGCAGAAAATGAGAAAGATTTGAGACAGAATCACATTTCAGATACTAATGTGTTGCCTGGGGCAAGTCAGGGGACCACAGGTCTAGTGCTGGATGGGTTCTTGCAGCCACCTAGTCCACTGCATTTACACATGAAGAAAGTGAGGCCCTTCAGTGACAAATAACCCAGTTCACATAGCAGGCAGAATCAGATTTGAATCCAGATCCTCTGACTTCAACTCCATAGTTCTTTCCCCTATGACCCACAGCCTCTTAATGAACCCTGGGGAGTCTCAGTTTCCTTATCTGTAAAATAAGGGTAATAATAATAAAAGCTTGCATTTTATAGCACCTTAGGGTTTGCAAAGCATTTTATACATATATATGTAAAATATATAGATTTACATATATATGTAGAATATACATACAGTCTCATTTGATCCTATATTTTTATACATATAGAAAATACACATATATGTGTATATATACATATAGAATCTCATTTGAGCCTATATTTTCATATATATGTAAATACACCCACATATAATCTCATTTGGTCCTCACAAGTGGGAGGTAGGTGATGTCCATATCCCCATTTTATAGAGGAGGAAACTGAGGCTTAGGGAGGTTAAGTGAGTTGCCTGGGGTCACACAGCTAAGAAGTACTTAAGAAGCAGAATTTAAACTCAGTTTTTCCTGAATCTAATCCCAGCATGCCACCTACTATGAGACCTAGCCCCCTCATAGCCCAGATTCGTGGTGAGACTCAACTGTGTATAAAGTTCTTTGCAAAGTATACTCTATGAAGTACTTTATAGACATTAGGAATGGGACTAGACCTGGGATTTTGTTGGTATGGGAAACTCCCAGCTGAGGAAACTCCCTTTAGAACAGATTGGCCCTTCCCCTGTAACCTCTAGTCTCAGAGAATCACCTAAAGTCTGGAGGGGTTTGTACAGGGTCCCTCAGCCCTCCTAATGCCAGTGCCTTTCCTCTGAGACCACCCCCCAATTCATGATGTAGATATTTGGTGCATATAGGAGATGCACGTTGCTTCCTCATTAGAGTGTGCGTTCCTTGAGCGCCACAGCTGCCTTTTGCCTTTTTGTGAGCCTTTAGAGCTTTGCACAGTGCCTGTCACATAGCTCTGCTGAATGGATACTTGGCAGAATGCCTGCCACAGTAAGTACTTTATAACATTTGTTGATTGCTCGATTTCCTGCCTCTGAGGCTCTATCTATAATGCCTAGTTATTTCTCTCTATAAATGTTTCATCATAATTGTTACATCCTCTGGGCTCTGGGATGGATACTTAAAGCATTTTGGGGATAGGGCTTGGAAAGTAATTTGAATCTTCTGGGGAATAAGTGACTTGAATGAATAAATGGATGAATGAATGAAGGATTGAGTAGAAGGTAAGCTTTAGCCCATTTTCCTAGAGATAGCTGGGTTACAGCTATCCCTCAGGATTTTAGGGGTACCCTAAAGGGATTTCAGTGTTGTTTTTCAGCCTTTTCAGTTGTGTTGGATTCTTCATGACCCCATTTGATGTTTTTCTTTGCAATAGGGGTTAAATAACTTGCTCAAGGTTTCAAGGCCAGTTATTTCTGGGTGTGGTGCTGAGTGTCTGAGCCCGGATTTGATCCCCAGGTCATCCCGACACTGGAGCCAGTGCTCTTACTCACTGTGCTACCTGACCGCCCCTGATATTTTTATTGATGCTGGAATAGCTAGCCATTTCCTTCTCCAATTTATTTTACAGACAAGGAAATTGAGTCAAGTGATTTTCCTGGGGTCACACAGGGGACTATGAAATGACAAAAAAGCATTACTGCCAGAGAGATCCTGGGGTCACACAACTAGTAAGTGTCTGGGGTCGAATCTGAACTCAGATTGTCCTGGCTCCAGGCCTGAGCTCTCTCCTCTTTGCCATCTAACCACCCTAGGGGATTTTGGGTCTCTTCTCTAGTGCCATTGGCTTGGGCTGCCACTGGCTATATTCCCACCTGTTAGGCCTACTGGGACGGCCAGGAGACTACCCCCAATTCCATTTAACCACTTAATATCAGTTACCTTTTACAAAGGGTTATTTACTTCAAAGATATAAACAAAAACAAAATTGCAAACATTATCCCCAGAGGAGCATCAGTCTTGGGGATTTTTAAAACTCTTTAAAAAAAAAAACTCAACTTTTTAAAAAACTAATTTTATGTATTTGTTACATGTTTAAAATTTGTATTGTTGCAATAAATAAAAAACAAACTGGGTGGGGAGGGGTGGGTGGAAAGCTAGGTGGTGAAGTGAATAGAGCATGGCCTGAAGTCAGGAGGACCAGAGTTCAAAGCTGGCCTCAGATACTTGACACTTACTAGTTGGGTGACCTTGGGGAAGTGACTTAACCCCAAATGTCTTGCCTTTCCACCTCCAAAAATTTTTTTTTTAATTTGTGTTGTTGCAAAAAAATATATAATACAATTTGAATAGAATAAAATACGTACTGATGAATTTATTTTCACATATACTTTATGAAAAGGGAAGGACATGATAATTTTTTAAAATTTAATTTTTAATTAATTAAATTTTCCTTTTTCTAAGTGGGTTCAATCTCAGCAGTTTCTAAGTAGTAGTATTTTTATTACATAATGCCTGCTACATTCTCCATACTCTCTGTACTACATACTACAAAATCACACACAAAGGTGGCAGACTGCCTATTGAGCCCTAGTCTCAGATTTAGCTCAGTTAGATCTCAATAGTCATTCCTTGTTGCTTGGGTATTGATGCTGGCTACAAAACCTGGCATGGACTCAGTAGCCCAGAGATTCATTGGCCTGAGCTTTCAAAACTCACAAGGTCGAAGTCTCTAGATGAATCTTTCCCTAAAATGGAAAATAACTAACAAGACAAGTAAAAACCTGAGGCCCAGTTTCATGGGGCCATATCAGCTTGGAGGGGAAAAGGCCCAAGACCTTTCACTTTACAGTATTTTTTTTTTCAAGGAGACAAACCAAAGAGATAAACCAAGAGAGAAGTCAAAAAGAATGATTATTCAAAAAATAAAACATTAGAGTCTCAGATTGTTGGTGTCAAACTCAAATAGAAATGATTCGCTATTGTGGCCACATAAAGAATTAGAAAACTACAAATTGACATTATCTATGTGGTATTGCATTTTGACTTTTGTTAAACATTTCCCAATTACATCTTAATCTGGTTAGGCCATGTTGGGTAGTTTTGAAGCCTCAGATTTGACATTTCTGTTGTGGTTGATAGTTTAGACAGAGTCAGTCATTAATCAACTGGTTTTGTCCCAAAGGAGGGAGCCCTAAAGATAGGTGGATTAACTTCCCCAGGGACTAGGAGCATGGATTCAGGGAGCTCTAGATGTGAAGGTTTTGGGTCTCTGGTTCAGTATATTTATTGGGTCCTTGTTCAGGTGGGGAGGAGCAGATTGGTCACAGTTTAACAAGAAGATAAGGCATGGGTAGAGGGCCTGATGGTGGTCTGGGATGTGAATCTGAAACAGACAATAGAACAGTTCCTCAATATGGAGGCCACAGATCCAACGAGTGTGTTCATACATTCACATGTGCCAACTCTTGGTCAATGAAACATAACATTTAGAAAGCAATATTGAAAAATGCTTCTAGGCAGCTAACCATAATCCTCTGGAAGTGGTTCTAAATGACACCTCTTCTGATTCAGGGGTCCTGGGGATGGAGGGTGTTCCACTTCATTTAGGTTAAGAGAATCATCCCCTCCCCCACCCCACCCCACCCCACCTCACCCCTTTCATTCCCTCTAGAGTAAAGATAAGAATCTTCAGAACTAGCCAGCTGGTGCCTCCCAGGTGTGAAATCAGCCTTCTGGTTTGCTTCCCGATGACTGAATCCCCAGCTTCCCTGCCCCATCTGTACCAGCTGCTAATCACTGGAGACCTTTTGGCCCTTCCACTCCAGCCTTTTGTGAGTTAAGATTGGACTCCCCACATTGATTTTTCTGGCTCTTAGGGGAGGAAAGGGCCCTGTTTGACTACGTATTGATTACTGTCAACAGAAATAGCAAAACAGGCACCTTTATCCTTTTTTCTTGGAAAAGCCTCTGTTGCAATAATTAATAAAGGAGAATAAAGATTGGTATTGCAGAAAAAGTGGCCTACAAAATATTGATTTGAGAGCATTACCTCTTTGCTTTTTATTTAGGTTTTATAGCCAAAGTGTACACACCTTCATGTATGTCCTACAAATTCCTTTTCAAGGAAATTGAAAAATCAAAATTTCAGCAAAGAAGGCTATGGTAATTTGGGTTTTTGTTGAGAAGAATTTTCTGGAGACAGGCTTTGTTTTAGGTTGTGTTGGGGAGCAGAAAAGGCATTTCACTTATCCATTTGATCATCATTTTTGTATTTTTACTTTATTAAAAAAAATCTGGAGCAGCTAGGTGGCACAGAGCACTGGCCCTGGAGGCAGGAAGACCTGAGTTCAAATCTGCCTCAGACACTTGACACACTCACTAACTGTGTGACCTTGGACAAGTCATTTAACCCGAATTGCCTTGTCTCTCCCCCCCCAAACCCATCAATTATTATTATTTTGAAATTTGAAAAATCTGTTTTTTCTCCTTCATTGAAAAAAAAAAGAACCCCCCCATCCCATTTTTTTTTTTTACAACTATGCATAGTCAAACAAAACAAATTCCTATATTGGCCTCATCCAAAAAAACTTGCATCTCATTTTCCACCCTAAGTTCATGTGATAGTAATGGCAATTAAAGATTCCCCTGTATTGGCTTGGTTTTCAAATTGATTGTGTTAAAACCCAGAGCTTGTTAATCCCACCTGTGGGATGGACTTGTTGATGTGAAAAGAAAGTCCTGAACTGGGAGGAGCTGGTGACGTAGATTTGGAGAGACAAGAGAGAGGCGGAAGATCTTTTTTGGAAGCAGCACCTCGTGGAGAGAGAGAGAGACTAAGAGAATTGCTGGTGGCCGCTTTGAATTGCCCTGGACTTTTGAGACCTGCCCCCTGAGCTGCCAAGGACTGAGGAGACATGGCTGTTTTGCTGGTACTTTGTCTGTCTGTTTTGATGTTATTTTGCCAGATTTGTCCACTGGTGAAAGACAGTCCTTTTGTTGAAGAAGTCCTGGAACCTGGCTGTTCACTAAGAAGCCCTGAGACTGTCCTGCAGATAGAGAGTGAATACTGTCCACTGGTGAAGGACAGTGCTGTTGTTGCAGGGGTCTGGAGACTGTCCTGCAGACAGAGTGAATACTGTCCACTGGTGAAGGACAGTGCTGTTGTTGCAGGGGTATGGGAGCCTTTCTGTTGGTTCAGAAGCCCTGAAGAAGGATTTTCTTGTTGTATGTTTGCAGAAATCCTGGGAGAGGGCTTTGCTAATGTGTTCAGGGGTTCTAGGACTGTTCTACAGACAGAGGGTGAATTCATGAAGGGACTGGCAATGTATCTTATGGCCTTGCTAAGCCTTGTCTCCCCAGGAACTAAGATTGCTGAGAACTTGCCTCCTGTCAAGATGAAGAAAAGACCTCCATTTGGGTATTAAGTGCTGTGTTTAAACTTGATGTAACTCTGGGGTAGATTCAATTGTGATCCAGGGGTGGGGAACTTTTGACCTTTTTGTGTTCTATGGTTGAGCAAATGAATGTATTTTACTTATGTTTGGAAACTAATCTCCATTTGAGAAGAGGGGCTTTGTGGTGGACTTAATTAAGGTATAGCCTAGGGGTGGAGAAGTATTTAGAACAGAGACTTTGTAATTGATTGAATGATTGGAAAGTCCTGGAGTGGGGTAGTACTTGGAGATTATTTAATCACATTTAGTAAATGCTGTATTTGGAATGATGTCATGTTTTGACCTTCTCTGTTCTTGGTTTGTCACTGAATAAAATGGAGAGCACCTATGCTGGTATTCTGAACCTTGGGAAGTTGCCTTTCCTTGGCATTACATTACAGTTCATTACTTCTTTGTCAGGTTTCATCAGTAGCTAGCTGGAATTCTGGTTGGTTATTGTGATGGTCAGAGTTTTTAAGTCTTTCAAAATTATTTGCTTTTATGCTACTGTCATTATTGTATGAGTTGTTCTCTTGGTTTGGCTCATTCTACTCTGTATTAGTCCATATGAGTCTTTCCAGATTTCTTTGAAACCATCCTCTTCATCATTTCTTCCAGCACAATAATATTCCATCATATATATATTCCATAACTTGGTCAGTCATTCCAAGTTGATAGACAATGCCTCAGATCCTCATTCTTTGTCACCTTAAAAAGTTTTAAGTATCTTTGTCTTAATTAGGACTAATCCCTTCAATTTACCTTCCTTCAAACACATTGGTGAGTTAGGGGGATGTCTACCCCATGCATGTGAAGACTTTTCCTGGCAGAAGGAGTGAATGAGAATAATTGTCATGAGGGCAGCTGAAGTAGGCACACTGGAGCTCTTATAGCTTGGTCAGATATTGAAGATGCCAGGTCGTCCACTGCATCCTGGGCCATCATCAGTTGTCCCGACTTTTTTCCTGACACTGGACTTCAATGACTTAGGAAGAAAGAGTGAGACTCTGCCTCACTTACATCTGATTCACAAGCAAGTCAAGAGATCACCTTGGTCATGTCATTGGTCCTATTTGAAAACAAAGGATGAATAACTTTTCTTCTCATTCTCCCATCTCTCTTGCCCTCATTCCCTCCCATTTCTTTGTTGAGTGAATATCTAAGTACTCAACTATATGGGTGCGTATTCTTCTTACCTTTGATGAGTTCAGCTAGAAATGAGTTCAAGTCAACTGTTCCCCTATCCCCACCTCCTTGTTTTCATAGATGTCTACTTGTATGTAGTGATTATATGAGATAATTTACCCTAAACTACCTTTTAAAGTGGTTTGTATTTACAATGTTATTGTATACATTTTTCTCCTGGTTCTGCTCACTTCAATTCATCAGTTCATATAAGTCTTCCCAGGCTTTTCCAAAATAATTTCTTTTGTCATTTCTTATAGTACAATAGAATTCCATCATATATAGATACCATTATTTGTCTATGCTAACTTTTCATTACATTCATATATCATGGTGTTTGTAACAACTTTCTATTACATTCATCTACCACAGTTTATTCTGCCATTCTCCACCCCTGCAAAATCATGAGGAACCTCAATCCTTTCCCACTGTTGGTTACCAGAAAAGTTCTGCGGTAGACATTTTGGTATGTATTGGACTTTGACATCCTTGGGGGTATATTGTCAATAAAGGATCTCTGTTTATTTTTTTAAATGTATTTATTTATTTTTAGTTTACAGCATCTAATTCCACAATCCCTTGAGTTCCAAATTTTCTTCCCCTTCTTCTCCCCTCTCCCTCCATGTCAGCATGCAATCTGATATAGGTCCTACAAATACCTTTGCATTAAACGTTAGTCAAGTTGTAAAGAAGGGTTATAACCAATGTCACTCTTTTTGCATAATCACAAAATCAATGCCAAAATGGTCGCTCCAGTTCACATCTGATTTGTTATATTTAAATCCAAATGAGCCAACATTTACCTTTTCTAGATGAAGCACCGTATTGCATGCTGTGAGAGAAAGAAAAATGAATAGACATAATCCTGAGTTCATGGTGGTTACTGACTAGGAGGGATAATTAGCCACCTACTCAAAGGCCTACAAAGCAATGAAAACCAGAAGGTAAATGTCACAAGAGATGCTCTGATGAAGCCACTAGGAGGGAGAGCTTACTTCTGCCTGGTGCCATTGGAGAAGGAAGGCGTCAGGGAGGAAAGACATTTAAGCTGGTTCAGTCATCAACCTACATTGACTGGGAGCCTTGTCCATGTCAGAGACTCTGCTAAGTTCTAGGGATGCAAAAAGAGGCAGAAGACAGTCCCTGCCCTCAAGGAATTTACAATCTAATGAGAAAAGCAATGTTTCAAAAGGGAGAAATGCAGGTAGAGGTGAAGAGAAAGAAAGGAGAGCTGATATTTGGGTCAACCAAGCTGTGGTCCTGAAGCTGAGGGAAGGGTGTCTTCTGAGACCTTCAGGGGGTCCATGATATCAAAACTATTTTTACAATATTAATAAAATTTAAAATGTTCGGATATGGTAAATATCACTAGCTATAGCCCATATAAACAAAAGCTCTTTGGGGGCTCACAATAATCTTTAAGAGTGTAAACGGGTCCTGAGACCCAAAAGTTTGAGAATTAATGGTTTAGTCACAATTAGGGAAATGATGAGTAGATTAGAGGAACAGAAAGTAATTCACTTTGGTTTGAGAGTATCATTCCTTTTTTTGAGGGAGTTAGGCTGGTAAAAATAGGTTAGGGCCATGTTTTGACAACCTGGAATGGCAGGTTAAGAAATTAGTCATTATTCAATGGACAGTTGGAGACCCACGGAAGATTTTGGAGTAGAGGAGGTACAAGAGTAAAAGAATCCTTCTGAAATTAGACCAAGAGTTCCTCGAGGGCAGGGTTGTCTTTTCCCTGTCTTTATATCCCTGGTGCATAACACATAGTAAGGAAACACACAGTAAACACTTAATAAATGTTTCCTGACTGGCTGACTTGGGTAGAATGTAGAAAAATCAGAGCCAAAGAAATGAGTTAGGAAGAGATTGTAAGAGTCCAAGGAAGGGTTTTTGAGTCCCAAAATAAGAAGTGGGGTGGTGCTACTATAAAGGCACCAGCAGGTTGGAGAGATGTGGGAAAAGGGGAGAGCCTTTGAAGGTTTGGGGCTGACCAGAATATAGAGCAAAAAACAGCCCCCCCCTTTTTTGTGGTTGTTTTTACAAACATATCTATGTATGTATATCTGCCAGCAACAGCAACAACCACAAAAAAGCCTATTTTTTTGTGCTATATTCTGGTCAGTCCCAACCTCAAAGGCCTCCCCACATATCCTTTACAACATTGCTCCAATCTGCTGGTGCCTTTCTGCTTCCAGTTTTGTAACTCAAAAACCCTTCCCTGGACTCTTAAAATTCCCCACACACACACACACATTCATTTCTTTGACTCTGGTTTTCTCCTCTCCATCCATATGGTATGTATGTGTGTATATATATATATATATCTGTGTATTTATGTATGTGTGTATATGTTGTTCAGTTGTGTCCAACTCTTTGGGATCCCTTTTGGGGTTTTCTTGGCAGACACTGGAGTGGTTTTCCATTTCCTTCTCCAGTTTACTTTACAGATGAGGCAACAGAAGCCAACAGGTTTAAGTGACTTGCCCAGGGTCACAGAGCCAGTAAGTATCAGAGGGAGATTTGAACTCATGAAGATGAGTCTTCCTGACTCTGGGCCCACTACTCTACCCACTTTAGCTCCTCGTAGCTGCCTCCAAAAGAATGAGAAAACCTCAGTTCAAATCCTGCTTTTGGCCCTTAATACCTGCGTAAAACTGGGTGTCACTTAACTAACTTCATTGGGTGGAATGTTCTTCATCTGTAAAATTAGGACTTTGGACTAGATGGCCCCAGAAGTCCCTTCCAGATATGGATCTGTATGAGACCTGGCAGGGTGGAGAGTGATCTTCTCACCTTCTTCACTTAGTTTTTTTCTTATTTAATTTTATTTGCATGTGACTCAAAGAGCATCTTGGGAGGAAAAGGGACTTTATAGCCTTATCCTACACATAGTTCCCATTGGATTCCTTCTTTTAGGGGGTCAGGGAAGAATCCTTGAAATGGGTTTTGAAGGGCACAGGATCACAAATGTCAATTCTAAGAAATTTCCCAACCCTAACTTGGTTGGTTGTCTGAGATCTGGACTTTGAATCAGCACTAGACAAAATCAGGCAAAATAGTAAGCTTCAACTTACCCTGAAGACAACATAGATAGCTTTTTTTGTTAAGTCTCTTTTATTACAAGGGTTGACTTGTAATAGGCTCGAATAGGCTCGGCTATTGGCTAAGGGTAAGCATCCTATCCATTCTGGGGAAATGCTTTCTGGCTACCAATCCTATGTATGGATATCCGCAAGCAACAGCAACAACCACACACACACACACAAAGCCCATTTTTGGTGCTATATTCTGGTCAGTCCAAAACCTCAAGGGTAGACTGGAGCAAAGAACCAAAGACAGCCCTCAAGATCAGAAGATGGTTACAAGAGATCATGAAACTAAGAAACAATTTGATGCCCAACAGTGTGCCCATGAGAACACAAAAGCGACACTCATCAGAGAGTAGCAGGGAAGAGTGGTGATAACACCAGAGGGCACTGGCCTGTGCTGTCTGTCTCTTCTGAGTTTCTGTGATTGCCAGAAGGGACTGAGAATCAATGCAATTCCAACTTTGGAACCCATCTTTGTCAACAAGCCCTTGGTTCATGCCAGACTGGGATGGGGGTGAGGAGTGGGGGAAAGAGATCTTTTAATTGCTACCACTTCTAATCAAGGATAAATCTAAGGGGGGGAGAGGTTTTTTTTTAACCTGTAGCCTGTGAATTTGTGTGTATCTCTATAGAGAGAGAACTGTATTTCAATATATAATGTTTTCTTTCTAATCTTATGGATTTTTAAAATGTGTGTACATTTTATGTATATATATTCTTAGAAGGTCCCTTTAGGCTTCACCCAACTGTATGATGCAAAAAGGGTTAAGAACCCCTGATGGATTTAAAGGATCCTTCAAAAATGTGATATATGAAAAGTTCAAGAGATATAACTTCTGGGTAATTAATCATTTTGTTAATCATGGCTAATGAGTAATTAATAAAAGGATGGCTATTTGACTGCCTCTGGTAAACCAAAGATGGGACTTAACAGGCCTCTCAATGCTTATATGCTCTTGGAAGAGTGAGTGTTCCCAACAGGTGGCAATCAGCTCCACTTGGTTAACAATTAATGAGAGCATGAATATTATAATGAGAGGTGGGCTTAGTCTAATGAAGGGCTGTGGGACATGACTCTGATCACTCACTTCCAACACAGAGACTTATTTCTTCTCAGACCACCTCAGTCTAGGACAATTTAGGCAGAATGGGTAAACTACTTCCACTCAGACCTGTCTGACTAAAACACAATGGGCCAGAATTCACCAGTTCACCCAGATTAGAATTTCCTTACCTTTTGATCAGATCCAAGTTTTCCCAGTTGAGTTAGTTTCACTCAAGATTTCATCATTATCAGCCCTGTACTTTAAGGGCTGGCTGAATAATCTACGGGGGCTGGTTTCTGAATGAGAAAATAGAAAGGGGAAAAACCATAGTTCCAATTCAATAATTGGTTATCAATATAAGAAATAATCATTTATCTCAAAAGAAAACCAAGATCCCCCCTGATGGTCTCTCCAGAAAAAATCAAAGCGTCTCCCCAGTCTGAGCCTTTGCACAGGCCATCCCTTATACCTGGAATGCACTCTGTCATCTCTACATTTCAGAATCCTGCATAGCTAAGCTCACATGCCACCAGGGGTTAAGTGACTGACCTAGGGTCACACAGCTAGTGTTTGAGGTCAGATTTGAACTCAGGAAGATGAGTCTTCCTGACTCCAGGCTCAGCATTCTATCCACTGCACCCTCTAGGGACCTACCTTGTCTTTTTGAAGCTTTGCTCAAAACTCCCATTTACAAATACTTTCTCTCTTTTTATATTTTCAAATTACCTTGTGTTATATTTGTCTGTGTATTTGTTACAGTCCTTCAATGGAATGCAAACTTCTTGAGGGCAGGGGCTGTTCACTCCTTGTCTTTGTGTCCTTAGCCATATGGATGGTGCCTTGAATGTAATAGGTGCTTGATTAATGTTTATTGAGTTGAGTTGAGTTGTGTCTTTAAGGTAACAGTAAGGAGAATCCATTTTACTCCATGGAGAAAGCAATTTCTTCTAATTTTGTGCTTGGTTTTCAGTCACTGCCCAAAGTTCAAAGCATGAATTATCTGTAGTGCTAATTGTCACTGTCATTAGTAATCTTGGGAATATCACAGAACTAGTAGCTGTTGGGAAAGAAGACAAGAAACTAGATCCTCTTTAAAAAATCTCATTAAAAGGATGGAGATGATTCAATAATTTACCTTTATTCCTTCCTTTGGATTATTCATACTTATGAACAGTTCAAAAGGCCTCCATATTTTTTAGCCTTCCACTAAATGAATCTATATATAGGAGTTTGATTAGTTATGGCCTCAAAAGCAAAGATAAATTGTATGTTCTTCCTTGGAAAAGGGATGTGGATTCGAATGGTGATGTAGAACCCACAGCAAATTCCAGTTTCTAACAGGCTCCTGAAGTAGCTAGCTTTAATCCCATTTTATAGACAGGAAATTTCAGACATATATGGGTTTACTCTTTTTTTAAGAAGAAATTATTACATATTTTGTTTGAATATAATAGATTCTAGTGAAATAGCACAGTATGGTGGAAAGAAGTTGGTTTCAAATCCTGTCTCTGCCACTTCCTATGTGGATAACATTTTGGGAAGTCACAAGGGGCTGGACAAGATTCCTTCTGAAGTTTTCTCCTCTTCTAAATATGATCCTCAGATAAAGACCTTTATAAACCCCTTCACATTCAGACAAAAGTGAGATAACAAAGTGCTTTATAATCCTTAAATCCCTATATATGTTAGCTATCATTCTCAGATAAAGTTAGGATTATTCGGTTTATCATTATTAGATAAGATTATTCTTTTTAGATATGTTTAATCTTCTGTATCAGGGCTTCTTAAAGCTTTCCACTTACAACCCCTTTTCGCATTTTGGCAGTGCTCATTGGTGGTATGTGGCCTTTTGGCATGCCCAGTGAAAAGCGCTAAGGCAGTAAAGGTACATGATACACCATAGGCAAGTGCTGCCAGAAACCCCTTGGATTCATTATGTGTTTGACTTTAACTTGATTTTTGATCGTTGCACATTCAGAAACTTACAGTTTTAATCCAAGCAGAGTTTTCTAAGTTTATGTCACACTGATCCTCTTCATACAGACTACATTTCTGCCAAACTGGCCTATAGGCTATTCTCATGGGCTTAGTACTCTGTTGCCAACCTCTCTGCTTTTGTAGAAGCTGTCACCCATGCCTAAAAGACACCCCTTTCTTACCTCCACCTCTTGGAATAGTAGACTTCCTTCAAGGATCAATTCCTGTGCTGTCTCCTATGGCAGCCTTGATGAAAGTACTTAATTGTGAAGGCTCTCTCCCTCCTCATATTGTCTTGTATTTGCTCCTCTGTGTCTATATTGTAATCTCCAGGAGATTATAAGCTCCATGAGGACAGCAACTTTTCATTAAAAAAAAAAAAAGCCCAGTACTTTGTACATAGCAGCTGTTAAATTTATGTTTGTCAAGTTGAATTAAGAATAATATGAAAATGTAATCTTGCCTTTGTACAAAACATTGATCATTTTACATCGGAGAGAGTATGTTGTTAACATTTTTCAAATTGATTGGGTTGTAGGATACTTTTGGACTTGAAAAATGAACAGGACCTCTACATGCTAGTTTAGGGGTTTTGGGGACACGGCACAGCCTGGGCTAAAGGTGGGTTAGGGAAATAAGAATCAAATTAGAGAAAGTTAAGCTTATTTTTTTTTAAGCAATTGGGGTTAACTTGCTCAAGGTTACATGGCCAGTTATTTCTGGGTGTGGTGCTGAATCTGAGCCCGGATTCGATCCCAGGTCATCCCGACTCTGGCGCTGGTGCTCTTACTCGCTGAGCCACCTGGCCGCCCCTTAAGCTTATTTTCTTACTGAACATTTGTTGCATATATCTTTGATGTCCCTGTCATTTCAAGTTAATATTATAGTGGAAGAATGCAACTAGAAGGGCAACAAATAGATGAAAGATGGAAAAGACTTGTAAAGATTTTTTTAAATTATAAATTATTTTTACAACCAAGGGGTAGTGTATCCACTACCTAGGGACTCTAAAATCCTTGCCCCCAGACATGCTTTCAGAGGAGGAAGAAATGGTACTGAAAACAACAAGGAAGGGAAAGGCAACTAGATTGAACTAGGCTGAGGGTAGCTCATTTGGGAGGGCATTGAGGCAGTTAAATCTTAAGTAATTTGAAGAAAGGGAAGGAAAAAAATCCCTCTGACCTTAATGCTAAAAACAAGTGACCAAGAGAACATTAGCAGCTATGGACTGATATGCCTACTTTCCCAGCTATGTATCAGTTTTAGGAGAGTCAGCCACACAGGCATCAAGGGCATCCTGGACAAGGTTTCCAGCAGGGAACAAGCAGGCTTTGTACGTGATACTTCATAGTAGACCACATTGTCACCATCAAACGATTACATGAAAGATGCAGCGATTACAAGATCCCATTGAGTTTATTGTTTGGTGATGATAAAAATGTATTTGATTCAGTAAAACAAAATGCTGTCTTAAAAGCAGCAAGAAATTCCTACAAGGTCCCTGCCATCCGTCCTTTCATCCATCCATCCATCCATTCAAAATAGTTCATTCCATTCAAAACAGAAAGATACAACATTAAAGGTAATCTTATTCAACAATCCTCTAAATAAAAATATCAGGAGATAAATAAAACAGGGAAATGTCTGCTTCACAAGGAGCTTGCTATTGTCATGGAGAAGATCCAATCCCTCATTCAGGTTGAAGAGGGATTCCCTGAATAAGGTGAAATCATCTAGAAGGTGGTCCTGGTTGTAAATGACATAATGCTGGTTGCATCAAGCCCTGGACTGATCTGTACCCTAAAAGAGATCTGTAACCACTCAAGAGAATTTGACCTATTGCTGCAATAATAACACCAAAATATTATAACATACAGTACAGTCTAATTTTAATAATTATATCACATATATAATGATAATGATAACTAGAATGTTTGTAGTGCTTTGAAGTTTACAAAGTGTTTTCCCCTTTTTATAGATAAGGAAACAGACTGAGAGAGGTTAAGTGACTGAGGCCAGATGTGAACTCAGGTCTTCCTGACTCCAGGTCTAATGATTTGTGCAACTGTGCCACCTAAATGCCAATGTACACTGGAAAAACAAAGTGGATGAAGAATGCTGATTGTTCAGATTATGACAACCCATAGAGATTTGTAATCAATATGTATGTGTATGTATATATATATATACACATATACATATATGTAAAATATATTTTGGATGGACAGTTCATCTTGATGATAAATTGGGCCCAGAATTCAACAGGGCAGGGCTAGTGAACTGAATTGCCTTCAGAAATTGCAAAGTTCCTTTAAAACCCTCAAACTTCACCCAGAAACAGAGACCAATCTAAAAAACATGGACATTTAGCTGGTGTTTCAGGACTGTGAGTCATGGAACAGCCTATTTTCTGAATAATTAATGATTAATATCACCCGGAGGGCAAGAGAGAAGCACTGGATGGATATGATCAGGTAGCAACACACTACAGCGACAGGGTTAGGAAGGAGGACCTAAGTAAAGGATGTCATCAAGGAAAGGGATGAGCAAAAGTGACAGGCTGGCCTGTGATGTGGCAAGGGTGAGCGATAACCACATGATAGCCCGTGTGCTCTTTGGGTACCCTTGAATACCAGAAGAAATGGAGGCAGCCCTGCAGTGATTGGAGAAGGGTTAGGTGCATCCTACTTCCCTCCTGCAAAATGCATTCACTTTCCCTAAAAGAAGATATGTTTGCCCTCTGGGACCTGGTTGACTGAACACAGACAGCTTCCTAGTCACCTGGGGGTATAAAAGTGCCAGCCGTGTGTTTTCTAAACCCCTTGGACTTGGGCAGTGCCTGAGATCACACAAAGGGTTACGCCCTGCCTTGCCCTGCTGACCTGCTGACTAGATGCTTTTCCATGAGGAAGGGAGGGAAATTGTAGCTATCAGATCTGTAGTGAAGGGTCTCTGGATCCTTGGTGCATATCCTTGCAATGTTAGAATGAAGGAAAGCTCTATTTTGTTAACCATTCAACGATGTATGAATGCCTCATTTTTGTCCCAAATTGAACCGGAATGTAGGGAGTTAGGTCTACCTCTTCCACCTCCCCTTCAAAACATCAGGTGCACCCCCCTTGCCATGAATTTAGGAGAGAATATGAACCAAAGTTGGCAAGGATGGGCAGGCATCGTTGGAAGCCATAACTACTTCAAGCTGCTCACAGATTCATTGTGAGAGTTGGGATGGAGTAGAGGAAACATCTCTAGTCTTAAGATTTTCTCTCTTTGCCTTGTACCAAACTTCAGGGTTCTGTGGTTCCCTTGGGAAGCCCTAAGGCAAAAGTTCTTAGCTTGTGCCCCTCCCTAAGGGGTGGATGGATAGATTTCAAGGCCTTCTAGGAATTCTGATAGGAAAAAATGCATCTGTGATTCAATATAATTACTTTCCTTTGCAAACTTAAGTATTTACTGGACTTGTTTAGAAACAAGATTCTAGGAAGAGGTCCAGTGACTTCACCAGACCATAGCCAGAGGAGTCTAGGACATAAACAAGGTTAAGAAGCCCTGCTTTGTGACACACTGTTGTCTCAGTCCTACTCTTTTTAAGAAATATTTACTAAGTACTTATTGGGATTTGGGGCTATACTAGACATGATATAGGCCCTACTCTTGAACATATCATGCTCTAACTGTGGAAGGATAAGACAGATTCAAAGCAAAGTGCTTTGGGAAAACAAAATGTGGAGAAAGAGGTCACGTTGGTATTGTTCATGAGAACAAGCCCCCAAATCTGAGTTTTAGAAAGACATTTAGTAAATGGTCATTTGGTTGGTTGATTGTTGTCCTTCATCCTTGAAGATGACCAAAATGACATCACTGTGTTAAAGTCAAGTTTTAGTGTGTTCGACTGCCACTGATCAGACCCTTATGAGCTTGGAATGCCCTACCACAGGTAGGGCACAAATAGACAGTGTCATTGGGGAGAGAGAGAGAGAGAGAGAGAGAGAGAGAGAGAGAGAGAGAGAGAGAGAG
>NW_027185697.1:17166741-17168366 GCF_028583685.1 Petaurus breviceps papuanus | reverse complement strand
AGAGAGCCAGAGAGCCAGAGAGAAGGGGTGGGTGGCTCTCTCTCCAAGTCTTTGTGAGGTTACATCACATAAGAGTTCACACAAGGGTGTAAGGACTTTTGTCTGGTTAACTTCGTGGAGGTGGCACATGGTCTCCAAGAGAAGGGAAGTTTGAGATGTACATCCATCCCTCTCATGATTTCACAGAAGCAGAGAAGAAGAGGATGTGAAAGGGAGCCTTGGTTTATGTCTGAACATTGAAGCAGGGAGAATATGGCAGAAATAGGATGGGCAGGACCACTGAACACTTGGAGTGGAGTCAAAGGGATGAGGAAGGTATGAGGGGAGCTAGACCATCTCAGGAGAGAGTAGCTGCTTGTCTTCCAATCAATGGTGAGCTGTATCTACAGGCGACCCAAAATAGGAGATCATCTAATCACAGGGGAAGAAGAGAAAAGTAAAGGGTCTTGGCAATTCCCTGATGAGACAGACACAGAGGCACCTCTTTGTTGAGCTGACATAAACAGTCGAGATGTCTGTTGTCCTACTGGGGCAGCTACCTGGGCTGGTGAAGAGATCCTCTAGTTACTTGTCAAAGCTGACAGCCACTACACATTCTTTGTGTGCACAGTGATTCACAGGGGGAGAGGAGGCTGGGACAAAAACTGGCAGAAGGAACCCAGATTCCATCACTGCTAAGGAATACGAAGTCTTAGCTAAAAAAGAAGACTTTAGGGGCACAGGTGGCACATTCCTTCCTGCTGCCAAATGAAAATGAAGAGGGAGGAAGTTGATTTGGGAAAGGAACAGTTGGCTATAAAATGGTGTCTGAGAATGGGATTTGCATTTCTGGACCACAGTTTAAAATAGAAAACCGATAAGATGTTCGTCAGAGATGGAGTTCAGCTTGGGAATCTGATCACAGATGAAAGTGGAAGGAAAAATCAGCTCCTATAGATCTGCCAAGCCAATTACCATAGAGAGCATTGGCAGTCACACGTCTCCAAGAGGGGATCACTGATAAATTCCAGGCCTTCAGACCTCTCTGCACAAATGCACAAAAGTATATATCATTAAAGGTTGGCTTTGAGCTTCCTGAGTTTGGACATCTCCGGTCATGACAGTGCTTGGGCCATCATTGCTACTCCCTTCCCCCCAGAAAAAATGTACCCTGGTCTTGAAACTATCCTGGGCTTTGATTTGCCAGCCTTGGCCTTTTCTTGTTCATTATTACCAGGCCTTTGCAGCATTTCCTGGACTTCCCCAGCCATCCTCCACCCTGGCCCCTATCCAGCACCCCTTTTGGGCTGTCTTCCCTCAATACCAGGAGAACTCCTTGGTGGAGAACATCTGGCTTACTTGGATTTGTAGCCCTGGTTTTTAGCACAGTGCCTGATATGGTAAAGGCTTAACTAAGTCTCTTTCCCTCCCCTTCCCTTCTCTAAGTGAAAATCTTGGATTAAATTAAATTAAAAGGAAATAAAGGAAGGAAGAAGGAGAGAAGGCAGAGATAAGATGCATAAAAAAGGGCATTGTTCCTTCCTGGCCTCTGTCTCTCTCTGGCTTTGTTTCTCTCTGTCTCTCTAAGGAAGCAAAATTTGAATGGTGAAGTTTTTTTTCATATGAGCAACAGCACAGATTAGAAA
>NW_027185697.1:17159817-17166341 GCF_028583685.1 Petaurus breviceps papuanus | reverse complement strand
AAATTGTGGATTTTATTTAGAGACCTCCATTCATTTAGAGATGGACACACACACTGACACAGACACAGACACACACTTATATCCCCAGATACCTTTGGTGTTCCTGACCCTGAACCAGCCTGTCTAAGCTCAGTCCTGCAATCAGGTGGTGGTGGGGTATGAAGGGGGCGAGACTTGCAGATAGGAAGTTTGGGATTACTATTCACAGCAGGACAAACAGCCCTCGAGCTGGAGCTAGAAGACCTTGGGTCTGGGTGGCAGGCCTGTCACTCAGGAGCTGTGAGACCTGGATCAAATTACTCATTCTTATCTGAAAATAAAGGATTGTAATCTCTAGGGTCCCTTCCAGCTGTCAAATCTGTAATATTGTGACAACCTCTCTGAGTCTCAGTTTCCTCATCTGCAAAATGGGAATAGTTAATGCTTGCCCTACGTCCTTTACAGGTTGTTATGTCTGTTTTTGGTTCTGTCTTGTGATCTCCTTGGTTTGGGACACTCTTGGTGTCCAGCCCAGACTGGCAGATGAATGGGAGGCGACTGAGAGTTAAATTAGAATAGACTGAGGGTACTGAGAGGTACTTTGCCCACACAAATCATAGAAATGAACGAACGAATGAATAAGAATTTATTAAATGATTGCTGGGTGCCAAGACTAGGGATGCAATACACAAGGCAGAACAGTTTCTGTGCTCGAGGATCTAACATTCCAGTGGAAAGAAACAACACAGAGAGAGAAGAATTGTGGCCAGAGACAGGGATTGAATTGGAAAGGTACCAGGAGGGCGAGTGGAGCCATAAGGATAGGGACTGGGCCTGATTCACCAAGGGGACCCGCACGTGAGGGACCCTCTTTTCCGACGCTCCTTCTCTGCAGCATGCAGTTGTAGGGGGTCGCCAGCCATACTGAGAAGTGAGGAGGGTCACGCACTCAATTTGACTGAGAGGTTGTACTTGGATCCAGATATTTCTGGCTTTGAGCCCAGCTCTCTATCTACTGTGGCTTAGGGACTGGAGTCATAGGGGAGTAATACACCCTTTACAGTAGCGTTGACTATGGTTCTAGACCTGAATAGCAGGCGTGGGTTGCAGAGGATTCACATGAAGCATCAAGATGGTGGATAAGAATGTGGATGGGGAATAATGGGAAGTGGGGCTTCAGATTCTACCTCTGAGGCTTGCTGCCTGGGTGATTCTGGGCCTCAGTTGCCTTCTATGTAAAATGAGAGAGTTGGACTGGCTGGCCTCCCAGGTCCCTTCCAGCTCTAGACCAGTGATCTTAGGGGCCTAGAACACCCTTCCAAGGCAGAACATGAGGGGCCCCTGTGGCCGGCGTCAGAGCAGTACTTGGACACAGGTTTTCTGACTCCAAAGCTGCACCTGTTACCACTAAACCACATTGTCCCTTTCAGAGGAGAATTTAGAAGAAAACTTTCACGTGCTGCACAAATGTTTCTGTGATATTATAGAATAGTAATAATAAAAGTGAATAAATAAAGCATTCGTGAAGTACTTACTGTGTGTAGAGCACTGTGGACACAAATAGCAAAGCAGAGACAGGCCCCGTTCTCAAGGAGCTCACATTGTGAGTGGGAGAGACCACACACATAGAAGGATTCAGCCAAAAGTCAAACGGAAAGGTCCTGTAGTCCTCAGGGCACAGTAGCAGAGTATGGTCTGGCCTCTTTTTTCATATCATTTCTACGGATGAAATTGTTTCAGTTTCTGCTGTCGAGCTATCTGACAGTGACAGATGTGGTGAATTTTCCTTTCTAGAATGAGTATATCTGATATACAATTATACATGACGAAGCCTTTCCTGATCCCCCAATTTCCTTCTCTTTATTGTATATGTATCTCCCCCATTACAGCGTAAGTCTAAGAGGGCATGCTGAATTTTCCCATGCAAGCCCGTCCCTGGAGTTTGCCTGTGGCATCAGGCCCATCCCAGCCCACCTAGATGCTCAACAGTCTTTTCACCGTGGTTCTCTAACCACTTAACTCCTTTCACTGTCTGCCCCTGGACCACCCCAGGTTACTTACCACTCCTTAATCCCATCTAGACCTTTTCACTGACCCTTTCCCCCCTTTTTTGTACATAAATATCGTTCCATCCTTATCAAATGTGCAGATTTACTAAGAATCTATTGGTGTCACAATAAACCCTGCTACTTTGACTGAAAGAAGGCTTGAGTGGTCAAATTCTTTTGAGGCAGACCCCCCTGTACCCTTACATTTCTGGGTTCCCAGCACCCCAGACTGCAACCAATCCATGCCTTCCTAGCCCTAAACTATTACTTTAAGTGCAATGCTACAAAGCTTTCCCCACACACATGAGGTATAAGGGTCACAAAGGACTCCTGCATTAGGGAATGTGACCCTAGAGCACAGTGGAGGGAGGGCTGTGTCTAGAATTAGAGGAGGCTGAGGCTGAAGCCCTGGGGTTGACATTTTCCAGCTGTGGAGCCCAGGGGACATCACATGACCTCTTGGAGCCTTACTTTCCTTCTTTGCAAAACAGAAAAATTAATGCTCACATGAAACCTTAAACCTCTTACAGAAATGGGAGTTTTTATTGGTGTAAAGCAGTGCATAGTGGGCTCACTATCTGCCTCTCCAGAACCCTGGCTAATAGCTTTTAACAGTAATAAGGACGAGATCTGTGATTTCACAAGTACAGGGAACTCCTGGATGAAGAAAATCCCTTCTTTAGCACCTTCTTTGTAACTTACAGTCTTAAAGTTACCTAGAGCACTGAGAAGTTAAGTCACAAACAATAAATTGTGCCACATTAGTGCCAATAAATATTTTAATAACATTAAAAAAAAGAAGTTAAGTGAGTTGCCAGTTTTATCACAGTCCCTCCCCTCCCCTCCCTTCCTATTCTCCTCCTCTCCTCTGTTCTTCCTTGTTCTGAGGCAAGCAGGCCATCCATGGTACTATACTGCTCCTTACCTCCTGAGCAATCATAATGATAGCAGTCTGGTATGATGGATAAAGATTTGGCCTTGGCTTCGGGGGTCTGGGTTCAAGTTCTGCCTCTAACATACACTAGCGCTAGCTGGTGGACATGCTACCCAACGTCTCACTTCCCCAGACAACTCTAATCATGCAGGTTTGCCCATCTGCAATGGCAGAGAGTTTCTGCACTAAGACTTCTCTTTATGGATGAAATCACAGGTCTGGACCCAAACAAGCTGAGAAAATGATAACAGCAATAAAAACTGACACATAGAGCACTTCCCGGTGCACAAAGTGTTTTCCATCCCTCATCTCGTGGTGTCCTGTGCATTTCACATCTGATGAGATAGTGTAACTATGTCTTTTCCCTCCCTAAATCATGGTGATGCTGAAGACTAACTCAATGTTTGTGCTGTGCTCTTTGGGGAAAATGCAAGATGTTATTTTCTGGGAACATACTGTCCTCTCCTTTAGGTCTGCATATCCAGCCTCCACGGGAGAGTCGAAGCAGCTGTTGCAGGCTTTCGTCCTGGCTGACTCATCCCCTGACCTTGGGAAGGTTCCTTTGCTTGCCTGTCCTTCTGTGTCTCCCTACCACTCAGTAAAAGAGAAAGAATGGTCCTTTCTCCCTTTTGAAGAAATGGGGGTGAAAATGAGTGAGCGATTCTTATAAAGTATTCCCACCCGGCTGGGGCCCAAGTGCGTCCCCCGGTAGACAGGGGGCTGTCTATGGTGCTTAAACTTCCAGATGAAAGCCACCATAAGAAAGAAGGGGTGGCAGGGTGAGGTGGAGACACCAGAGGTCTCAGTGGAAAAAGCCTTTGTCCAATGGGTCATTCCCATTCGTAGAACCCTCTCCCATCCTTTCCCACCTCCCCCTTGGTGGATTCCATTCTCTATACCTGGGATGCTTTTCCTTTCCTTTCTTTGGCAATTCCACCAATCTTTTTCTAGTGATGTTTGTTTTTACCTCGCCTTCATTTCTAAATGTATCCCTTCTCCTTCCTCCCCTCCTTCCCACTGAGTCATCCCCTATAACAAAGGAGAAAAAAAAGAAAAAAAGCAGTTTAGCAAAACTTATCAATGCATCAACTGAGTTGGACAGAACATATGTTCCATATCCATAGCCTCCCATCTTCGCAAAGAAGAGAAGGAGGTCTATTTCTGTTGGCCTTTAGGGGGCCAGGCTTGGTCATTATGATTCCTAGAAAATCATAAGTTCCGAGATCAAGCTTGAATGGACCTTAGAGATGTCTGAGTCCAACCCCCTCATTACAGATGGGGAAACTGAGGCCCAGGAGGTGAAGAGATTTTGCCCTGAGTTAGTAGCAGAAGTGAGATTTGAAGTCAGGTTTTCCTGACTCAAGTCCAGCACATCACCCATTATGTCAGGCTGCCTCTTAAGCCTTTCAAGATCCCTACTCAGGTGCCACCTGGTCTCTGATCCACCTCAACCAAGAGTGAGCTTATTCCCCTATTTTTGTCAAATACATTTTATTGATATATTTCTGGGTAGAAATATATCAATAAGATGACATGAGCCTTGGTGAATAATCTCCAGTGCTGTCTCAGTTGTTTGCTAGCTCTGTGATCTGTGAACTCTGACTTTTCACCTAGTCCAGGGCTGGGGAACCTGCAGCCTCGAGGCCACATGTGGCCCTCTAGGTCCTCAAGAATTCAAAGGGTCACACTCAAGGACCTAGAGGACCACATGGGGCCTTGAGGCCGCAGGTTCCCCAGACCTGAAGTCTTAGTCACTTAACCTCTTGGAAGGTTAGCAGAGAGAGCACTGCCTCTGGGGTCAGAGGTTCTGGGTTTGAATTCTATTTCTGACCCCCTTACTCCCTGAGTGATGCAATCACTCAATGTGGGGCAAGTCACTCAATCTGTCTGGGCCTCAGTTTCCACATCTGTACAGTGGAGGGGTTGGATTAGATGAAACTTAAGATCCTTTCCAGCTTGAAACCCATGCCATTATGGTTGTTAATTCATTACACTTGCCCTTTCTACCTCAGAGAGGTGCTGTGGAGTTTCAGGAAAACAATTAAGATGAGGTTCTTATACAGTCTGGTGCAGATGTGAGGTGTCAGGGAGGCATGAAGAAGACAGAATAAGAAATTGGGGGAGACGGGAATTTGAATGCTTCTTCTAATAATTCCTGAGCTCTGTACCTGAGGAGATTCATTTGTAAAATGGGAATGATAAGGTTAGAGGGCTGCTGTGGGCACCACATGAGAATGTGTGCAAAGTAAAGCATCAGGCCACAATATAAATGCCAACTGCTATGCCCACTATTGCTATTGCTGTTGCTATTATTTTAATTTTCTGTGTCTTATGTTTAAAAAATAATTTGTTATTATTTTAAGATGCAGAAAACAGACTGAACCCAGAGTCAGGGCAATCTGGATTCAAATCCTACCCCTGCCTTACTTGTGATATGACCTTGGGCAAGTCACTCAACAGCTCTGGGCCTGCTTTCTCATTTGTAAGATGAGAATTTGTTGAATCACTTTTCAGTTGTATCTGACTCTTCATGACTCCATTTGGAGTTTTCTTAGCAGAGATACTGGTGTGGTTCACCAGTTCCTTCTCCAGCTCATTTTACAGATGAGGAAAATGAGGCAAGCAGGGTGAAGTGACTTGTCCAGGGTCACACAGCCAGTCAGTGTCTGAGGCTGGATTTGAACTTAGGAGGAAGTTCCAGAGCTGGCACCCTATCCAATGTGCCACCTAGTTGCCCCCTCAATGGGAATAATACCTATAGCATTTATCTCATGAAGTTCTTATGAACCTTAAATGAAATAAATGTAAGGAATTTTACAAATTTTGAATAACTATTTCACTATCAGTTATTATGATAGATATCCAGAATTGCAGAATTCAGGAACTGGAAGACTGGCATCTTATCCAATCCATATAGGAAAGGAATCCCCACTCTAACATACCCTACAAGTGGCCTCTAACAGATAGGAGAAGCAGCATGGGAGAATTCACAGAAAGGCAGCCCTGAAGCCAAGAAAGGTTTTCACATTCAAGGCCCGCCTCTGATACACACAGTTTTGTGATCCTGGGCAAATCCCTGAATCCCTCAGAGTGCTGGGTAGCTCTCTAGGACTGAATGGCAGAGAAGGTGCCAGTCTGCATGGGAGGGAGTTTTCATCAGGAATTCCCTGTATCAACAAACTCACAGGTCCAGTGCCCATCCCTATACGCAATCAATGAGAGTGTGGGCAGCAGCCACACCCAGTCAAATTGTCTTGGTAGACGGGCTAAACCAGGTTGAAGGTGACCAAAAAGCCTCAAACCTGTCAGTGAGTTAGGGGTATCTACCTCAAGCATGTGAATATTTTCCCTGGTGGAATGGCAGGATGAGAACAATTTGTTCCAAGTGGCTGAGGAAGGCGCCGTGGAACACTTAGAGTTTGGTCAGGCATTGAAGACGCCAAGGTCATCCACTGTGTCCCAGTCCATTGCCAATGACCCTGACTTTTGTCCTGCCACTGGACACACCTCTGGCTCACTGAAATCCAATTCACACACGAGTCCAGACCACCTCCTGATGTGAT
>NW_027185697.1:17103705-17154417 GCF_028583685.1 Petaurus breviceps papuanus | reverse complement strand
GTGGGGAAAAGTTGTGATGTGAAAGGAAAGACTGAAGGTAGTGCTCTCCCACTCAGAAATGATTTTGTATTTCACAGGCATTCTTTTTGTAAGGACTTCTTTGACTGCTATACTTCATGATAGCAAAATGTAAGACCCCTGAGGGCAGGAGCTGCTTCATTTTTGTCTTTATATGTCCAATGCCTAATGTAGAATAGGTGCTCAGCTAATGCTTGTGGATTTGAATTGAAGGCAAACCTATGGGTGCAACCCTCTGTTTACACTGTGAGATGGTGATCATAGTCAGCTTGGGTTTGATGACCTCTTTTTCTTTCTTTCTTTTTTTTTATAAGCAATTGGGGTTAAGTAACTTGCTCAAGGTTACACGGCCAGGTGTTTCTGGGTGGGTGCTAAGTGTCTGAGCCCGGATTCGATCCCCAGGTCATCCCGACTCTGGGGCCGGTGCTCTTACTTGTTTCTTTCTTTCTTTGATTGGGTAAGTAGGGTGGGGGGCGTATATGCAGAAACTACTGTGATGTGATAATTGCTAGTATTTATATAGCATTTTAAGACTTGCAATATTGCAGCTAGGTGGTGCAGTGGATAGAATGCTGGGCCTGGAGTCAGAAAGAACTGAGTTCAAATCCAGCCGCATACTCTTTTTTTTTTTTTAATGCTTTATTAACTTCTGATTTACATCATTTGTTTCGGCCAGATTTTGAGTTGCAAATTTTCTCCCCATTTCTCCCCTACCCACCGCCCCAAAATAGCAGTCCCACAGGATATCCCCTCCTTCAATCTGCTCTCTCCCATATTTTCTCCCAAACCCCTATTGACTTTTCCAGTGGATGTCTATGCCTCAGTGCCTATATATCTTATTTCCCAATTACATGTAAGATGGTATTAATAATAGTATATATATATATACACACACACACACACATATATATATGTATATATATATATATATATATTTGAATATTTGATTTTAAAACTTTCAATTCCAGATTCATTCCCTTCCTTCCTTGTCACCCACCCTTACTGGGAAGATAAGCAGTTCAGTATAGGTTGTACATGTGTGGCTAATGCAAAACAATAACATAGTAGATATATTGTAAAAGACTGACTATATTTCCCTCCCTTCCATCATCCCCCCTCTCATCCCCTTCCCCCCTTACTCTCCTGGAGGGTGAGATACCCTATTTAGTGGGTATTTCACTCCCTCCTCAAGCCAAATTCAATGGGAATAAGGTTGATCCATTCCCTTTTGCCTTCCTATTCTTCCCCTCCATTGTAACCATTTTCCCCTGCCTCTTCTGTATGAGATAGTTTACCCCAATCTGTCTCTCCCCATCTCCTCTCATTATATTGCACTCACCTCTTAATTTCACCTTTTAAGTATCATTCCTTCCT
The DNA here is from genome assembly GCF_028583685.1 of Petaurus breviceps papuanus. Classification (NCBI taxonomy): domain Eukaryota; kingdom Metazoa; phylum Chordata; class Mammalia; order Diprotodontia; family Petauridae; genus Petaurus; species Petaurus breviceps. The sequence goes on along the minus strand of NW_027185697.1, from coordinate 17,153,025 downwards.
GTTAAATTGGTCCTGTGCCCTCTATCTATGTATACCTGTAAACATATATACACACATTCACATATGTATTCATATGCCCATATACCCTCATATATAGACATATATATTTCTAATCCCTTCAACTACTGAGAAAAGTTTCATAAGTTACAATTATTGTTTTTCCATGTAGGAATGTTAATAGTTCAACTTTGATAAGTTCCTTATGATTTCTTTTCCCTGTTTACCTTCTCATGCTTCTCTTGCTTCTTGTATCTGAATGTCAAATTTTCTATTCAACTCTGGTTTTTTTTCAGCAAGAATGCTTGAAAGTCCTCTATTCCATGGAATGACCATATTTTCCCCTGAAACATGATACTCAGTTTTGCTGGGTAGGTGACTCTTTTTTTTTTTTTTAAGCAATCGGGGTTAAGTAACTTGCTCAAGGTTACACGGCCAGGTGTTTCTGGGTGGGTAATAAGCGTCTGAGCCCGAATTTGATCCACATGTCATCCCAACACTGGAGCCGGTGCTCTTACTCGCTGTGCTACCTGGCCACCCCTTGACTCTTGTTTTTAATCCCAGCTCCTTTGACCTCTGGAATATCATATTCCAAGCCCTTCGATCCCTCAGTGCAGAAGCTGCCAGATCCTGGGTTATCCTGATTGTGTTTTCACAATATTCAAATTGTTTCTTCCTGGCTGCTTGCAATATTCTCTCCTTAATCTGGGAATTCTGGAACCTGGCTATAATATTCCTAGGAGTTTTCTTTTTTGGGATCTTTTTCAGGAGGTGATTGGTGGATTCTTTCAACCTCTATTTTGCCCTCTGGTACTAAAACCCATATCAGGGCAATTTTCTTTGAGAACTTTCTGGAGGATGATTTCTAGGTTCTTACTTTGGTTATGGCTTTCCAGCCACATACTCTTGCTAGCTGTGTGACCCTGGGCAAGTCACTTAACTCTCTGCCTGTTTCCTCATCTGTATAACGACCTGAAGGAGGAAATGGCAAACTACTGCAGTATGTTTGCCAAGAAAACCCCAAATGGGGCCACAGAGAGTTGGACATGACTGAAACAATTGAAGAAAAACAATTTCAGTTTGCAAAGCTTTTTGCAATCATTACCTCATTTGGTCAACCTTGGAAAGTAGGTGCTATTATTTTACAGATGAAGAAATTGAGGCCAATGGCAATGACATGACATGTCCAGGGTCACGCAGCTATTAAATGTCTGACTCAGGTCTTCTGCATCCAGCTCCAACAATATCTGCTGCACTGCTTAGCCACCCCCTATAAAAGGCTTCAATTACATTTATTATAAATAGGCAGCTGGGGAGATATGGCTTCAGCAGTGGACAGAGTGTTGGGCCTGGAGTCATGGAAGATCTGAGTTTAAATATAGCTTCAGACATTTACTGACTGTGTGACCCTGGGCAAGCCACTTAACCTCTGTTTGCCTCAGTTTCCTCATCTGTAAAATGGAGACACTAATAGTGCCTGCCTCCCAGGGTTGTGGTGAGGACCAAATGAGATGTCTGTCAAGTTCTCATCAGAGTGTCTGGTTTGTAGTAAGTGCTGACTGTTACCATCATCATCCTCATGACAGTGTAGTTGATAGAGAGCCCAGTTCCAAATCCTGCCTTGGCCACATGCCATCTCCGTGACATTAAGGGGGTCTCTTCCCTTCTCTGGGGCCCAGGCCACTAAGAAAATGAGTTACAGAGCAGATTCAGACCCTCACTGGTAGAAAACCCACTGGGAAATTTTTCCACTGAGGAAGACCTAGGACTTGCATAAACCCTCCCAGCACCATCGCCATCATACCATTTGAAACAGCTGCCTTAGGTTGTGGTTACAGGGAGGGATTGGTGTGGCTTCTCTGTGATTCCTTCTAGCTTGGAGAACCTGTGACTTCCTCACTTCTAGTTTACAGATGGGTGACTTTGCCGTAAGTTAGAGGACCTTACTTGAGTCAAAAAAGGTCATTCTGTGACATGGCTGCCAAGCAACTTAACTGTCATGCTCTCCCTTCTGTTCTCTGTTCTTAGATCTTTCCCACCTACATCATTGTGCCGTTTACTAAATGTTATTCTTGACTTAGCATCTTCCAGGTTGGTGGTTCTAATGAATTTCATGACCTCGGTGTGTGTGTGCGTGTGTGTGCGCATGTGTGTGCGTGTGCATGCAGTGACAGACAGCTCTGCACGCAGCCTGCTAAATGCCAAGAAGATTCACCCTCCTGTACCCTGCCCCCCAAGCTTCCTCTTCTCATTTTGAAGCCTGTGAACAAACGTGTGCCTTTCTGGCAGGAGCATGTCAGCCTTGTAATAACGATCCACTTCCCTGACATTCAAGTTCAGAAGCATTTTCCATGACAGCTGAAAATAACCTACCCCACTTGTCTGCTGTGGTCTCTTACTAGCTTGTTCCTTTGTTTGGTGCCAGGATCGGAGCAACTGGTGAGCCAGCCCTGGGCATCCAGTGAGAGCACAAGAGTAATAATAGCTGACATTTGTGTACTGATTTGCAGTTCACAAAATGCTTTTCCATTTTCATTGGGTCGTCCCAACATTCTGTACCCAGAATCTCCCACCTAAATTCAATTGAATAATCAGTGAGGTGTTACTGTTATCCCCATTTTAGAGATGAAAAAACAAAATTCTCCTGATCTCCATCCAGCCCTCTTTCTAGTGCACCATGAAAATCTGATAGCCGCTGCCTTGTCTTGTCTTCTGATGGGGCTGCTTTGAACTCGCTGAGTGGTAAGCCAGCTGTGGTCATGGATTCCGGAGCCAAACCCACAGACATTTCCTGTGAACAGGGTTGAAAACCCATCCGGAGCTTTTAGTGACACTGATAAACCACTGGGGCTCGTGGCAATGGTAAGGCGCTTCCGGGCTGCTTAGGGTGCTGTGAATTTTTCCTTATAGTTTTGAAATGCGGTCAAGGAAAAAGAAAAAAAAAAAGGCAGGCATATATACCATGCTCCTTGCACGACTCAGGTGAAATGGATTGGCAAATAAACACCTGGTCCCACCCAGACAAGCACAAAAACATTCCTCCCTATTCTAGCCTTTCATCCAAAGCAATTGGACTTTCTCAGGTTCAGAAGTACCAAAGTGCTTCTCTGCCCCCAAACAACTCCTCATTAGCCCTGCTTTCACCTTTTTTGCTTTGAGGTGATATTACTTAAGGCATTTCTTCCCTTTGTTCAAATGAAAGTGTAGGACTTAGCCCAGGGGGGCTGTAGGTCACCCTGTCCCACTAAAGCATAACTTAGCTCTGGGCTCATATGTGATGGACTTCAAACCTGGGGGAGCCTGACTTCTACAGAGAAGGCCAGACTCTCTTCTTGTCTCTGGCTCTTTTTGTCCATACCCCAGAGTCCCAGAAAAAAATCACTTAAAGAAAACTTAGATTTGGCTTAAGCGTAGGATCTCCCCAAAAGAGAGAAGAAAGGTTCTCAATGTACAACATAGGCTGGGAATAGGACAGCTATTTATTTCCTCCTCACAAAAGAAATGCTTATTTAGCATAGGAGTAGGTTGAGGTAACTAATTAGTTTTGACATCCAGGACTGGTGAACTGACTCACTCTCTGTTTTGTAGCCCAACCACGTGATTATGTACCAATTTCATCACTAAGGGACACCTGACTGCTCAATAGGGGAGGTAGTCTCCCCAGTTCTCACATTTGTTGGCTCATCACTTTCATTCCAGCATCCTGGGAAAAGTTACCAATTATATAGTATAATAATAGTTAGGGCTCAAAGTTGAAAGGGTTTCCCAGAAAAGGGGAAAGTAAAAAAAAAAGGTATCCAGTGTACAGACAATTCATGTATGGAACCCATTTATTCCTGTGCAGAAAAAAAAGCTCAGCATAAAATAATCACAGCCTGCATTACAGAATGATTAGGATTAGTCGTTTGCTTATGAGTATTGTTGCAATATGCTAGAAGGCTGTTAGATAAGCCTCATCAAGGCACAACACAGCTTGACAATTCTGCTAATTAGCCATTTTGCATTTCTGCACTAGACATTGTCTGATCGAGCTTTCAACCTTGATTTTTTTTTTCTGGTGACCCGTCTCCTGGTAGTGGTCGAATTGTCCAATGCAGGCATTTCCTCCTCCATCAGCCATGATTGTACCAGGGAAAACAATCCTTGCCCCACCTCGCCAGTGCTTCAAGTTCTCCACACCTGGTGTGGATTAATTTATTTTTTATTTTAATTAATAATTATTTTAAATTTATTAATATAAATAATCATTTATTTATTTAATTATAATTAATTTATTATTAATAGTTAAATTAATAATAATAGCCAGAATCTACAGAGCACCTACTGTGTGCCAGGCCCTGTGCTAAGTGCTTTACAAACATTAACTCTTTAGACATTCACAACAACCTTAGAAGGAAGGAGCTAATATTATCTCCATTTTACAGGAGAGGAAACTGAGGTAAACAAGGTTAAATGACTTACCCAAGGTTACACAGCTAGTGAGTATCTGAAGTACCTCGTGCCAGGATTGTACTAAATCCTGGGAATGTAACCTTAAAGGGGTCGACATTGGCAGGAGGGGAAAACAGGAAGGAATCACATAAAAGAGACAAAGCAGTGGAGACCCTCTCTCCTGCCATTACATTGGTAGAGAATGGTCATTCTTTCCTTCCCCTTAACGAGGTCACATCTTGTCTCCTGGAGGGAGGCCCACCGAGTAGAAACTACTTGCTCTTCTACCATGGGTAGTACATAATATCATCAGTTCTAACTCATCATCTTGGACTCATGAAGCCCTGAGTTCAAATCCTGTCTTAGACATCTACTAATCAAGTGATCCTAGGCATGTGTCAAGTGAGAAGGTTGGACTTGTTTCCCTCTAAATCCCATTTGTAGCAGCAAGCACCCCAGAATCCCCAGGGTGGCTGCCAACACAGGTTCTTAGATCTGCTTTGCTAAAGGAAAGCAACTCAAAATGGATTAACAAGCTTACTTTAATCAATCAAACATATATCATTTACCTACTTCAGGGGGAAAAGTTCAGCACCCTGAACTTCAGAATATACAGAGGTTACAAGCATAAGTTATAAGAACATTTCAGCAGACAGGCCTCCAAACTGTCCAACCATTACATACATCCATACCTAATCACAGTTACCAGAGAGGGAAGCATCAACATCTGGGTTTTCAAAGCCAGGTGGCTCTCAATGGCTGTCCAGAGTCTCATCTGGTCAAGTCACACAGCACTTCTCAAAGTGAGCCCCAAAGCAAAGTCTCCCATCAGGGCTTATATAGCCTTCTCCTGGCTCAGAGAATGTAACAACTTTCTTGACCCACTGCCCAATCACAAAGTTATATCTTGAAAAACAAGCCTCCCACCACAGGCTCCAGGTGCACTTGAGTCTAGGGGCAGGGAAGATCTTAAAAATTTACATTCCCATTACACCATTCTGCCCCTAAATCAAGGATCCCACAAATTTGAAGCTGAGAGAGGAGATCTCACTTGCTCATGGCTATGCAGCTAATTGTCAACCATGGGGTTTGAACCCCTGTTCTTCCTGAGTCTGAGACACCAGCCCCTCTGCCAAACTGCTTATCAAAAAAGAAGAGTGAAAAAGGTAGTGTATGCCTAAACAATGTGTAGATAATGGTGCCTTGGGCATTCCAGGCACTAAGAATCATGCCTCCAAACATATATGTAACACAAGTTACTTGTAGTAATAAATGAGAGATTTCCATTTTGATAGACTGTGGCCAATTTACACCCATCCTGTGCGTTTTTGTCACACTCTGGGAGATATCAATTTCTTTTCTTATCTTTTTTCTTCTTTCTTTTGTAAAGTGCAAATGTCATTGTATAGCTTATTTAATTTGCTTTTTAAAAAATTAAATTATATTAAAACTTTTAAACATTCATTTTTTAAAATTTTGGGATATCCAAATTTGAGACATCCATTTTTGAGACCTCTTGAGATTCCCACTGACAAGAGACGGGTATTAAAAGTATGGGTCACACAGGATAGTCAGGTATGGGTAGATTATGATCTGCCTGGCTGGAAGGATTATCTAATCAATCAACAAATATTTATTCAGTAGCTAATATGTGCCAGGCATTGTGCTAAGCAGTGGGGAGACAGAGAAAGCAAAAACATGTCCCTGTCCTCAAGGAGCTAATTTCACAGATCCCTCTGAGAACCTGAGGTAAATAGGAAAGTTTCTTATTTTACATTGGGAGAAACTGAGACCCAGGGACCATAGGATCATAAACTTAGAAATGGAAGAAACCTTAGGATACCTTGTCCAATCCATGCATTTTGTAGATGAAGAACCTGGAGCCTAGAAAGGCTAAGTGACTTGTTTAGGGTCATGAAATAATAATAACTACCGCTCCTTAAGGTTTCCAAAAAAAGTGTATTGTATGTGTGATCTCATTTGCAACAATCATTTGAGGGAGCCACTATTATCACCCCCATTTTATATATGAGAAACTTGAAGTTCAGAGAGGCTAGTAACTACAGGAGGCAGGATTCAAACTCTGATCTTCTGGACTCCAAGTCCAACACTTTATCTTCCTCCTCACTCGGTAAGTAGGAGGCAGAGGTGAGATTTGAACCTGGGTCCTGTTTTCAAAGCCATTACCATGGAGTGTTCTGCCTCTGGGGATGACTGAACCAGAGCTACTCTGACCATAAAATGTGCTGGAACCAGGAGTCATACCCAGGTTCCCCTGTTCAAAGTCAGTCACTGGTGCAGAGTCAGTGAGTGACCCTATGTTTAAAACCTTGCTTAAATTTTGGGTATGTGCACAGCCAGACTGCAGGAGATACCAGAAATACCCGTGTGCATGTCCACTATATGTCCAGAAATACCCATGTTCATGTACACTAATCCCATATCCTGGAGCATATGGGGTGTTCATGGAGTTCTAGCAGCTTTGGTGTGAGGGCAGCCGACCCCTTTTCAGGACTACTCACCCACCTTTGGTGTCCCCTGTCACCCAACCCTCACCTCTGGCTCCAAGAAGTTGCAGCACACACAGCAGCCACACCCAGGTAAAACGTTTTGGCAGAGGGTAACTCAAACCCATGGGTGAGTTGGGGGTGGGTGGGTGTCTATTTCAAGCATGTGAAAACTTCTCCCATCCGAATAGTCAGATGAGAACATTCTTTTCAGTGGCTATGAAGGCAACTGAAGCAGGTGTATTTAGAGTTTGGTCAGATATCAAAGATGCCAAGGTCATCCGCTACATCCCAGGTCATTGCCAGGCCTGCCACTGGACATCAATGACTCTGAAGAGAGAGTGAGGTGATAACTGTGAATAGCTCTGCCTCTGTTCAATCTAATTCACATGTAAGTCAAGATATCCCCCTTGTGCTGTCATTGATCCTCTTTGAAAATGAAGGACAGGGGCGGCCAGGTAGCACAGTGAGTAAGAGCACCGGCTCCAGCGTCGGGATGACCTGGAGATTGAATCCCGGGCTCAGACACTTAGCACCCACCCAGAAACACCTGGCTGTGTAACCTTGAGCAAGTTACTTCACCCCAATTGCTTAGGGGCAGCCAGGTGGCTCAGCGAGTAAGAGCACCGGCTCCAGTGTCGGGATGACCTGGATCAAATCCGGGCTCAGATACTCAGCACCACACCCAGAAATAACTGGCCGTGTAACCTTGAGCAAGTTACTTAACCCCGATTGCTTTAAAAAAAAAAGAAAATGAGGGACAAATAGCAGCAATTATATCTTTAGAAAAGTAACTTTTAATCTGGACACTTAGATTTTGAACTGAGTTATTTAAATAATGTGGTCAAAAAATTGAAAATTGTTAAATATTTAATTGGAAACATTTTGCTTTAAAATGGATAATAACAAAAACAACTTACTGTTTGGGGTGGGGGGCAGTACCAAAAACCTCTTAAGTTGTCTTTATCTGTGAAGTTTTTAGGGTTTTTTATTCTGCTGAGGTTATAAAATCCTTTAAGCCCTGCTGGCAGCACGTTGTAAAATGTTAAAGTAATGAAGTTTGTGAAACTAGGACCACTCCAAATCAAAGTGTGTGTGTGTGTGTGTGTGTGTGTGTGTGTGTGTGTGCGCAGAAAAAGTCACGTTTACTTCAAAATTACTTGATCATCTCTTATGAAAATTGTAAAATTGTAGCTGTTAATGAATAGTACGTATTCAGGTTGCATCTTAGTCAATCTGATACCAAATAGGCCTTAGAGTCAAAGATTTCATTTTTGCCTTACGGGTTATTAGGCAATACAGATTGGAAACTTACTGTAGTCAACATTTTTCTGAGGTTTTGGATCAACTATCATGTATTCACTGTGTGTGTGAAATTCCAGATTGTAATTATTCTTAATTTATAAAGGAAGGATAAATTAGATGTCTTTATATGTGCCCATTGTCAACTATTATTGCAACATAAGAGAGATAATAATAAAATCTATCCTAAGCTGTGATTAGTGAAGTTTTGCTATTTGAGGTAAAATCTTTTGGGACTATAATTTGATGTTTTTCTGAGTTTTGATTTCAGATATGCTTGTCTGAACAGTCAATGGCTTACCATTTAAGGGAATATCACGTGCTGCCCAAAGGGAGTGTGATCTGGGAACTGTTAGAAGTGGATGTCTGTGCCAGGGAAAGTTGAGGGGATGAGCTTGCATAGACATAGTTAGAAACCTCTTGACTCAGTTTCCCCATTGTACCAATTTCTTTCTGAAAAGACAATTTCCCCACCTGGTTAATTCTAAGCCTAGCTATTATACCCTGTAAATAATGTGGAACTTTGCTATATGATTGGCTTTTAATTATAGCTCTTACCTAGAATCAAGGGAGTTTTCCCCTTGTTATGACTTATGTCATATCAGTCAGTGCCCTTGAAGGGATAGTCCTGATATTGTCAGAACCATGTCTGTCCTTTTACTTTCATAGCAAATTTCTATAACCAGGGTAGGTAAACAGAAGTTTTTGTTGTTGTAGTACTAATCTATTAATTAATAGATTAACACTAAAAATCTGAATTACTATAATAAGATGAAAAAATCAAAGATCTTACTATTTTTAATCTGAATGTGTGGTCTACTCCATGTCCTAAGCAACTAAGTAAATGCGTTCTTACGCTTGCCATCCCCTTGCTAAAAGTTATCGATTCATGTATAAGACTAGGTCCTTAGTGTATATTCTTCTTTCAGGATGATAGAAGGATTATATATATACATAAAGGTGTGTGTTTATGTATATGTATATCTATGTATCTATTTACATACATATATACATACACACATGTGTGTATGTATATGTTGTATGTATGTATATCCTCAAATGAGAGGTATAGGGTAAAGATGCAAAAGTTTAAAAAAAATGATGGAGTAGTGAATTCTGAGAAAATAAGAAGTTTAGACTGTTAGAAATCCAAGGACTATGAAGGACTTTCTTTCTAACAGTCCAATCTTCTTGCTTTCCCAGAATTTAATACTCCATCAAATCTTGTTTCCAAATCTTTCTAATGAGAAATACAAGTTTTGAGTATGTTTTAGTAATAAGGTCTAAAAATTGGATTGAAAATTATATATATAAAATTGCATTAATAATTGTAAAGAAATTTTAAAATCATCTTTTTACTATTTTGAAGTCTCTGTCCAATAATAATAAGGAACCAAAGGGCCCTTTTTCCAAGTCAAACCATCATGAATTTTTTTTAAAGATTTTTTCTTCAGCTGTTGATGACATTATCTGTATCAGATACAGGGTTATGTAAAAACTTGAAGATGATTGAAGAAATACCTTCCACAAACTTGACCTGATTCATGCCCAGCTCTTTGAGCTCTATGTAAGAGATACTTGCCAGACTCCTGAAGATTATGGATGCTACCAAAGGACTCAATACCTGCTGAAACTGTAGCTCCAATGGGTTTCTTTATTTACCCAATTGTAATTTTGCTTCTTCATTTCTGCTTGGACTGATAACGATTTGAGAATGGAAGCCCGTGTATTACAAGTTTGCTGGTCATGGTTTGCTCACAGTGTTTGTGCATGTGGGCTCTAGTTGCCTTTCTTGTCAACAGTTGAACTCCTTATCAAAGAAACTGTGACAAAAGTGGGGAGAAAGTAGGCCACCCTATCATTTGAACACATGCAAATTAACTTTATTGAATTACCAAAGTCTCTGGGCAACAGGGCCTAGTTGAACCCTTGAGTTGAAGCTTTTCCAGATCCTGCTGACCAATCACACTGCCACCAAGGTTGCTGAGTGGATCACCCAGATACATCACTCTCCTGTGAAGCCTGCTGTGATTGACCTTAACCTAGCAACCCCCTTTAGTCCAGTTAGGCTAAAAAGTTGTCCTTGTCCACCTGTTTATTTGATCCTCATAATGAAGACCTTATCCCCTCACTTGTAACCTATCATGCGGTTGGGGTTGGGGGATCAAAGGGGCCCAATACTCACGTGTACTTGATCCAAAACACCAGTCACATCTTCAATCGGACTAATTGTTGGATATGCAACCATACCGATTTATCCTTGGAGAAGGGATATTCTGATGGTACAGGATATCCAGAACATGTGTGACTGTTTGTTTGCTGTGCATTCAGATAGCTCTAAGCACAAAGCTAATTGTATTTGAATTGTATTGAAGGAGAATTCAATATTGTTTACATTTGGTGGAAGAAAATTATTAACATCTCTCAGTTTTCACCCCAGCTATGGCTCTTCTATATTGTAAAGTAATGCTTACTGTGTTATGATCAGAATGGGACAAATGGCCAAGTAATGGGATGGCAGACAGGGTGCAACTATACCATGTCCCTGTATAAGAATGTGACTATTCATGGGGAACAGGGATATTTCGAGAATGTTTTCCTTCTGAGGGACCACGAATACATTGATAGGCTCTTAGGATAGCCCCCGGGATTATATTTTTGTGCAATAACAAAGCAGCCTTTTAGCTTCTCAAAAATTGACTGGGCTGGGCAGGGCTCTTTTTGGCCTCTGGGCCATGCCTGCCCTACCTTACACAGCCAGTATGTGTCCATCTAGGTGGTTGCTGTTTTTCAGGTGTTTTCAGTCACGTCTGACTCTTTGTGGCCCCCATTGGGATTTTCTTGGCAAAGATATTGGAGTGGTTTGCCATTTCCTTCTTCAGCTCATTTTAAAGATGAGGAAACTGAGGCAAGCAGGGTTAAGTAACTTGCCCAATAAATGTCTGAGGTCAGAATAATCTTCCTGACTGCAGGCCCAGTTCTCTACTCAGTGAGCTGCCTAGCTTCCCCCAGCTAGATATCAGCTACTTATCTCCTTTACTAAGGAGAACATGAGTGCACGTTGGGCACCTTACTATCCATGTACGGGGCACCCACAGCCTAGCCCTCCTTCATGAATGAGACCATAAGTGCTGAGGAGGATCATAGGACCCAGGTTTTGGCCTTACAAAATAGGCCGGCTCTAGACTTCCTCCTGGCAAACAGAGAAGGGGTACGCACTCTCATAGGTCAGGAGTGATGCACCTGGGTTCCTGTCACTTTTGACTGTATTCCTACCTAGCTGGATTTGGTCCAGAAAGCCTAGAATGAGTTCTAGGCAGATAGGAAGGAGCTTTGGTCTTCATGGGAATGGCTAACATCGTGGCTACCTGATTTTTCATGGCTGAAGTATTTGTAGGTTTTCTTCCAGTCTTCCTTAAAGGGATTATTTGCTGTGTCTGTTTACAATGTCTCCCCTGGTGTAAGGAACTGATTCCCAAGCCAACTCCCTATTATAAGCAGTGGAGATTAAGATGATGCAGTTATTACCAAATCACCTGCTTTTTCAGTGAGGGGAGTGGGAACAGAGGGAGGGAACAAATTTGAACTCAAAAATAAAAAAAAATAGGAATGTTAAAATTTGCTTTTGCATGCAATTGGAAAAAAATAAAGTAATGAAAAAACACAGATGATGCAGTAGAAGATAGGGCAGTGATATTGGTCTGATTGTGTTGCTGCACCATGAGTATGGTCAGCACCAAAGTGAGGGACTGTCCAGAGGCAGTGTGGGTGACTCACCCATTTAACCTTGTTTAGACATTGGTTTTGTGTGAGGCCAGTCTGGAGGAGATGGAGCTCTGAACATACCTTTGGCATGTGCACTAATCCGGTCTCTCTATGATACTGTAATGAGGGAGGATCTCAGGTAGCTCTAATCCCATCTCCTCCCTGAAAACTTGTACCAATCAACATAGTTTTGCCTTTATGTGGAAGCTGTTTATTCCTGGCTATTAAAGCAGGGGCAGTTTGAATCTGGGATGGCCTCACCCAACTACTTGCTGTCTTCATAGGCTAAATAAAATACTTTTACCTTTTCCCCCTTGAGTTTGTCTTATTGACCAAGGCAAGGCCCAAATCAAGATTTTTAACACCCAAGAAATGAGATGTTAAAAGAAACCTTAAGACATCATGCTAATTCTTGGATCTGGTGTGGAATGTGCCCTCTGAGGTTCTTTTCTGTAAAGTCTGACCTTGGAAGAATCTGCCTCCTAGCTCCCTCCTGGTCAGTGTTTCTTCTGGACGATGGTCAGAGCTGACAAAGAAGAGGACACATATTTCTGAGGCCTTGGTTTCCAATGAAAATATTCATGGGCTTGCCTGATGGACTTGCAAATGAAGGTCTCCATGGATCCAGCCCAGAATGGGCTTGGCCTACCTTCCAACAGTAACCTGACCTTGGTAGCCAGACAGTTATCTGCCATCTCTGGACCTGGGTAAAAGGGCTCTGCCCTTCACACAGGTCATCAGATACCCTCCTCACAGTAGGCACTCAATAAATATTTGTCAAATGAATAAAAGATTGCAAGAAGACTAAAAATAGCCGCAGGTGCCTTGAGGCCAACTGTGAACAAAACCGGGAGGAAATTCTGGTGTTTCAAATGTGTTGGCCTATTCTTAGTCAGCTTTTTGTATGACACTCCAGGGGAGGGGGACCATGACTCACCCTGCACAGCAACAAAGCAGGGCTGAGAATTAATTCAAAAAGCTTCGCGTTCACACCCCATCAGAGTGATGAGGTCCAATGGAGGCTTTCGATTGGTTACGTGGGTCTGACAGGAGAGGAGGACTCCAATATTCCCAGTGCGTACTCAGCAACTTTGAGTTGAGAGACCTGGTTTAGACATGGGGACAGTCAGATTTTTTTATCTGTAAATTGAAAATAATAACCTTGGTGCTACCTAAAATTATTCATACTTGTCTATCTAATTTATTCATCCATCCATCCATCCCATCCCATCTATCTATCTATCTATCTATCTATCTATCTATCTATCTATCTATCTATCTATCTATCATCTATCTATCTATCTATCTATCTATCTATCTATCTATCTATCTATCTATCTTATCTAAGTTTTATTGATGTCTTTTTTGTATCACAGTCATTTCCAATATATTCACCCCATCCCTCCCTTCACCTTACATAGAGTCTTCTCTTGTGATTAAAAAAATAAAGTAGTTAAGCAAAGCCAAGGGAAATAACACCCATGTCTGAAAATGTATGCAACATTCTGTTCCTGCAGAACCTGTCTACCAGGCGGAAAGCATCCTTCATTAATCTCCTGGACTATGACCAGCCGTTGGAATTGATCAGATTTTGACTGCTTTTAGTGGTGTTTCATTTACATCACTGTGGCCAATATTGTCTATTGTTCCCTTTCTCTGCTCAGCATCAGTTAATACAAGTCTTCTTATGTTTCAATATTCCCCCCCATTTATTGTTTCTTACATTCTATTATGATCATATATCACATTTCATTCAGCCATCTTCCAATCAATGGACACTTTATTTCTAGTTTTTATTTTGCTTTCACAAAGAGTGCTATATATTAGAATATATGGGACCTTTTTCTGCCTTTGACTTTCTTCATATGTCCAGTAATGCAATTAGCCCACATTTATGAAGCTGTCTCTAATTTTGTCTATACCTAGTGACTCTCCTTCCTTCCATAATCTGGTTTCTCTCCTCCCCCTTATGCTGAAACTATTCTCTCAAAAGCCCCCTATGACTCTGCTCCAATGGACTTTTTTCTTCTTTTATTTCTCATCCTTCTTGATCTCTCTGTAGGATTGAACCAGGCAGACAACCCCACTGTGTCATGCTCTTTTGCCTTGACCTCAAGGGTTACTCTTCTGTTACTTATTCTATGTCTCTAACCATCTATTCACTGTATTTTTTTAAAACAGGTTCCTTGTTTGCTTTTGGAATGATCGAGATGGGTTTCCCCGAGGTTCCATGTTTGGTTCTTGTAAACAAGAAAAGCTAAAAAACCTAATCATAGATCCTGATCTAGAAAAGAACATAGAGGCTATAGGATCCAAATCTCTCATTTTTCAGATGAGGAAAGTAAGGTTTAGAGAAAAGTGACTTGTCACAAGGGTACAAAGAAGTGGAAGAATCAGGATTTGAAACCAGTTCCAAGCTAAAACCAGCTTCACCATTCTGCTCTTTCCTTCTCGGGACCTCACTTTCCTCATCTGTAAAATGGGGTTCTTATGATCATAGACCTTGATATTTGAAGAACTCAGAGGACATCAAACCCAACTTCTTCATTTCATAGGTGAGGAAATGGTGACTGTAGAGGTTACATCACTTGTCCAAGGTCACAGAGGTAGGGAAGTGTCAGAAGTGATATTTAAAACCAGGTCCTGTGACCCCAAAGCTCTTTCCACTAGAATTCACTGCCTCACCTTAATAATACTTGTTAGACAATAAGAATGAGGGTCCAAGGGACTGGGTACTGGGTCCTCTCCCTGTGCCCTCTTATGCTCTGGACCTATACACCTACTGACTGGTTTCCGTTTTAGGGGAGCTGACCTTAAGTGAGATGGATGGGTTTCTATTCTTATTCTCTGCCTCTTTATGCCCCCACCTTGGAACACCAGACAAGCATCATTTATAGATTACATTTGGCTCATGTGTAGAATTTCCCAAAAGGGAAGAAGTAGGAAGGTACTCAGTGAACACTGTGAATCAGGTACTGGGTAGCTGTTTATTTTCTCTGAACATAAGAAATGTTAAAACACAAAAATTCACAAATCAGCATTGACAAATACTCAAAACAGAATTCAGCAACTTGCAACTTCTCTTCTACCCTCTTGGGAGGTTGATACTTAAAATATTAGAACCTGAGAGGTTTATTGGAGGGGGGATGCTCCTGGGGCTTTGGATTGGTCTGGGTTGCCTCTGAGGGCACTTCCAACTTTTCGAATTCTGTGATTCTATTTTCATAGTAAAATGTTATTCAGAAAAATCTCTAAGTTTCTCTGCATATTGTTGAAAAGAGAATTCTAGAATAGAAAACCTAAAGTGATCAAGGCCGGACTGAAATGATTTCAGATGCTCAGTCTGGCTTCCTATGAAAGCAGAGAAGGGATACGATTGATCTATACAAAATCCCGAAGGAGGTGGGTCTTGCTCATGCAATTCCATTATACCAGAAGGCTACCCCCCCCCCCCATTGAAAGAGAGAGCTGAGTTGAGGAAAAATGAAAGGAAGCATTATAGCACACTTTGGAGAATTAGCTTAGGGAATTCATTACCCAGACAAGTGGTTAAAGCTGAAGACAGAACTAATAATAATCCCAACTTGTATTTCTATAGTATTTCATGGTTTAGGAGGTGCTTTCTCCCCAGGAATCCCGAGAGGTTGTTTCTGCCTTTCTTTGTACCACCGTGCTTAGCACAGTGCCTGGTACCCTAGATTAATACTTGCTGATTGATTGAAGTAGATGGTGCCAAATATTATTATGCCCATTTTACAGATGAGGCAACAGCTCAGAGAAGAGATGGGACTCCACCAAAGAAAGGAATGTTATAATTGGAAGGAACTTCAGCAGCCATCTAGTTGAATTCACACCTTATAAGGAATCCTCATTGTAACATACCGGATGGGCAGGCATAACATCCTTTGTTTGGCGATGTCCAGACGTCACTACCTTTTGGGCAACTCATCCCACTTTTTTGTCATGTTGGACTCTTTATGACCCCACTTGGGGTTTTCTTGGCAGAGATACTGTAGCAGTTTATCATTTCCTTCTCCAACTCATTTTACAGCTGGGGAAACCAAGGCAAACAGAGTGAAGTGACTTGCCCAGGGTCACACAGATAATAAGTGTCTGAGGTCATATTTGAACTCAGGAAGATGAGTCTTCCTGACTCCAAGTCCAGCACTCTCTGCCACCTAGCTGCCATTATTAATGGTTTCCTAAGTCCCTAAGCAGGTGGGTGGCCCTGTTTGGGCAGTTAGGTGATGCAGTGGACAGAGCGTCAGGCTTGGAGTCAGATTCATTTTCCTGAGTTCAAATCCAGCCTCAGACACTTATCAACTATGTGACTCTGGGAAAGTCACTTAATTCTGCTTGCCTCAGTTTCCTCATCTGTAAAATGAACTGGAGAAGTAAATGACAAACTCTTCCAGTGTCTTTGCCAAGAAAACCCCAAATGGAGGCATGAAGAGTTGGACACAACTGAAAAAATGGCTGAACGACAGAAGCAATCCTGTCAAAAAGGAAATAAGGTTAGTTTGTCAAGACCTGTTTTTGGTGAAGCCACAATGACCCTTTTTAATTAACCAATCAAAAAGTACTGAGGATACAAAGAAAAAAAGCAAAACCAGTCCCTGTCCTCAAGGAGCTTACATTCTAACCAATCTCTCTAAACATCTGTTCTAGAATTTTCTCATTCATTACCAAGTAAAGTCCACTGGCCTGTCATTTGTAGACATCTCCTCTTTGGTCCTTTTCTTTTGTTACTCCTCACTGTCTCCCTTTCACATTCTTGACGATTCCCTCCTCTGACAGTGTGACCATTCTGGTTCGGGCCCTCTTCACTTCCTGCCTAGACTATTGTGATCGCTGCTGGCCCGCCTCCCTGCCTCAGCTCTCTCCCCCCTCCAATCTGTCCTCCATTCAGCTGGGAAATTGATCTTCCATTGCTCATGTTGCCTCCTAATCGACCACCTTTGGGGATTCCCTATGGCCTCTATAATGAAATAGAAAGTCCTTTATGACCAGGCTTTCCTTTCCAGTCTTCTTATGTTTTATTTCCCTTTGTATACTTTATGACTCAGTGACCCTGGCCTCTTGTTGTCTCTCATATGAGACCCCCCATCTCTTGACTGAGCATTTTCCCTGGCTCCCCCCCCCCATCAGCAAGCACCCCAAGCACGTCCTCAGGGTTTGCTGCCAACACAGGTTCTTGGATCTGCTTTGATAAAGGAAAGCAGCTCAAAATGGGTTAACAAGCTTACTTTAATCAGTCAGATGTGTATCATTTACCTAGTTCAGGGGAAAAAGGTCAGCACCCCAAACTTCAAAGCATACAGGCAGAATTATCAAGACAAGAAACAGATCAAGTAGACAGCTTTCCAAACTGTCCAGCCATTACATCCATAGCAAATCAACATCTGGGTTTTTCAAAGCCGGGGAGCTCTGGACAACGGCTTCCCAGAATCCAGATCAAATCACAGAACACTTCTCAAAGTAAGCCCCAAAACAAAGCTACACATCAGGGCTTATATAGCCTTCTCCTGGCTCAGGGAATGTAACAACCCTATTGACTCACTGGCCAATCAAGAAGTATCTACTGAAAAACAAGCTTCCCACCCCAGGCTCCAGGTGCACTTTAGCCTAGGGGCAGGTAAGATCTTTAAATTTGCATTCCCATTACACCCCACCCCCACCCCCCATGCCTGGAATGCTCTCCCTCCTTATCACTTCCTTCCAGCTTCCCTGGTTTCCTTCAAGGCTCATCTAAAGTCCCACCTCCACACACAGCCTTTCTCAGTCCTTCATGTCAGTGCCTTCCCTCTGAGACCCTCAATTTATTCCGCACGTCTGTACCTATTGGTTTGCATGTTGTCTGTCCCATTAGACTGAGCTTTTTGAGGGCAGGGATTGTTTTCACCTTTCTTTGCGTCCTCAGCAATTTAATAAATAGACATTTAATAAGTGCTCATTGACTGACTCACATAACAATCTTAAATTGGCTTCTTTGAAACTTCCACCCATTTCCTCCTGTTCATTTCTCTAGGGCCAAATCAAGCAAATCTAGCCTTTTCTATGTGTGACATCCACTCAATGGAGCCTTGTCTTGGTGAAGACAGTTAGCAAGCCCCAACTGCAGCTGCTTTGCTTTCATCTAACCACTGCTCAATGGGTACTAATACAACATGAATTAGACGCCTTTCACCATCCTGGTCATCCTTCCCTGGACACTTTTCACCTTATCAAAGTCCTTCCTAAACTGTGTTACTTCGACCTTAAAACGCCACTCTAGATGCAAACTGTCCCAAGGTCCTACAGCTATTTAGTGTCAGAGGCAGAATTCAAACCCAGATTTTGAGATTCCAAGTCCCTTGCTGCCACTCCACAGAGAATAATTAGGTAATCAGAATTGAAAATGTCAGAATTATAAGGGACCTTTGAGATTTTCTACTCCAACCCATTCTTATTATAGATGAAGAAAGAGAGTTCTCCAAAGAGAAGGGACTGACCCAAGGTCACACCACTATTAAATAGAAAAGTGAAGATTCAAACCCAGGTCTTCTGAGTCTGGGCTCCATGCTGGACTTGGAGCCAGAGGACCATGTTAAAATCTGTTTTATCTTACTTCAATAAGGGTACACAGGTGTGTCATGTTTTTTCTCAGTGTGCCCCCCACACCTGTAAAATGAGGAGGAGGCAGATTAGGTGATGCCTGAAATCCCTTATAGCTCTAAAGCTGTGTCACTAGGAACTTTTCTCACTGTGTTACTGATTCTGTCTTCTGTAAGTTGACTCCTGGGTCAGAGGAAAATCCTTGCTTGATCAGTGCACTGGCCTCCACAAATGATGATGACTACATTTGCCCACTTTCTTTTTTTTTTAAATTTTGTTTTATTAAATTTGTTTATCTACTTTTAATTTACCACACTCAGTTCCATAATCCCTTGAGTTCTAAGTTTTCTCCCTCTCCCTCTCCTCCCCCCTTCCCCCCATGGCAGCATGTAATCAAAATAGAGGTTCTACAAATACCTTTGTGCTAAACATTAGGTTATAAAGAAGAATTATAACCAATGAACTATGAGAAAGAAGGAACAAAACAAAACACAATAGAGACCTAGCAAGTAGTTTGCTTCAATATGCATTCCAGCTCTGTAGTTCCATCTCTGGACGTAGACCTCTCTTTCCATCACGGGGCTTTTGGAGTTGCCCAGTCCATCAAAGTTAGTTGTCACACATACGATGTGTCTGTAATTGTGTACAAAGTTCTCCTGGTTCTGCTCCCCTCACTCAGCATCAGTTTATATAAGTCTCTCCAGGTTATTATGAAGTCTGTCTGCTCCCCATTTCTTATAGCACAATAGTATTCCATTATATTCATGTACCACAGCTTGTTTAGCCATCCCCCAATTAATGGGCATCCCCTTGATTTCCGATTCTTTTATTTGCCCACTTTTTTGTTTTGGTAATTGAGCGTATATATAATAGTCAGATGGATCTGTGATCTCATTGATTTGGCCTTGACTTCCAGCAATACAAATTACAGCTTATCCATGACTGTCCATCCTGGAGAACTCTTGTCTATGTTCTCCTAAAGTTTCAACCTGGAGAAGGGTATGGTGGAGGCTTTATTTGTTCTTTCTTGATGTCCAGAGGGTACCAATGGATGACTTGAGCTGTTCACTCATCAGCCCCCATTCTGCTCATTACTTGATCCTATATTTTCCCCTGATGATGTAATTTACAATACTCATTAACTTGTGTTGTAGCCCACATTTCAAGAGTAGCCTGGTCACGTGGCGATGAATTCTTTGGGAAAGACAGACCATGGACTTAATGAAATTTTACAGCTGAAAGAGACCTTAGGCATTACATAGCCCAACTTGTCCTTTTGGAAAAAGAGACACAGATTTGTCAAACCCAATCTCAGTTGAGAGAAAACTGGATTGAGAATTAGATGACCTGGGTTCAAATCTCAGCTCTATTACTTCCTGTGTGACCTTGGGCAAGTCATCTAAATTTTGAGAATCTCAGTTTCCCCATATGTAAAATGGGGATTGTGATACTCTAACAAGGTTGTCAAATGACCATCAATCCCTCTCTGTGTGACATCTGGGAGTCATTTTGTAGCTCTTTTTGTTTCCTCATTTACAAAAAGAGGTAGTTGGACTAGATGACCTTTAAGACTTATGACCTTATTCTCTTAAGATCTACCCCCTTGTAGCCATCACGTTAAAATCATAGGAACACAGGTTATCATGACTGGAAAGGGCCTTGGAGGTCATTTTACAGATGGAGAAACTGAGACCTAAAGATTTAAAGTTACTTTCCTGATGTCACACAGAGAGTAAATGACGGAGTCAATACTGGAACCTAGATAGTTTATTTGAGTCCTGGTCCTCTTTCTCAACTCGATCACACTGCTGATGCCATAAATGGATTTAATTTGTATTTATTATTAACTTAGCAAACAGCAAATAAAGCGAGCATTCCCCCATATGTTGTAGAACAGAAGTGGGGGCTTGCATACGAAACGATGAATTCATACTATGTAAAACCTGCGTTGCATTTTAACTATATAGTAAATTCAACATAAACAGAAAAAAGCACTATCGTTAATCAACAAATGAGCACTTATTAAATACCTGTCATGCCCCAGGCCCTGAGCTAAGGGTTGGGAACACAAAAACAAAAAGGAAACAGGCCCTCCCCTGCTATGTGTGTAAAACAGAGCCAGAGTCAATGGGAGCCTTCTTTGTTGCAACAATTCCCTGACTTCTAGCTTGTATTTTATGCTACATATATAGGAAGAAATAAAATATAGTCAAAGGTGATTGAAGGTGATTTGGCAGTTTGGGAAGGCCTGACTGGCTGAGGACATCAGAAAAGGCCTCATGTGGGGGGTGATTTGAATCTCGGAGTAGTCTAAGAAGTGAAGGAGGAAGAGGGAACGGTCCATGAACAGGGCAGAGGAGAACACCTTGTGGGAGGGGCAATAGCAAGACGGGGAGGCTGAACTCTGGAGAACATAAAGAGGAACAGCCCGTGTAATAAGGCTGCAAAGGTAGATCGGGGCAAGGTTGTCAAGGGCTTTACATGTCTACCAGAATAGTTAGTGTTTGATTAGAGACAATAGAAAGTTTATTAAATAAAGGAATGATGTGGCCAGACCTGTAGTTTAGGAAAATGACTTTGGTAGCTGGGTGAAGGTTGGATTGGAGTGGGGAGGAGACCGGAGGCAGAGAGGCCGATAAGGAGGCCATGGCAATAACTTGGATGAGAGGTGATGAGTCCTTTGGCTGTGGCAACCCATGAAGTTAGAATGATGGGATTTTATAGTTGGAAGAGACCTTTGACATCACATGGGGTGGTAGGGGTGAGGGTGAAGATAGGGGAAATGAAGAGAAATGAGGGATAGTGGTCGAAATGACAGAATTTGGTCAGTGTTTGGAGACTTGGGACGAGGGAGAGTGCGGAGTTGAAGATGAAGAACAGATCTGAGTGACTGTTCTCTGAGTCGGGTGTGAATTGTCATTTCTCATTTATTAATAATGTTTGAATTTAATTTTATGTGACTGGAGATTGTTTGAACCCAGAATATTGCCCTGCCCTCAGTAATTCTCCAGAAATGCCAGAGATGGCTACAAGGAATTTGGGGGTTCCCCCAGGTCTTGGATCTATCCACAACAAGCTTGTTTTGGGTATCCTCACCCAGGTCTTGTTTGGGGTCCACCCAAGCTTGTGTTTTGGGTTCCCTTTGGGTTTTGGCTTCACCCAAATTTTATTTTCACTGCCATCCATCTTAATTTACCTTGCTTTCAAGTTGCCTTGGCAAAATTGCTTAACTGCATACACGTGGCTTGTGTGTGGGTACCCTTGTCTAAATTCTACAGTAAACCTTCCAGAGCCTAGATGAGAGGGAGTCATACCTCCTTTCCAGCTCGCTTTCTCCTGCCAAACAACCTAATAAATTCTTTCTAAAATGATTTCAGATTTGGGGTTTGTTCTCAAGAACAACACAGTACACCAGGGTTTATCCCATGTTCCCTTATTTTCGTATCCCACCAAAGTCAAAGAATCAGAACTTCAGAGCTTTAAGAGATCTTAGAGGTCACTGAGTTGGGCCCTCTCATTTTATAGATGAGAAAGCTGTGACCCAGTCACCTCTCATGTGACTTGTCCAGGGTCACAAAACTAACAAGGCATCTGAGGAAGAATTCTAACCCAGGTCTACCTGATTCCAAGCTCAGGGTTCTTCACTATACCATGTTGTCTGAGGTCATGGGCCTAGAGATAATAATTAAGCCCAAAGGAGTCAATGATGCCACCAAATAAGAGAGCATAGAGAGAAGAGAAGTGGATCCAGGGCAGAACAAGGGCAGAGTTCGGATATGATGATAAGAGAACAATGGTGGCCAAGGAATGGTCAGAGATGTAGGAGAAGAACTAGGCAGATATCATCATGAAAACTCCTAGAGGAGAGAATGAGTGATGGTGTCAGACTCTGCAGAGATGAGGATTAAGAAAAGGTCATAGCATCTGCAAGTAGATCTCTGGTGACCTTGGCAAGAATGGTTTCAGTTGAGTCGCAAAGCTGACAACGAGATTGCAGAGGGTCGAGGAGTGAACATAAAGAAAGTATGAGCGTCATGTAAGTGGCTTCTTCCAAGAATTTGGCTGAGGAACAGAGGACATTTATGGGACAATTATCTTAAGGCAGGATCTAGAGAAGGTTTTTTGAGAATGGAGGAGGCAGGACCAGGATTATGTGAGAGTAGCAGGGTGCTAAGAGAGCCACCTCCTCCCCCAGGGTGAGGGAGCTTTAGGTCCTGATTGGTGGTTACTGCTACTTGTGTAAAACAGAACCAGAGTCAATGGGAGCCTTCTTTGTTGCAACAATTCTCATTTTCATTGACCTGTGGATAATCTTGCAAAACTGCGTGGTAGGGAGCACACAGCATTTGGTCAGACCACTTACCGCCTTGTGACCTTGTGCTAATTAATTAAGCTGTCTGGGTCTCATTTTTGTTATCTGAAAAATGAGGGATATGGACTACATCAGTGCTATCAAATTTAAATGGAAACAGGGGCCGTAACATCATGCATGACAATCCCTGTGGGATAAATATTGACTTAGGAAACCACATGCTAATATTATCTATGATATATTAAATTTTTATTCATTGTGTGAAATATTTCCCAATTCCATTTTAACATGGGCAACTAGGTGGCACAATGGGTAGGGTTTCAGGCCTGGAGTCAGCAAGACTCCTCTTTCTTGAGTCCATATCTGACCTAACTAGCTGTGTGACCCTGAGCAAGTCACTTCAAGCTGTTTGCCTCAATTTCCTCATCTGTAAAGAGCTGCAGAAAGAAATGGCAAACCCCTCCAGTATCTTTGCCAAGAAAATCCCAAATGAGGTCATGGAGAGTTAGACATGACTGAAGAACAACACATTTTAATCTGGGTCAGGGGTGCTTGGGAATGTTATCAGGCCTCTAAAGTACATAATGTCTAAGTAGCTTCTAGCTCAAAAATAACAATAACAACAAAAACAAATTGTCGAGTCAGTCACAGAGGACATGGCGGTTACTGCAGAGTGGAGCTGGAGGTGGAGGTAGACAAGGGCATGAATGTGTCCCCATCTGTAATGTAATGCCAAGGAAAGGCAACTTCCCAAGGTTCAGAATACCAGCATAGGCGCTCTCCATTTTATTCAGAGACCAACCAAGAACAGAGAAGATCAAAACATGACATCATTCCAAATACAGCATTTACTAAGTGTGATTAAATAATCTCCAAGGACTACCCCACCCCAGGACCTTCCACTCATTCAATCAATTACAAAGTCCCTGTTCTAAATACTACTCCACCCCTAGGCTGTACCTTCATTTAGTCCACCACAAAACCCCTCTTCTCAAATGGAGATTAGTTTCCAAACATAGGTAAAGTACCTTCATTTGTCAATCACAGAGCACAATAAGGTCAAAAGTTCCCCACCCCTGGATCACAATTGAATCTACCCCAGAGTTACATCAAGTTTAAACACAGCACTTAATACCCAAATGGAGGTCTTTTCTTCATCTTGACAAGAGGCAAGTTCTCAGCAATCTTAGTTCCTGGGGAGACAAGGCTTAGCAAGGCCATAAGATACATTGCCAGTCCCTTCATGAATTCATCCTCTGTCTGTAGAACAGTCCTAGAACCCCTGAACACATTAGCAAAGCCCTCTCCCAGGATTTCTGTAAACATACAACAAGAAAATCCTTCTTCAGGGCTTCTGAACCAACAGAAAGGCTCCCAGACCCCTGCAACAACAGCACTGTCCTTCACCAGTGGGCAGTATTCACTCTCTGTCTGCAGGACAGTCTCAGGGCTTCTTAACCAAAAGCCAGGTTCCAGGACTTCTTCAACAAAAGGACTGTCTTTCACCAGTGGACAAATCTGGCAAAACAACATCAAAACAGACAGACAAAGTACCAGCAAAACAGCCATGTCTCCTCAGTCCTTGGCAGCTCAGGGGGCAGGTCTCAAAAGTCCAGGGCAATTCAAAGCGGCCACCAGCAATTCTCTTAGTCTCTCTCCACGAGGTGCTGCTTCCAAAAAGATCTTCCGCCTCTCTCTAGTGTCTCTCCACATCTACATCACCAGCTCCTCCCAGTTCAGGACTTTCTTTTCACATCAACAAGCCCATCCCACAGGTGGGATTAACAAACTCTGGGTTTTAACACAATCAATTTGAAAACCGAGCCAATACACGGGAATCTTTAATTGCCATTACTATCACACCATCTCAGCATCTAAGAGAGCGGCCTCCTGGGAGGCAGCTATGGTGTTCTGTTGTCTCCCAGCACCCCCAGCACAGGGGACAGGGCCTAGCACATTAAAAAAAAAAAAACTGGATCTGTTATTTCACCAAGGTTGGGTCCTTTCATTGAAAAAATTCCTACACCAGTGAAAGTTTAAGTGGCTAGGAAAGGTAAGTGACTTCCAGGGTCAGAACTGGAACCCAGGTCCTCCTGGCTCTTGTCTAGCACTTTCCCTACTTTTCCATTCTGTCTCTCATGGGTATTTAATAAAATGCGAAGAAAACTACTCATGAGATTACAGAATCAGATGAAGTCATGCTAAAATTGACACCACAAATCAAAAGATCAAGAATACAAAGAAAGATTTTGAAAAGTATTAGAAAGTCATTATTATCAAAACTATCTTGGATTGGGTGCAAATAGAATTTTAAAAATCAGTGGAACTGGGGCAGTGAATAAAGCACCAGCCGTGGAGTCAGGAGGACCCGAGTTCAAATCTGGCCTCAGACTCTTAGCACTTCCTAGCTGTGTGACCAATTGTCCTGCCTTCTCCCCTCCAAAAAAGAAAAAAGATGTTTTTTTAAATAGGTGGAATAGATTAGATAACCATGAACTAGAAACCATTGCAATAATAGTTGTGTGTTTGATACAACTGAGATCACAAAGCCCTGGGGAGGGGATTGATTATGTCATAAAGACGGTTGGAAAAATTGGATAGCAGACTGTTGAAAAATAGGATTGGATTCACCTCTCCTACCATATAATTCAATATTTAAAAACTTTTACGGATCTGTGATCTGAATGTCGTGTGTATTTCCTGCAGAGACACAGATCCCAGCCTGTCCGTGCCTTCCCATCCTGTATGCCTCTTGTCCATATTCTCTTATAAATTCTTCATGATGGAATCTCCCCCAAAAGTTTGAAGCCTCACTCTAGATAAGGGATTCTTTTTTTAAACTTTATTAATTTGTTCGTTTACTTCTAGTTTACAAGATTCAGTTCCACAAGCCCTAGAGTTTCAAATTTTCTCCCTCTCCCTCTCCTCCCCTCTTTCCCCCCCATGGCGACATGCAATCAAGTATAGGATCTGCAAATACCTTCACATTAGACATTAGTCTGGTTATAAAGAAGGATTGTATGGGATGGAATGAACACAATGGGAAAGATGAAACAAAACCAAACAAGAAAAAGAAAGAGAGCAGGTAGTTTGTTTCAATCTGCATTCAAACTCTGTTCTTTCTAGTTCTTTCTCTGGATGTAGACATCTCTCTCCATCATGAATCTTTTGGAGTTGACTTATAACCCTGCATTTCTGAGAAGAGTCCAGTCTATCAAAGTTGGTCGTCACACAGACGTTGTGTCTGTAATTGTGTACAAATTCCTCCTGGTTCTGCTCTTCTCACTCAGCATCGGTTCTTTTAAGCCTCTCCAGGCAAATATGAAGTCCATCTGCTCCTCGTTTCTTATAGCACAATAGTATTCCATAACATGCATATACCACAACTTGTTCAGCCATTCCCCAATTGGTGGGGATCAGGGATTCTTAACCCGGGATCTATGAACTTTTAAAAAAATATGTTGATAGCTCTATCTCACTACAATTGGTTTTCTTCTGTTTTTCTTCGATTTATTTACTTCTATTTTACATGTAACTGGTTTTCTTTGTAATTCTATGTATTTTATTTATACACCAAAAATATTATTCTGAGAAGAGGTCCCTAGGCTTTGCCAGATGTCAGAAGAGTCCAGGATCTAAAAAAAGGTTAAGGACTCCCAACATTGCCTGTGTTAATGGAGCAGTGAGCTATCGGCTGGCTCTCCTTTCTTCTCACTACACGATGGATCCAGTCATATATCTCCTAATGACATCCTTTATGCTACCTCTTCATGGAAATAGATGGGTGCCTTCCCACATCTTCCCAATTGCCCTTTGGGTGACCTACAACTTTAATTTGGTGTTATTCCATGACTTGTAGACATATGGCCTCATCAGAAGAATATTGATGTTAAAAATATGGGCCTTTGTTGTAAATAAAAAGCTTAGGGTCAGTGTGATTTCCCAAAGGAAACTCAGCCCCTGCTGCTTTCCTCCTATTCATTTTAGACCATCTACAGAGTCTGTCCTAGCTCTCAGAGCTGTCCATTCATCATCATGGGTCATGATAAATTAGGAATGTGAAATGGGTCAATAATATACTATTAAGAAATAAAACCAGAAAGACAGATGAATGCTATGTATCTACCCCCAAGCATTTCTCCAGCATTTAGTGTGCACCAGGCATGAGGCTATGATCTCATCTGTGTGGGGACCACCAGGTGGTTTGGGTGTTGGTAATCGGAGGCTGTTACTATTCTTTCTGTTTTCTGACCTGGAAATGAGAGAGGAAATATGGCTAATAGGGAATTGATACCCAAAATAAATAAGGATGTAGTTAGTGAATTTGATGAATTGATCTACATGATTTCTGAGTCACTGTCAGTGATCTCTGAACGTTCCTAGAAAATGGGGGAGATGCCCCGGGATTGGAGAACGACAAAAGGCATCCTGATACCATAAAAGATGAAGAGGACAGAGTGTGCAAACTCAAGGCCAGTATTGACTTCAATATCTGGGAAAGGTCTAGGAAGTATCGTGAAAAGGATGGACAGTCAACATCCAGAAAGTGAAGCAATGGTTACAAAGAGCCAATACGGCTTGGGTCAGACTGACCTTATTTCCTTTTGTGGTGGTTGTTGTTCAGTCATTTCAGTAGAGGCCGACTCTTTGTGACCGTATTTGGGGTTTTCTTGGCAAAGACACTGGAGAGGTTTGCCATTTTCTTCTCCAGCTCATTTTACAGATGAGGAAACTGAGGCAAACAGGGTGAAGTGGCTTGCCCAGGGTCACACAGCTAGTGAGTGTCTGAGGCTGGATTTGAACCCAGATCTTTCTGACTTTGGACCTGATGCTCCATCCACTCATTATACCACCCAGTTGTCCTATTTCCCTTTTAGGACAGGACAATTCCCATTATTACTAACAGTAGCTAACATTTACATTGCGCCTACTATGTACTGAGCACTTTACAGGTATTACAATTATCCCTCTTTTACAGATGAAGAAAATAAGACATACAGGCCAAGTGACTTTTCCAGGGTGGCATAGCTCGTGTCTGAAGCCACCTTTAAACTTGGGTTTTCCTGACTCCAGGCTCAGAGCTCTGTGCACTATGGCTTCAGCTAGCTGCCCTAGCCACTAGCCTAGTAAGTCAGTGGAACTCTGTAGATGTCATTTACTTAGATTTTGGAAAAGTGTTTTGAAATAAGGGTTTGAGAATTGACTGGCATCTTGGGGGTCTGTAATTTGTGAGGCCAAACATTACACTCTCAGCCCTGAGAAGTGAGTTGTGACCATCTCATTCTGAGGCAGAAGATAGAATTGAGTTGTGTTCTGGAATTCAAAAGAGGCATATACATATACAGTCCTTGAGGGACTGAAACAGTGGGGACCTTAAGGCCTGAGCAACCCCAGAAATGACATCAGCTCCCCCAGCCCTGCCTGACCACAAGCTGGGCTGGAAAGAGTCAGAGGAAGCCCAGGCGCCAGCATTTAGAGGAGGGCTGAGCGTCCACCCAGAAGGGAGAGATTGAGAAAGGCAACTGACCCCTAGAAGCCTCTCAAAGCAGAAGATTTGGGCTGAAACCACTGCTCGATTTACCTACCGGAGGACTGAGAGATGTTCAAAGAAAAAGCCCGATGCTTTCCCAGCTTCTTTTCCCCATGACTATCCACTAACAGACACTAACATGCTCTACTCCTTTCTTTCCACCCTCATTTATAGTAACCTGAAATTCTGCATCAATCGGCAAGAAGCCAAAGGTTAGCTAGAAATACACATAAATTTAAATTAAGCAGAACACCAAACTTCACCCTCAGTGTTAGTAATTTTCCTAGCTGGGGGCTCTGAGTCATTGTGATTGTCCTCAATGTAAACTCCATAAGGTAGCACATGGGCCTGAGGGGCCATTGTATGGTTTCTATTGTTCTAAGAGAATTCAGCTGATTAAATCTCCAGAGGCAGAGGGTATAGAGAGGAAAGGGAAACAACCCATCACAGCAACACCTGCTAGCATCTCCCCCTCAGCCACCTGTGTGACGAAATGACAGTCTCATGCGCTATGCTTAAGGAAAATAGAGAGAGAGGTGGGTAAGAGGATGGTGCCATTAGGTGTAGTCTACATTGGATGAGACTGGAGAAGGAAACAGTAAACCTCTCCAGCATCTTTGCCAAGAAAACCCCAGAGAGTCAGACGCGCCTGAAAGGACTGAACAATGACAACATTGGCTAAGTGGCCAGACTCAGAGAGCAGTCATTAATGGTCCCGGGTTTACTTAGGAGGAGGCATCCAGTAGAAGGCCCCAGTCTTTGTAGCTTCCTTCTCCAGGCTCCCACCTTGCTTCAAGCAGTAAGGGGCGCTTTTGGCCAGGGAAACCCAAAGGGAAGGGATGGGACAAAGAGGCAGTTTGGACAGAAAGGGACAGGAAGACCATGATAGAGGTCAGAAGTCCCTGTGAACAACTAGGTAAATAATAGCTGACATTTAGATAGTATCTATCATGTGCCAAGGGCAGTTAGGGTTCAAATAGGATAGAGTATTGGATGTGGAATCAGAAAGACCCATCTTTATGAATTTGAGTCTAGCCTCAGACACTTACTAACTGTGTGATCCTGGGCAAGTCACTTCACCCTGTTTGCCTCAGTTTCCCTCATCTGTCAAATGAATTGAAGAAAGAAATGGAAAACCACTCTGGCATCTTTGGTAAGAAGACCCCCAATGGGGTCACAAAGAATCAGACAGGACTGGAAACAATTGAACAATAACACCATGTGCCAAGCACTTTACAAATACAGTCTCGTTAGATTCTCACAATAACCCTGGGAGGTTGGTGTTATCTCTTTTATAGTTGGGGATATTGCTATCAAGTGACTTGCCAAGGTTCACACAGCTAGTAAGTATCTGAGGGCAGCTTTGAGCTCAGGTCTTCCTGACTCCAGGCCCAGTACTCTGTGCACTACTCTGCCTGTCTCTGCTTATCCATGCCAGAGGAAGTGCCAGACTGCTGGGGGGGTCCAGTTTACCAGATGCCCCATGCCATACCCCAGGCTGAGCTGAGACTCCAGCCCCAATCTCTGTGCAGTGATGCCTAGGAACAACCTTCCTCTGGAGTTTGGGGCTTTTTGCCTGTTTATCCAGGAGAAAGTGGTCACTGGTTTGGCCTTCAAAGGTTCAATTACACATGCCCCCGAACTCCTGGGTCCAAACTGATGTGCAACCTGGGGGGGCTTCCGGGGGCTGAGAGAGTGGGGGGCCCCAAGCTGCTCGATGGACATGTCCGCCATTTGTTATGCACACTTCTCTGGTTGTTAAGCATTGCTTATATCTTATCGACTTCATGCTAAGAGTAATTGCTGTGGGGAGTATTGGAGGGAGCTTCACAGCAAGAACACAGGTCTATTTAAAATATTGTCAGGTCCAAAGAGGGCGGGGATTTGCAATGGGATGGGGCTCAGAGCTGGATTTGATTGGGCAGAATCCCTGACAACAAGCTGGCACCACCCTTTGGGAGGGCTGGCCAGTAGCTGATGCTCTGGTAACCACAGAGAGCGCAGAGCTTTCTCAGCAGTTCTGGCTGGGGGGCCTGGCCAAAATGCCAGAGAGCATAGCCCTCACTAGGGGAGGGGCCTTCAAAGAGATCTGGCAGCTGAATGAATATCTTATCCCAACATACACACTTCCTCCCCCTCCCCTCCCCTCCCCTCCCCACCCACAACGTTCTTTCTTCTTGTTTTTACTTTAAATTTCATTAAAATTTTATTTTATTTTCAAACAAAAATCTTCCTTCTCTCCCTCTTTCTTACCTTCTCTCCTTACCATCATTGGGAAAGCAAGAAAAACAAAATTCCTCTTATAAACATGTATAGCCAAGTGGAACACCTTCCCGAAATGGCCATATTGAAAAAAAAAAGGTCTTAACCTCTAGTGAGCTCATCATTTCTCTGCAGAAATTGGGCAGCTTGCTTCATCACGAAGCCTCTGGAATTCTGGTGAATCTTTGGGATTAGAATTATTATATTGATTGTTCTGTTTCTGTTCATTTCCACTCATTTTTCTACCCTTTGCAATCTGGGCTCATTCATTACCCAACTGAAACTACTCTCTCCAAACTTACCAGCCCTCTGGAACTGGCCCGATAGGGCGGCCTTTTCTCGGTTCTCGTCCTTCTTGACTTTCCTGGAGCATGACACTGGTGACTGCCATCTCCTCCTGGACGCTCTCTCTTCTCTGACTTTTTCTTGGTTTCCCTCCTGCTTGTTTTTCTTGAGTCCTTTTCTGGCTTACCCCAATGAATATGCCTAACTGGGGTCTTCTCTCAGGCTTGGTCCCCTACAGGGCCTTCTTGTCTTTCCTCTGTACATTCTGGCTCTTGGTACCCTCATTAGGTCTCATGGAATTAATGATCATCTCTGTGCCCATGACTATATATTCTACCTTGACCTCTCTCCTGAGTGCTAGTCCTTCACTAACTACTTATGAAACACCTCAAATCAGATATCTCGTTGTTGTTGTTGTTGGGTAGTTTTCAGTCATATTTGACTCTTCATGACCCCGTTTAGGATTTTCTTGGCAAGGATACTGGAGCGGTTTTCCATTTCCTTCTCCAGCTCATTTTATAGTTGAGGAAACTGAGGTGAATTAAGTGACCTGTCCAGGGTCACACAGCTAGTAAGTGTCTGAGGCTGGATGTGAACTCAGGAAGATGAGTTGCCCAGCTGCCCCGTAGACATCTTAAACTCAACATATGCCAAACTGAGCTCATTATTTTCCCCCTCAAATTCTCTCCCCTTCCTGACTTCCCTATTTCTGTTGAGGGCACCACCATTCTTCCAGTCACCCAGGCTCATAATCCTGATGTCATTCCCACATTTGTTCTGTCCACATTCACATCTTTTCTTCACTCTCCCAGTTGCTGCCCCAGGAGGGGCCCTCATCACTTCATCTGGATTATTGCAATAGATCCCCTAACTTGTTTTCTTGACTCATCATGCACCCACTCCAATCCATCCATCCTTTACATAACTGTCAAAGCAATTTTAAAGCGTAGGTCTGACTAGTTCACTCCTCTCCTCTATAAATGGGGATGGCTACCTATTACCTCACAGTTTAAAGAATAGCCTCTCTGGTGCATTAAGCATTCACAGCCTGACCCAGACTGCTGAAGTGTCCTTCTTACTGATCCTCGTCCATGATACGTCAGATCCTGCCTACACACCTTTGCCCTGACTGTCCTTTGTGCCTGGGAGCCTGTCCCTCATCCCCTCTGCCTATTAGAACTCCAAGACTCAGCTCAAGCGTCACCTTCTTCAGAAACCTTCTCCTGATGAAAGAATATTTGATAATGAGAAAATTTTTGTAAATTGCTTAGCGCAGTTTCTGGCACATAGTAGGTTCTATGATAAATGATTATTCCCTTCTCCTTTCCCATCTCTTCCCCCACCTCTCCAGCTATGAGCTTCATGTGCATGTGTCTTGAATTCCCCACTAGAGTGCAAATTTTCTGAGGGTAGAGAATATATATTAGGCTTGTTTGTATATTTCCCCACACCCAATGCTCAGTCCTGGGCACTGCATAGAACCTTTTAAAAAAAAGTCTTAGTTGATTGACAACCACAGAGTGGAAGTGTGAAATCTCAGTGATTCAAAGGAAACAAATCCGTCTCCTGCATCCTTTCCGGCTCCCTCCCTTCCATAGCCGGAGGCCTTGGCAAACACTTCTCTCTGTTCCTTCCAAATGCGTTTAAAGTGTTAACTGACTCCCTTCTGGGTAAGAGAGAAGCTATTAATTAAGGTCTCATCAATTTAAATCTGTTTCAAAGAAACAGCGATCAATCTGTCCTCCTCCAACCTCACTTGGGTTTGAACAGTTGAGCAAATCAATCTGATAGAACCCTCCCTCAGCTGTACCGATTAACTCTGGTAATTGGGAACCGTCCATGCACACACAGCAAGGGAGGTATCGACCCATAGAACCTTACAGCTGGGAGCCATCTTCGAGGCCAAATCAGGCCTGAACAGAGATCCGGCCCAACAGCCCAGGCCAGTGGGCACCCAGGCTGGGCTCGAAGGCCTCCAATAACAGCAACAACAAGTGTGCCTAGAGAGACAATAGTGAGAGATGTTGGGGAGTCCCAACCAACAAGACTGGCTCCTGATTGGATGTGGGGAGTGATGGATGGGAAAGAGCAGGGACAAGGTGTGGAGGCTTGTCCTGGAAAGACACAGGTAAGTTCAGAAGAAGGATGAGTTCAGAGGTGAAGACAATGAGTTCAGTTTGAGGTGTGTTGTATTTGAGATACCTATGAGACACCCAGTTTGGAGAGTAAAGCAAGTGGTTGGTGATATAGGACTGGAGTATGGGAGATCAATGTGACTTGACCTGGATGTCCCAAAAGTCTGTGTGTGGTTTTAATCTATTAAAGCTTCTCACTTAAAACTGCCCGAAGACCCCTGGGACATCCTGTATATAGACCTGGGAGTAATTGGAACAGAGATGATAATTAAACCCATAGGATCTAATCGTTGAATCATCAGTTTAAAACTAGAAAGGACCTCAGTGGCTATCTAGTAAACCTCCTCATTTTAGAGATGGGGAAACTGAGGCCCAGGGAAGTTCCATAACATGCCCAAAATTGCGCAAGTGATCGGGGGTGGGAATCAATCTCAGGTCCTCTAACTGCAGAGCCTGTAGTCTTTCCCCTATACTACAATAAATGCATAGTGGTTTGTTTGTCTTAATAGGAACTGTTTTCTAGTCACATTTCCCCATCCCATGGGCAGAATCTTACATTTGTCAATTAACCAACCAATAAGGTTTTATCAAGAGCCTTTTATAGGTCAGACACTTGGGATGCAAATATAATGAATGATGTAATCTCTGCTGCAAAAGAGCTGACATTCTCCTGGGGAGATAACAAGTCCATATATACAGAAGCCATCTAGAATGTGTAGTATGTACAGAATAAATATTGAATATCTCTCAAAGTGTTGGTACAGTGGAAATTCTAAAATGCATTAAACTTTTGGTGCAATATGAATTAAAAAGAGGAAATCTAAGTAAATATAAGTAGTAAAATATCAGGGCAGCTTAGGGGGATCTGTAGCACTGGACCTTGAGTCAGGAAGACCTGAGTTCAAATTTGGCCTCAAACCCTTACTAGCTGTTTGCTACAGTTTCCTCATCTGTAAAATGAGCTGGAGAAGGAAATAGTAAACTCTTCCAGGATCTTTGCCAAGAAAACCCCAAATTGGGTCATGAAGTCTTACACCAGTGAACAACAACAAAGCTAAGTGTCTGGTCTTTGGGGAAAGGCATTCAGAATGCAGGGTATTAGAAAATAAAATTCTAATGAGCATTTCTATAGCACTTTAAGGTTTGCAAAGCATGTTCCAGACATTATCTCATTTTAGGAAGGGCTTCATGTAGAAAGTGGTGCTTAAAGTACATCTGGAAGGAGGAGGGATTCTATGAGGCAAAGGTGAGGAGGGATGGCATTCTGGCAATGGGAGCCAATCCGTACAAAGGCGTGGTGGTGGTAGACGAATTGTTATGGAGGAGGATTGGAGAGAAGACTAGTTTCTTCTGGATGGCAGAGCCCGGTGGGACGAGGACCAATCAAACTTCTTACTAAATTTCAGCCTATCCAATGGGGCCTGGGATCCCAGCCCAAGGAGCTCTTGTGGAAGCCAGGCATTCATGCAACTTCATCACAACTCTTTTGTGCATGTTTGATTTCTCCTCCTGGATCAAAACTTCTTGAGGGCTGACATTGTGTCTAGGTTCCCCTTTGTAGACCAGATACAGAACATAGATTATCAAACATAGTTTGATAATATCAATGAATATCAATGAAATGAATATCAATGAATGAATATCAATGAAATGGAATAGAATTGCATCCTTTGATTCATCTCTGTGCTCTAAGTGCACCCATGGCTGGTACAGCATAGTGGCAAACAAAAGTTGAAATAAATTGAATTGTTGGTCACAATCTGTTCTCCCTTTGACCAATGATTATGGAGGCTAAGACCACACTGCCCCTAATTTGATGATCTCTCTTCTCCTGGCATGTTTCATACCCCCAGTCTCCCTGATATTCCCAAGAAAGATTTCTGCTGCTTGAATAGCAAGGTCATCGCCAAAGCTGGGAAGGGGCAGTTCTGCCTGCCCTAGAAATTCCTTCTTTATATATATCTTCAAAAGTCTTTGAGCCTTTGTTCTTGTTAAAAAAATAAATACTTATCCCTCACAGAGAGGGAATTTATAGAAAATTGTGTTAAAAAGGTCCTTTTGGAGACTCATCGAAAGTTTTACCCTAGGTTGCTGTCTATCTTGCCTATCCCTAGTTTTCATTATTGAGAACAACTGTGGGTAAGAAAAGGCACAGCCATCTGTCTAATGTTTTGGCCTCCCATGCCATGGCATCCTACCCTCCAGCTGCCAGAGACAATGGTGTTTCCCCCCATAGTCCATCCATGGATTCGTCATTTCTCACAATCTAGGCAGAGTTTGCATTATATAGAGCAGAGAAAGTGAGGAACCACCTAGGATAAACTAGGGGCAGGATTGTGTACAACCTCTAGGGAGAAGATTGAGAACAAAAAAAGTGACTTTATTTCTCTTTCCTTCCTTCTTTTAAAAACTAGCATTTACATATTATTTTAATGTTTACAGAGCACTTTGAAAAGATATTGTTTTCCTTGTCACAACCCTGTGAACTAGGAGCTACTGTTATTCTCATTTTACAGATGAGAAAACTGAGGAAGATTGAAATTATATGACTTGCCCAGGGTCACAAAGGTCCTTCCCACTCTTTCTCTGTCTCCCTCACTCCTTTCCTCTCTTCCTTCCTTCCTTCCTTCCTTCCTTCCTTCCTTCCTTCCTTCCTTCCTTCCTTCCTTCCTTCCTTCCTTCCTTCCTCCCTTCCTCCCTTCCTCCCTTCCTCCCTCCCTTCCCTCCTTCCTCCCTTTCCTCTTTCCTCCCTTCCTTCCCTCCTTCCCTCCTCCCAATTTTTACACTCTTCTCCAGAGCTAAGCTTCTTGGTCATTATGATTCATTATACAGCATTAGCTTTGGTTTTTGTTCTTGGCCTCCATATTGTTGTAACCATTGTATATGTAATTTTCGGCGTCTGTTTATTTCACTCTGCATCAGTTTATATGTTGTGGGTCCCTCGCTCATGTGAATTATTCATACTTATTGTGTCTTATATGCCACAGTATTCGATTGCATCCACATCCCACAATTTGTCTAGCCATTAGACATCTATGTCGTTTCCCATTCTTTGTAGGTGTTTCCACACAAACCCTCCTATTCCTGCCCTGCCATCATAATGCTCTCTTGGTTGAAAGAAAGAAACTCTGAGCAGTGAGAGAAGGATCACGGTAGTGTCCATGACAATGACTTGTGGCATTTGTATTTTGGAGATGGTACACCACATCTCTGATTCACCGAGCCTAAAATGTAGAGAGACTGAAGGGTGAGGTGGGGGTGGGGGGAGATAGGAGTTACCCAATCCCCTCATTTTAAAGACGAGGAAACTGAAGCCCAAGAAGGTGAGGTGAACCCTGAATTCAACCAGGCTGATGAAAAGCCTTGAGCCAGGAGGATTTGAAGCAAAGGGGGATACTTGGCCTGGACAATGGAAGACTCAAGATGGGGCAGGAGATCTTTGGTCAGGTAATTGAAGGTGGTCCCATACAAAAGGCACTGAGTGACTGTCAATGGTAACTGTCTCTCTTTGGAATAGCAACTCTGAGGGTCTTCCCCTCCCAGCTTGATTTTTTTCTAATTAAAAGGACCATCCCTTCACTCACTTCTTAAAGAGACCTATTCATTGAGTGGGCGTCACCTCACTCTAAGTGAGTACCTGAAAAGGCCTTAACCTAAAAGGACCAGGGTCTCCCATTGCATCCGGTGCCATCTCCAGTCATCCTGATGAATATCTGGCCACTGGACCCAGATGGCTCTGGAGGAGAAAGTGAGGCTGGTGACCTCACACAGCCCTCCCTCGCTCAAATCAAAGTCACTGAAAGTCATGTCATCATTTCCCTGATGCCATGGTCCTCTTTGAGAACAAAAGACAAACACAGCCTGCCCTTGGCAGAACCCAGAGCAATGCATGTAAGCTGCAAAAGGCTTGATGTCATTAAAAAACAAAAAACAAACAAAAAAACCCCAAACAAACCCAAACTTCCTCATACTGCTAACTATTCCAAAGTGGAATAGGCTTCCTCATTAGAAGAATTCTTCAGAAAAAGTCTGGATGACCACTTGTCACATATATTATAGTGGGCAGAGTGGACAGGGCGAGGAGCCTGGAGTCATGAAGACTCATTTCCTTATGTCCAAATCTGGCCTCAGACACTCACTAGCTGTGTGACCCTGGCCAAGTCACTGAGTTCTGTTTGTCTCAGTTTCCTCATCTGTAAAATGAGCTGGAGAAGGAAATGGCAAACCACTCCAGTTCTTTGCCAAGAAAACCCAAATGGAGTCATGAAGGGTCAGACATGACTGAAAAAAAAATTCTTGGGCTTGTTGGATCCTAAGATCCCTTCTGACAGCTTTGGTGATTCTATGAAATGACCTACCCAAGGTTACATAGAAAGAAAATGAGGCAGCATTTGAACTCAGGTCTTCTAACTCTAAATCCATGGTTCTTTCCAAGTGTACCATGTTGACCACAGCCTTATGTAGCAGCAAGCACCCCAAGCACGTCCTCAGGGTTTGCTGCCCATACAGGTTCTTGGATCTGCTTTGTTAAAGGAAAGCAACTCAAAATGGGTTAACAAGCTTACTTTAATCAGTCAGACATATATCATTTACCTTGTTCAGGGGAAAAAGGTCAGCACCCTGAACTTCAAAGCATACAGGCAGAATTATCAAGACAGAAACAGATCAAGTAGACAGATTTCCAAACTGTCCAACCATTACATCCATACCCAGTCAACATCTGGGTTTCCACATCTGGGTTTTTCAAAGCCAGGGGACTCTCAACAACGGCTTCCCAGAATTCAGATCAAATCACAGAACACTTCTCAAAGTGAGTCCCAAAACAAAGCTACACATCAGGGCTTATATAGCCTTCTCCTGTCTCAGAGAATGTAACAACCTTATTGACTCACTGGCCAATCAAGAAGTATCTACTGAAAAACAAGCCTCCCTCCCCAGGCTTCAGGTGCATTTTAGCCTAGGGGCAGGGAAGATCTTCCAAATTTGCATTCCCATTACACCTTACTGGGGCCTTAGAGATCATCTCAACCAACTCCCTCCATTTACAGAGAAAAGACCCAAGGTTGTGTGGAGCTGTCATTTAAATGTAGGTTTCCTGCCTGTCAATCCAGTACTCTTTGTAAGCCCAAAGCACAGAAAAGAGGACTTAGGCAGAAGCTGACTTATCAGGACTTCCCAAGATAACTAACCTGCCCTTGTTTAGAGCACTAATTGAATTTAGAATCATTTCAGGCCTATAACACGCCCATTACAAGAAGCTGACAAATGGAAAAGCCCAGTGTGACAATAAGGAGTTTACATTGAACAAGGCAAGAATACTGAGATTATTTTATCCCAATAATTTTAAACAGAGGTAAGCTGGAAGGATGGATATTACAAGAAGAGTCTGAGTTATAGGCATTCACACACACATACATGTCACCAAATTTTCACAGCATGTTTATTCTGTGGTTCATATTAGATACCAATTTATAATCCATCCATCCATCCATCCATCCATCCATCCATCCATCCACCCATCCATCTATCCATCCATCTACCCACCCACCCTTCCATCCATCCATCCATCCATCCATCCATCCATCCATCCATCCATCCATCCATCCATCCATGCATCATCTATCTATCTATCTATCTATCTATCTATCTATCTATCTATCTATCTATCTATCTATCTATGTATTCATCTTATCTATCACCTATGTATATATGTATCTATCATCTATGTATGTATTTATCTATGTATGTATATATGTATGTATCTTATCTATCATCTATGTATGTATGTATTTATCTATGTATCTATGTAGGTATGTATGTATCTATCTGTCTCTTGGAACTATATAAAAGCAAGAACTAGGAATAATAGGGAAATATTGCAAACAGGCAGATTTTGACTTGATATCTGGAAAAACTTTCTAACAATTATAGCTATTCCTGAGTGGAATGGTCTGCCTTGAGAAGTGAATTCTTTTTTAAACTAGAGTGTCTTTAAGCAAAGGCTGGCTAATTGCTTGTTGGCTATATTATAGAGTGAATTCAGGTACAGTCTGGACCAGATGGCCTCTGGAGTTCTTCCCAGCTCTGGGACTCAGTGGTCCTGTGGTTCTGTAAGTGTACAGACAGTATGTGAAAATGGATAGAATGAAGAATGGAACCGAGGAATGTTGCTTGGTGCCAGCTAATAGTCACATGAACACATGAGCCTCCACAAAATAGGCTATTGATACTTTGCAGAATTGAGAACAATGTGGCATTCTGGGACCCATGACATCACTTTTCAAAAATAGAGGCATTCATGAACAGATATTAAATTCTCATGAAAACATCTTTCATTTCTTTTGGGAAGGGAGGAATGAAGGAGCGAGAAGAAGCTGGTGAAGCTTTCCCTGGTGACTAGCATTGCTCCAGAAAATTAATATTCAGAAATTGTACAAAGGGAAATTACTCTGCCAGTGGGAGATATTGTAAGAATAGATCCATATTCTGGTGATGGAACTGAAGCTGAAATGCCATCAAAATGGCTTCTCTTTGTCTTGTGATTTCATTCAGTGCTATTCAATGAGATTGAGTTCACTTCAATTCGGGTGGTGTGGTGCAGTGGAATTAGAGACTGGCTTCAAGCACTGACTTTAATACATCTAACTTATCCTGTATAGAACTTGTTTATTCATCCTTGTTTGCATGCTGTCTTCCTGGTTAGACTATGAACCTCCTGAGAGCATGGACTGGCTGTTTTTTAGTCTTTCTTTGTATGTTCAGTGCTTATCACAGTGCCTGGCACATAGTAGGAGCTTAATAAATGTTTACTGACTGAATTAACTCAAGTCCCTGGTCCTCCATTTTCCCCCTGATAAACTGAGGCATTCAGATCAGATGGCCTCTAAGGGCCTTTGAATTGTCTCATGAGTTCCATTTAACCAGCATTTATTAAGCACTTATCACTTAGGCAATGCAGATGCAAAGAAAAAGTACAAGTGTCTGCCCTTAAGGAGTTTACACTCCATAAAGAGAATCGATATGTATATGTGTAACTAAATTCCTAAACATACACGAAATAAATGCAATACAAATAAATATGCCCCATTTTGAGGGGGGTGGTGCTAGATGTATTAGCAATTGGAGAGGTCAAGAAAGACCTTATGGAGCAGTCAATCAACATGTATTAACCCCCTACTGTATGCTAGGCACTGAACTAAGCCCTGGGGATAAAAAAAAAAAAGGAAAGACAGTTTCTCTTTTCAAGAATCTCACAGTTGAATGGAGGACGCAGCATGCAAACATGCCTGGAAAAAGAAGCCACATGTGGGATAAATTGTGGGGGACTATTAAGGGGAAGGTGCTAACATAAAGGCAGAACACAAAGGTTCTTGTAGGAGGTGAAAGATCAGCAAAGCAAAGCCATGTCAGTGGATTGCAGACTATTGGGGGGGGGGGCAGGTTAAGAAGTCAGAGAGTGAAGAGTCCAGCATGACACCAACGTTGTGAGACTGGGGGACTGGGACCATGGTGGGGCCCTTGAAAGTAATAGGAAAGTCTGGAAGGGGGGAATGTCTAAGGGGAAAGACCATGGCTTCAGTTTCAGACACACTGCAGGCAAAATGAGTTTCATTGTGAAGACAGTGGTGGAGGTGAGAAGGGAGTACATTCCAGGAGTGAGGTAGCTGTGCAAGGACACTTTGTTGAGAAATGAAATGTTGTGTGTGAGAAGCAATAAGAAACCCAGTTTGGCTGGACCATACTGGAGTGTGCTAGTAAATGTTTAACAACCGGTTCTCTGGGGATGAAAGTATATCCAATACACTTTTTTTTTTTTAAGCAATCAGGGTTAAGTAACTTGCTCAAGGTTACACGGCCAGGTGTTTCTGGGTGGGTGCTAAGTGTCTGAGCCCAGATTCGATCCCCAGGTCATCCTGACACTGGAGCCGGTGCTCTTACTCGCTGTGCTACTTGGCTGCCCCTATCCAATACACTTTGAAGTTTTTATTAACATGAACAGCATTATTAATATTTCCTCACATCTATATAATCAGTATCATTAGATCAGTGCCTGGATTGACAGCATTTGCTGATTTCTGAGGTATAAATGCTTACTCTGAAATTTTAACTTTCAGCTCGCTAGTTCAAGGTGGCTTCCACACACCCCTGAAGAGTTATAGGTATACTTTCCTTGCATATTTTGAAGAGCCTTTGCCTGAATGTTTGTCCTGTTTCTTCCACTAAAATGAAATTTCCTCAGGGATGGAAATTAAACCCAGAATACAAGGTTCTCTCAGTAGATAATGGGTGTTTTAGAAACATTGTGGATTATTGAGTGGAGGATCACAGAGTTAATGCAGTCTGAGTCTTTGATTTTAGACATAATTCTACCTGAAGAGGCAGCCATGGCTGGCTTTGTATATTGTTAATGTATTTTTTCTTAATGGGAAGATCTTTCCCATCCATTAAAAGGCCCATGTGACCTACTTGAGTCACATGAGTCTATAGTGGGAGGAGCCTGCCAAGCAGGTGGAGCAGGAAGTATGGAGCAGAGACTAGAAGTTGGTCAGAGCAGTTAGAGCTAAGGGAGAGAGAGGAAGCAGGCAATGAGCTGTGAGTGTTTGTTTGTGAGAAGGCCCTAGCAGAGGGAAGACTTGGGGATTGTGGTGCCCCTTGCATTGTTACTGTGTATAGATTTTGTTGTTGCATGATTTGGCTTTCCAGTGGTTGAATAAATGTTTTGGTTCTATCTTCCATGTGGAGAGTCTGTTATGTTTTGTGATTCAGCATTATGCCGGCATATTCATAGCTGCCATGGGCCTGTGAATATTGAGTTGAGGCTACACTGTAGAGTCATGAAGATCTGGGTTCAAATCCTGCCTCTAACACACACCAGCTGTGGGGGCCCCAAGGGAACACTCCAA
The DNA here is from genome assembly GCF_028583685.1 of Petaurus breviceps papuanus. Lineage (NCBI taxonomy): Eukaryota > Metazoa > Chordata > Mammalia > Diprotodontia > Petauridae > Petaurus > Petaurus breviceps. Next base: position 17,111,002 of record NW_027185697.1, on the reverse strand, counting down.
GGCTACAAGTGAATAAAAATAACTATAATTTACATAGCGCTTTAAGGTTTGTAAAGCACTTTACATATGTTATCTCATTTGATCCTTCTGACAACCCTGGAAGGTAGGTGCTATAATTATCCCCCTTTTACAGAGAAAGTCTGTTGCCTGATTTGTATGGGTTGAGGAAGTTCCCTGGCTAGGAAACTGACTGTCCCAATGGAATCACAAACCTGAGCCAATAATAACTATCACAATAATAATGAACATTCTAAAGCCCTGCAGGGTTTGTAAAGCATTCTTTAAGCATGATCTCATCTGAGCCTATCTTCAAAGCAGGAACTAGTTAGCATTCTTCTATCACCGAATGGATGAGGAAATTCAGGCATATGGTGGTTAAATGATCTTGGTCCTGGCCATGCAACCAGGAGGCATGAAAAGGACATTTGAACTGGAACCCAGTCCCTCCTGGCATCAAGCTTTGTGCTATTTTCACGACACTCTGTTGCCTTTTCTAGATGTGGATGTTGAGGCCGAGGGATGAAATGACCTTCTCTGTGACAGAGATCGGATTCATGCCTAGATCCTCCACCACACTTCTTTCTACAGTTGCCTCCTTTGTCCAGCTAGGCCCACTCAGTTATACTGATAATCAATCAATGAATAAGCATTTAATAAGCACTTGTTATGTGCCAGGAAGTGCACTGAACTTCAAATGGGTGTGACTAGGAGCTGGCTCTGTGTCACTGACACAGGGAACTCCCTTATTGGACCATGTTGGGCACATTCTCTAGAGCCCCTGGTCCTAGAGTTCCTCAAGCACTGAGAAGTAAAGGGACTTGCTCAGGGACACACAGCCAGCATGTGTCAGTGGCAAGATTTGAGCCCAGGTTTTCCCAACTCCAAGCTCAGCTCTCTATCCACTGTAGAGTGCTACCTATCTAGTTACTGTTATTATTCAGTAATTTTTCAGTCGTGTCCAACTCTCTATGACCCCATTTGGGGTTTTCTCGGCAGAGATACTGTAGTGGTTTACATTTCCTTCTCTGGTTCATTTGACAGATAAGGAAACTGAGGCAGGCAGGGTTAAGTGACAACACAGATAGTAAATGTCTAAGGGCACATTTGAACTCACAAAGATCAGTCTTCTTGACTCCAGGCATGGTGCTCTATTCACTGTGCCACCTCCTTCCTCTCTCCAGCTATTATTATCTGTAAATATAGGCGCTGAACCACATCAGCAGTTCCCAACTTCATCTGTTCCTCAAACTCTTTTCAACAGCAAAATGTCCTGTGAACTTCCAGAGTAATTTAATATACTACCCATGATGCTCTACAATTCTTTACTTCTTAAGGCACCAGTAGCAATGTTTAGCACAAGCTCCTTAAACCATCATCACGCATCCGTAATGGGAACCACTGACCTAGATGAATTCTGAGTCCTCTTTTCAGTGGGCAGGAATGTTTCTGGAGTGCCCACTGCCTGAAAAGACAAAACTGAAACAGCTTCCTCCCCCCTCAGAGAGCTTACGTTCCAACGGGAAAGACTATATGTGTATGTGATATGCCGTAATAGAATAAAATGTCACTATAAAGTATTGTAGTGACATAATGTAATGACATGATATGATATGGTATAGTAGAGTATGTACAAGTATGTATATTGAATATATATCCAAGTATATTTACATATATATATGGAGAGAGTGTATATTATACAAATATTTATCTTGAATATATGGAGAGTATATATATTGAATTGCACAAGTGGACATATTGGATATATACCAATTGAATTCAAAGTATTAGGGTTTTTTTTGGGGGGGAGGGGCAGGGGAAGGAAGCTGGGGAGGATTAGGAAAGGCTTCATGTTGAGAAGGGATTATATTGTATGCATTTGTCCCTATGGTGCCCCATAGTGCCAGGCCTATTGTTAATCCTTGATAAACATCTACTGAGTCAGTCCAGAAATTCTGGTCCTGATAATGTGCCTGGTATTTCAGGAATGGGGAAAAGGATAGACAAGCTGTTCACCTGTTCCTGTTCCTAACTCAGTCTCTCTCTGCCCTTTCAGAGAAGAAATGGTCTTTAGGAAATGGGATTCTATCATTTTAAAATGCCTTGCCAGCTGGAGAAAGGCACGCAGTAAAGGCCTCCCCCTTCCCCTGGCCCACTCTGTGCTCTGTGCTTCTCCCACCTCCAGCTAAAGCTGTCTGTCATCAAGGTAATCACATCCCAAACTCAGGAAAACCTACGTGATTCAGTGTGTTTTTCTCCTGGAGCCAAGAAGAGGCTGGGGTGACATCATTCTTCCTCGCCCACTGTGCCTTTTGCTCTTTTATCCCTCTGTCACTCTCTGTCTCTCTCTCCTTCTCTCTTTATCCTAATCAAAAACCTGACCCCTGATGTGCTGAGCTTAATTTTTGAGAATTGTGGGTCTGGGTTTTTAATCCCGGCTGTCAGCAGTGACCCTAAAGCCTTCCCCAGGATTGGCAGCTAAATTCAAATCTGGAGGAAATCTAGTCCATTAAATTCCACAAAGAGGAGAGGGAGCCTGGGTTTCCATCTAGATTTAGTACAATTTAATCTTCCACTTCACTATTTGGGAAGTCATTCTCTCACTCATTCATTCAATAGGCATTTATTAATTGCTTCTGAGAAGAAGCACTTCAATGAAGTCAGTTAATCATAATGGACCTCCATTTTCTCTGTGGGAAAGTGGGATGAGATCTAATAAACTGCAATCAACCATCAAATATTTACTTAGTGCCTACTGTGGGCCAGTGCTGAGGATACAACACCAAAAGTGAAATAAATGATCCATACCTTTACAGAGTTTATAAATAGAAAAGCAAGTAGGTTGCTGTACCTAGAGCCAGGGAGACCTGTGTTCAAATCCAGACCCTGACAATTTCTAACTATGTGACCCTGCTCAAGCTAGCTGGTACCTCAAGCCTTCTATCTCCTGATGGGCACAGCATATCCCCTGAGGAAAGGCTTGAGGGGACATCCAGGAGTGCTCCACCTGCCCCAAAATAGCTGCTTCCACCTATGCCAGCACAGGACAGCTTCCTCCTCCTGTTCCCAGCCCAATCTCCCAACTGGGATGAGAAGAGCCTCTGGTTAAAAGAGCAGCTTTCCCTTTGATTTCAGGTATTCCATCCCCTGCTATGCCTGTCCTTTAAGGAGAGGGGAGTGGTGCCTCCCACTCAGTGATGAGCATTCTGGTCGCGCCCTTCATATCCCAGTGACTCTGAGCTCCTGTAGATCACCAACACAGCATCATTCCACACCCACCTGCAACTCAATTCCATCTTCCCATTCACCTCAACCCTCCTACTCCAGGGTTTCAACCTAGCTCCGCCCAGCCCTTCCAATGTGCCCTCTGGAATGCCTATTCTATAGGTAGCAGATTTTGCCTCAGGCTAAATTTTTTACTCTCCCACTCCTTCCATCTACTAGTGTCTTACAAAACCTGGTTTTCCCCCATGATACTGTCTCCCTAGCCACCCTTTCTAGGAGCTGTGCCTTCACTGATTCTCTTCGGTTCACTGGCTTTTATATACTCCATTGTTACTTCCAAAGTGTCCTGCTTCCTCTATCACTCAGTAACCTCTCTTCCTTTGTTGTTCATGATATTCATATTTACCACCCAAAGTCCTGGTAGCTTTAGTCTATAGAACCGTAGTTCACTCCCCTTCCTTCTTTGTGTTTGATACCTGGCTCACAATTTTTCTTTCTTCCCCAGCTCCTACATGGTATTAGAGGATTTTAACATATATATTGATTCTCCCTCTAATTCCTAAACCATACAGTTCTTCAATACACTCACCTTCCATGAGCTACTCCTTTACCCCACTAGAGATACACACAAAGATGGTTGTACCTTTGATCTTTCCATCACCCACAAATGTAAGACCTTTATGTTCAAGAATGCCGAAGTCCCCTCATCCAATCATCTGTTGGTTTTTCATCTCACCCTCTGCATTCCTTCATAAAACCTTACTTTTCATCCACATGATGACCCTCTATTTTGACCCTTCAGTTTTCTCCCAGATCATCTTTCTTGTTCTAGCCATCCTCTCCTCTTCTCCCTATTATGATCTCTTGGTGAACTAATTCAATTCTACACTGTCTTCCTCTCTTGAACCCCAATCCACTTTATCATATCAATGCTCAGCCAAGCCTCAGCCTTGGATCACTCCCATTGTTCATTGTCTTCTCTCCTACACATGTGCTACTGAGCAAAGATGGAGAAAATTTTGCAATCATTCTGATGGAGTCCATTACCAATTTGTGCCACATAACTTCAACTGGGCCCTCCCTGCTGCCAGGCAATCATATCATACCTGTCTTATGAACTTACTCTCCCACTTTTCACAGTGGCTTTTCCAAACCATCTCATCCCTTGTCAAGACTACCATGCACTCCCTCTTTCCACTTTTTCAACTGAGAACATTGCCTCATATTCTACTTGTTTTCAATCTCTCCCTGTCTACTGGCTCATTTCTTACCGCCTATAAATGTGTCCTTGTTTTCCCTATCCTGAAAAAACCCTTATTTGATCCTTCCATCCTACCCAAATCCAATATCTCTTCTTGAGATATAAACTTCTTGAAAAGTCTGACTTCTGACTTTATCATTTCACTGAAATCACTCTTTCCAAAGTTACCGGTGATTTCCTACTTGCCAAATCCAATGGCCTTTTCTCAGTCCTCATTCTCCTTGACCTCTCTGCAGCGTTTGACACTGTTGATCACCTTCTCCTTGATACTCTCATCTCTTTAGGTTTTTGGAACACCCCCTCTCTCCTGGCTCTCCTCCTATCTTTCTGATCACTCCTTCCCTATCTCCTTAGTTGGACCCCCCTCCAGATCACACCCTCTAATCATAGGTGTCCCTCAGGGTTATGTCCTGGGCCCTCTTCTTCCTCTATACTATTTCCCTTGGTCATCTTATCAGCTCCCATAGATTTAATTGCCATATTTTTGCTGATGATTCTCAAATCTATTTATTTTGCTCCATTTTTGCTGACTCCAGTCAGACATCCTCAACTGGAGGGCTAGTAGACACCTTAAAACTCAACATCTCCAAAATAGACATCATCGTCTTTTCCCCTAACACTCCCCACCCTCCCCTGCCCCTTCCTTATTATTGTAGAGGGCAACATACTCCTAATCTCTCAGACTCACAACCTAGAAGTCATCCTGGACAATTCATTCTCTCTCACACCCCACATGGCCAAGCTGTTGCCAAAGCATGTCAATTTTACTTTTGCAACATCTCTTGAATACTTCCTCTTATCTCCTCTGACATGGCCACTCCCTTGGTGAAGACCCTGATCACCTCATGCCTAGACTATTGTATTAGCTGGCAAGGGGGATGGGGCTGGGGGAATGTCTGCCTGCCTCCAGTCCCACCCCCCTCCAGTCCATCCTCCATGCAGCCACTGAAGTGATTTTCCTAAATTACAGGTCTGATCACATCACCCCACCTACTCAAACTCCAGGCTTCCTATTGCCTCTAGGATCTATTTGGCATTCAAAGCCCTTTACAACCTAGCTTCTTCCTACCTTTCCAGTCTTATTCCTTACCCTTACCCCATCTCTGCCAAGTACTCTTCAATCCAGGGGCACTGGTCTCCTGGCTGTTGTGCAAACAAGACATTCTCTGGCTGTCCCTGGGCTTGGAATGCTCTCCCTTCTCTGCTTGACCTCCCTAGTTTACTTAAATCCCACCTTCTACAGAGAGCCTCCTTAATTCCAGTGTCTCCCCCCATTTCCTGTTTATCTTGTAAATAGTTGCCTTTAGTATACTTGTTTGCATGTTGTCTCTAGCCAGGAGAGACTTTTATATCTAAGTATGAGGGAGACTGACCAATGAAGACACAGTCCTTAGAGTGGGCTAGGCATGCTCAAAGGACTGAGCCTCCACTGGCCAGTTCCCTGCTCCCCAGTTAAGTGTATACAGAATGAATACCATAAACCTAGGTAGTTTAGAGAGTGTTGCCTATACTATCAGATTTGGTCTCTTTGTTGAATCCTTTTGTCTATTTTCTTTGTTACAAAAAAGGGTTGTCTGTGTGTGTATGTGTGTGAGTGTGTGAAATGTGCTATATTTGTCATAACTATATATAAAAAACAAGAGACATCAAGGAAATATAAAAAGAAATCTTTAACTAGAAAAAAAAAAGAAAAGGGTCTCCTTCCTTCACAGGAAGAGTAAAAAGAAAAATGAGAAAATGAATACAAGACATCTTGATCATGCAAATCTGAGGCAATCATGTATTTCCAAAAATCTTTTTATTCATATTACCCCAAGCTACTCTAGGATTTAATTCAGAGATTTAGGTATTGGGGAGAAGAGAAAACTGGGAGTAGACTTTAAACTTTTTGAGGACAGGGATTGCTTACTTTTGTTTTTTATATATTCTGCACATACTGATATGTATTTGTCTTTCTGATTAGCATGTAAGCTCCTTGAGAGTAAGGATAGTTTAATTCTTTGTACTGTTATTTCTAGTGCCTAGCACAGTGTCTGGCACATAGTAGGTCCTTAATAAATGCTTGTTGATTGGTTGATCAAATAATTTGACAAATAGGAGAAGGGTTAGTAATGTTTGGGTCTAGAAGAGGATCATTGGAGAGGATGGGATTTTGAATAATGAATCCCGTGAAATGGTCACATTACTTGAATTTTTGCCACATATTTTCATTGAGCTGAAACCAATGACCATATTTTACATAATTATAACTTCAACTGGTGCAGATTCAAATACATGTGTTCTTTATTCACACTAATTGGGACCTACCTTTAAGTGCTGTCAAGTGTGTCCTACCTGGGCAGAATCAAAGAATCACAAGCCCTGCTTATGGGGGGATCTCTATAGGGAAGGGATCTTCCTACTGTAACCTTCTAGTCCAATTCATAGAAAGAACCCCATCCACAAGACACCCAACAAGACTCACTCTGCTTACTCTCAGTGGACGGAGCTAGGCCTGACATATGGAAGTTGCAGATGGGAAGATTGTGGGTGGATGTAAGGGAAAAAATCCGAAAGATGTGAGTTGTCCAAAAGTGGAGGAGGCTGTTTCAGGAAGCGGTGGGTTCTTTGGCCCAGGGGCCTTCCAACAAAGGCTGCATGGTCACTTGTCCACATGTCAGAGGGGATTCTTTTTGAGGTGTGACTTGGCCTGAAAGGTCTCTAATATTCCTTCCACCTCTGAAATGCTGTGGTTCTATCTTTCTGCATATCTGTTTGTACCAATTATCTACCTACCTACCTACCTACCTACCTACCTACCTACCTACCTACCTA
>NW_027185697.1:17101648-17103695 GCF_028583685.1 Petaurus breviceps papuanus | reverse complement strand
CTATCTATCTATCTATCTATCTATCTATCTATCTATCCATCCATCCATCCATCCATCCACCTATCTATCATCTATCTTATCTATCGTCTATCATCTATCGTCTATCATTTATCTATCTATCCATTCTATTTATCATCTATCTCTACCAATCATCTATCTGTAATCTGTAATGTATCCACCATCCCATCCATGTATATCTACCTATCATTTATCCATCCATCCATCCATCCATCCATCCATCCATCCATCCATCCATCCATCCATCTATCCATCCATCCATCCATCCATCCATCTATATATCTATGTATTGGGTGGAGCTAGGTGGTGCAATAGATGGATTGGAAGGCCTAGAGTGAGGAGGACCCGAATTAAAATTCAGCCTCAGACACTATATGACCCTGGGCAAGTCACTTAACCCTGTTTGCCTCAGTTTCCTCATCTGTAAAATGAGCTAGAGAGGGAAATGGCAGACCACTCTAGTCTCTTTGCCAAGAAAAACCCAAGTAGGGTCATGAAGAGTTGAAAATGACTGAAAAAACTGAACAAAAACATTGTCTCTTTCTCTCCCTCATCTGTTACCTTTATTACCATTAAAATCTAAATGATCATTTCCTATTTTTCAGGTGTGGAAACCAAGAAAACAACAATTTCCTATTTCTGTAGTAAGAGGTAGGAGAGTGTAGTAAAGAGCTGACCTGGAGGCCAGGAAGATCTGGGGTCAAGTCCCACCCTTGACACACAGTGGCTCTGTGACCCTGGCTTCTGTGCTTTAGACCAGTGGGGTCATACTAAGAAATGATGTCACTGCATTGTACACAAGGGTCCCTATAGGAACATACTGACTTAGAAAAACACATATTAACATGATCAACATTCTGTTGTATTTTTATCCATTGTGCTAAATGTTTCCCAATTACATTTTAATCTGGGAAAGGCCTGGTGTTTGACCCCTTCGCTTTAGACAATTCCCTAAGGTGTCCAGCTGTGGAGAAGGTGCCCACTGGCAGAGGTAAAGTGGGTAACTCTTCCCAGGCACATCCTATGCCAATAACCTCTATAGATAGGCCTATTCCTATCCCTGTTTTTGCAGTCCCTTTTAAGGTTTACAGGCTGCTTTCCTCAGACTACCCTGTGTTGGAGGAGCTATAATTATCCCATCATACAGAGAAGGCTTGTGAGGGTAAGTACATTGACCTGGCCATGTATTGGTCACTGGGCATTCAGACCCAGCTTTCCTGTGCAGCACCCTTTCCTCTACACCAGGCTGCTCTTGGTGCAAAGAGATTTAGTGCATCATTCAATTGGTTCCCCCTCTGAGCATTGCTGAACTTTCCTGTATTCCTACCTCATCCTTCCTCTCCCCCTTACTTTGGCCAGGCTCTGCAAACATCCAGATCCCAAAGGACCTAGTGTTTGGGACTGGTACATTCTATGAGAAAAATAGGCCCTGTGGCTACTGGACCCAAGGTCCCCTGTCTGTCCCTGAGCTGGACAGCTAACTGTGTGTCCAGAGGAACACTCTGTTCCCTGTCACAGATTGCATCTCTGGCCCTGACCTTAGATCTTTTTTTTTTTTTAAGCAATCGGGGTTAAGTAACTTGCTCAAGGTTACACAGCCAGTTATTTCTGGGTGTGGTGCTGAGTATCTGAGCCCGGATTTGATCCAGGTCATCCCGACACTGGAGCCGGTGCTTTTACTCGCTGAGCCACCTGGCCGCCCCTGCTGACCTTAGATCTTAAAATTGTGTGCCCTAAACATGAAACAGGAAGACAGAAGAGATTGGGAAGAGGGCTGGGTATACATCCATCACAGCTGGAGGCCTTCAAATGCCAAACCCTGCAAGCTTTATTTTTTCCTTTATGAAGGATAAAATTATAATGATGGTGATGATGGTGGTGATGATGATGGTGATGGTGAGGGTGATGATGGTGGTGGTGATGATGGTGATGGTTAGGGTGATGATGGTGGTGATGATGATGGTGATGATGGTGATGGTGATGGTGATGGTGGTGGTGATGGTGATGGTGATGGTGATGATGGTGATGG
>NW_027185697.1:17076788-17101548 GCF_028583685.1 Petaurus breviceps papuanus | reverse complement strand
TGATGGTGATGGTGAGGGTGATGGTGGTGAGGGTGATGATGATGGTGACAATGGTGATGATGACGGTGATGGTGATAGTGATGATGGTGACAATGATGCCTGATGTTCTTATGGTCATTTGTGTTGTGCCAAGGTCTCTCTTAATCTTCAAAATATGAGCCCTGTGAGGTATTCGCTGCAGCCATCTCCATTTGATAGATGAGCCAACTGAGGTTGGGAAAAGGCCGGGATCTGTCCAAGGTCAAGCAGCTAATTCAGTGTCAGAGTCAGGATATGAACCCACATCTCCCCTGACTCTGAGCTCAGTATCATTCCCAGGGAGTTGCACTGCCTGGAAGCCATGTGGGTAACAGAGCTGTCTGTCATTCATGGAAGCATACAATTCTGAGAGCCAGAAAAGAACTGAGGTAACTTACTGACATCTCCTCATTTCCTGGGGAATTTTTAAAAACTTGATTGATTTTAGGAACATAGTTCCTGAAATCTTTGTCTCAATTGGCTGGTGGAGAGAGTTTTGAACTTGGGAGTCAGAAAGATCTAGGCTTGCTTCCCAGACCCACCTCCACTTATCAGAGGTTCTCATGATCCTGGGCAAGTCATTTAACCACTGACTCTCAGTTATTTTGAATAATATCTTTTTGTATGTAAATGTTTTTGGAGGGGGGAAGGCAAGGCATTTGGGGTTAAGTGACTTGCCCAAGGTCACACACCTAACAAGTGTGTCAAGTGTGTGAGGCTGGTTTTGAATTCAGGTCTTCCTGATTCCATGGCTGGTGCTCTATTCACTGTGCCACCTAGCTGCCCCATTTGTAAAAAAAAACAATCTTTAACATTTGTTTCTTTTTTTTGAGTTTCAAATTCTATCCTCCCTCCTCCCTTCCCAAGCAATCTGATATATGACCCTTGGTTTTAGCTCATGTAAAATGGGCTTAAAAGTCACAAGTACTTCTCTGGATTCTTGTGAAGAATGAATGAAAGGCATAATGTATGTAAAGTGTTTCCCAAACTATTCAGCTTTTTAGAAATGCCAGCTGCTATCACCATAATGCAGAGTATAGATTGTAAAGTCCTTGCAGGTCGAAACTATTTTTAATTTTCTCTTAGTATCTCCAGGACTTTGCACATTTCCCCGCTTTGGTCTGGGCCCAAGATAGGGACGAGCCACTGTCAGTAATTTCCAGTCAGCTGAAGTGAGTTCGATGCTGGTTGGATGAACAAACGGTCTCAGAAGACCGCCTGAGTTCCAATCCAGGGACTAATATTGTCCTCTCACACAATATAAACTCCTGGAGGGCAGGCACCTTTCTCATTTGTCTTGGAGTTCCCAATGCTTAAGTACCTTGATTGGCACAGAGTAGACACTTGAGAAATGTTTGTGGGCTGACGAGTGCAGTGCGCACAGAACAATATACTTGGACCTGGAGAGCCAGGGTTCAAATCCTGACCCTACTATTTACTGAGTGACCTTGGGCAAGTCAGTGCCTCAGTGCTTAGAGACATAGAAGGAAATGGCAAACCGTTCCAGTATCTTTTCCAAGACAACTCTAAACGGAGTCACTAAGAGCTGGGGCACTAAAATGACCGAACAACAAACACATACTAAGAGCTTGTCCAGTTGACTGACTTTCCTTCCCTGGCCCTCTTAGTTCCCTCATCTGCAAAATGAGGACAGCGGGACTAAGTTGGTTCCATGATCACTTCCGCTTATTTTCTTCCTAGAAACAGCTTGATTTCGGAAGAGCCCATTACAGGGCAGCACGGTCAAGTGGAAAGGGCACTGGTGCGGAAGTTCAAACCCACCTTGGACACCTCCCCTGTCTGGCCTCAGTTTCCTCTTCTGTAAAGAGGGGAGTGGTGGTGCTGATTCGCCGCACGGGCGTGCGCACGCGCTAACACACACAGACACACAAGCACACAGACACACAGGCTCACACACTCACACACACTCCTGCCCTCCTTCCGGCTCAGGCCGCTGTCCAGTTAGGCTCTGCCTCATCTCCCCTCAGTGACCCAGGACGAATCTTCCAGGAATCTCGGCCTTAAAATCAACGCTCCCGCGCCAAGGCCCAGAACGCCCCAGCTTGGGCCGGCTCCATCCTGGGCATCGTTCGGGTAGCGGTCCACGGAAGCGTTCCGCCGGCTTCCCAACACCCAGACCTCCGAAGGGAGCCAGGGAGAAGGAAGTGGGAAGACGGGACAGGAAAGGGACAGAAAGAGGGAGTGATGGCAAGGGGGCAGGGGGGGAAGGGAGGACGGGAAAGAAAGGGCAGAGAGAATGAGGGAAAGGGAGATGGGAAGAGGGCAAAGTGATTGAAAGGGGGAAGGAGATGGGAAAGGGAGAAGAGGGATGGGAAAGCGGGAAGGTAGGGAAGGGGGTAGAGGGAGGGAAGCGGAGGAAGGGAGATGAAAAGTGGAGAAAGAGAGGGGAAAGGACGGGAAGAAGGGATGGGGAGGAGAGATGGAATGGGGGAAGAGAGAAGGAGGAGGAAAAGGGGTGAGGGGAGAGAAGATGAGGGAGGGAAATGGGGAGGGGCAGGGGAGGGACGGTCTTGAAGGAAGCCTCGCAGGCTGCTGGTCCGCGATGACCTAGTTCTCTGAGCTTGATCAATGGAGCTATAAATAAGTCACGGGGAGGCTGGGGACGCCCCGCCCCTAGGTCTCCCGCCCTGGGCTCCGGTACCCCCGCACTCATACTGCCATCTATAGAGAACGGGAGAAAAGGCGCCTTGGGTACCTTGGGAAGGTGTTGGTGGGCTAGAGAGTCAGGGCCTGGAGCAGCCGAGGGAGGGAGGGGCTTCCTGCGGAGAGACTGGAGCTTCTAGAGTGCTTAGAGATAGCATACTCCAATTTCCTCACCGTAAAGCAGGTGGACAAGCGTTGCGAATCAATGGTGTAGGAGAAAGCTCCGAGTCTAGATCCTGAGACAGGCTCGGAGAGAGACAGAGACACCGAGAGAGATGCAGGAAGGGAAGAAAGAAGGAGGTAGTGAAAGAAAGCATAGAGGGGGAGGGGGAGGGAAAGAAGAAGGAAAGGAAAGAAAAGAAATGCAGGAAGGCGGGGCGAAGAGGAAGAAGAGAGGACGTCCAGAGAGGGGGAGGGGAGAGGAAGGAGAATGAGGAGTAGAGTGGGAAGTAAAGGAAGAGGGCCACGGGTCCTCCTGCCTGATTGGTGCTGGATACATCTTAGGGACACACAGTATTGTGGGGAGTATTTTTCCAAGGTTCCCGAGCCCAGAGTTCTTGCTAGAGCTCAGCCGAAGAATCTTCCTTTCAAAGGAAGGAAAACCACATAGTTCCAGAGCCTCAGCACATCACCAGTAATGGCTGTTAGAGCTCTCCACGGATTCAGAAGTACTCACTAAGAAAGAGTCATCATTGGCCCTGAGAGTGGCCCTTGTTAGGGGCTATTTACTTTCTTATTACTGAGATGAGGTAACTAGCTAACTCAGTGGATAGAATGCTGGGTCTGGAGTCAGCAATACCTGAATTCAAATCTGGCCTCAGAAACTTACTACCTGTATGACCCTGGGCAAGTCACTTTAGGTCTGTTTCCATTAAGGTACTGGAGAAAGAAATGGCAAACCACCCCAGTATCTGCCAAGAAAACCCCACAGACAGGATAGTCCAAACAGGATGTCAGGAATCAAGCAAGACTCAACGACAACCACCTACCAGTGAATTCATGGGCCTTTCTCTGCTGGTTGTAAGAAGACTGAGCCTGCTATCAACAGGTGACATCTCCCACATCGAAGTAATTTGGTCTGAATTCTAGATCTTGATGCTCAAGGGTCTGACACATTAAAGGACACCAACACACCATCTGGTACAAACTAGACCTCGATCCAAATTAAATCAACAAATGGTTATTGAACATCTATTATGTGGATACTAAGGTTGTCTTCCCATGCCTTAGCATGTTGTGAAGTGAAGATCCACTCTACCTAAGTCATATGAGGAGGACTGCATGGAAGAGAGCAAATTCAGGAAGGAGGTACATGGTTGGTGGAAGGATGCAGGCTTGAAAGCTCTTTCTGAATGCTTATCTAACACTGGCAATAGTCCCTAGTCTTAAGAACCAGCGTGGTCACTTATGGAGAAGTGAAACTTGGAAACGGAGCATATTTATTCTTTGACAATCACAGACAACTTGGCTTTTCTCCAGCACTCCTCCTCAGAAGGATAGAACTAGATATCCAACTGTGTAATCTTATGATTGACCCAGATCTTTTCTGTTGAATCAGACCAGGCTAGTGGCTAACAGTGCCACCTAGAGGTTAAATGTAAAGTGCTTTGCAAACCTTAAAGGACTGTATATGTTAGTCATTATTAATCTTTTTTATCATTATTACAATTTCATAAGGTTGCAGATTTGCACAAGACTGCTGAAGGACCTCCAATAGCTATCAGGGTTAAACGATTTTTGAGTGATTACCTAAGGAAAGAGCCAAGAAGAGCTGTTATCTACACACTATGAGTTGAGGGATGCTCAAAAGCATCCTCTGTCTCAAAATATGTCCCCTTTCAGTCCATGTGGCTTTGAAAATCCTAAACCTAGCTTCCCTTTACTAAAACAGAATCATGCTGCCATGACCCTTGAGAGCTTAGTGAGTTCAATAGCAAAATCATCAGGGCTGGGGAAGTGCAAATGATATTGAACTGGGAATCAGGAGACCTGTTTCTGGTCCTGTCTCTGACATCAGGCAGTTGTGTGACCTTGTGCAAGTCACTGCTTTTTGGGTCTCAGTTTCCCTCTCTACAAAACATGATTGAGAAGAAATCCAAGATTCCTTCCAGCTCCAATTTCTGAACCTGTTTTTCAGATGAGGTAACTAAAGCCTAGAGAGGTTATAATATTTGGGTTAAGGATTTGCATCTTTAGGAAATTCCCTTTATTTCTGTTAAATTTGATTTTAGTTTAAGTTTTATTGATTTCTTTTAAAAACACCACAATAATTTCCTGATACTTTCTATACTCATTCACCCCATGTTTGAGCCTTCCATATAACAAATAAAGACTAGCAAGCAAAATTGACTAGCCCAATGACCCTGACAATAGTGTATATACCGCTCCACACGTGTAGCCCCCCTCTTCTGTACCAAGATGAAAGCAGCCTGTTTCGTCATCTGTTCTCCAGAGCCAGGATTGGTGACTGTGGGTAACAGGAATTTGGTTGCCTTTTACTGGGTTTGTATTTATATTATTCTAGTCCTTCCCTAAATTGTCCTCTTGCTTCCACTTTCTTGGCTCTGTACTAGTTTATACAACTCTTCTCTCGTTTCTCGGAGCTCCACATGTGCATTATTTCTAATGGCACAATGGTGTTCCATGAGAGTCATGGAACAGGTGGATTGGCCATTCTGCCAGTCCATGAGCAGTTCCTTCATTTCCAGGTGTTTTCATTTTTGCTAACACAAAAGCACTGCTCCAGATATTTTGGCAGGGATGGGCCCTTTATTTCGGTCTTTGACCTCTTTGGAGCCTATGACAGCTGGTAGAGACTTTGAGTCAAAGGGAATGAATAATTCAGTGATTTTTCTCATGTCATTCTAAATGGTTTTCTAGGCCTGCTGGACCACCAGGAATCCCCCTTTAAGATGGTGTCTGCATTAGGTGGTTTTAATCAGTTAACACTTGTCAGGAATTCCTTTGTCTTTATAGGAGCATAGATTTAGAGTTGGAAAGAATCTTTGAGATGCTTGAGGCTGACCCTCTCATTTTACAGATGAGGAATCAGAAGCCCAGAAAGGTGAAGGGACTTCTTTATGGGAAGACAGATTTTAATAGGGGCATGAAGGGAAGTAATGGGCCATGGTGAGGGCTAAACTGGAGTGTGGGTAGGGGGTGGTGGTGGTGTTGCAGAAGGCTGCTGTAGGAGGAATGGGCCAGCTGGAGGCCAGTGGACCTTTGGGGGCACCGACAGGGCGCCTGCCAAGATGCCAAAGCCAGTCTCACCCACTTTACAATTTTGCTTTAGGCTGACCCTGCTTGAAGATTGTTGTCTCTCAGTCTGTCTGTCCCCTGCTGATCTTAACAAGGAGAGACTATCTGGTTGAATTAACCCATCATTGAGCCTTTATACAAGCTTCCCAGGAAACTCATTTTATGCCTGACCTTAATCTTTAGCAAGGGGCTACAGTTAAGTATTCTCAAACTCACAGTGTAATTTCTTTTCCTCTAAAAATAATAATAACACCTTCCATTTATATAGCATCTTTCATCTGTGGACCTCAAAGCATTTTATAAATATTAATTGGCATGAACTTCCCTGGGGGTTAGCTGTTATAGGACCCATTTCACAGATGGATAAGCTTCCGTCAGAAGAGAAGTTAGGTAACTGGCCAAATGACTATATTCTATCCATAGCAGCTGGTGGGAGGAAGGAAAATCTAATGCCAGAATCCACCAGCCGATTTCAAAGGTAAATGGATAATTACCTCCTGTGTGTATAGATTGCCATCTTGGAGGAACTCCAAAGTGTTTTTACAGGATATATTTAATTCATCTTTAGGATAGCCCAATGAGTGAAACAGAGTTCAGAGATGATTCCATTTTATAGGTGGGAAAACTAAGGCTTGATTGTTTTGACTCACCTACTGTCTCATACAAGGTCAGGAGCAAACAGTAATAGAAAATGTTTCTTGTCACCACTGGACTAAAGACTTTTGCCCTCCTTCTAGGGGCACTACTGAGCTTACCAGTTGTAGAAAAACTCTCTAGGGAAGAGATTCTTAACCCAGGTTCTATGGACCTTGAAGGGGTCTATGGAGTTTGTGTACTTAGATGGGGAACCCTACCTCCCCAAACCTTTATTTTAACTCACATCTAACTAAAATGTAGTATGTACTTCAATTAGGAATTTAAAAAAATATATTATTCTGAAAAGGGGTCTGTAAGCTTCACCAGATTGTCAAAGGCATCTGAGAGCCCCCCCCCCCAAAGGCAAAGAACCCCAGCTTTAGGGTAAGGTGGAGCTTGAGAACACCATGCATGGGACAGGAGGTCAACGGAACTCTCTGTGAGGGGAGCTGGTGTGATGAGATATGAAGGGTATGGAAAAGATAAATGTAGAAAAACTCTTATAGTGGCAGTTAGTAATAGGAGAGAACTGGAAATAAGGCATGTGTCCAGTGACTGGGAAATGCCTGAGTAAACTCTGATATGGGAATGGATGAAATACTGTCACAGTGTAAGGGATGACAAGCGCAAAGATCTCTGGGTAAATACAAATCTTAAACCTAGGGCACAGATAATGAAACATATTTGCCTCCTCTCATTAGAGACAGAAAGGAGGATTATGGGTACAAAATGTTACACACATTGAAGCAGTTACTTTCCTGGTAAGTTTTGCTGAAATGAATTTTTTTTTCTTTTTGGAACTCAATTGGGGTTAAGTGACTTGCCCAAGGTCACATGGCTAGTTTTTGTGTTAAGTGTCTGAGGCCGAATTTGAACTCAGGTTCTCCTGACTCCAGGGCTGGTGCTCAATTCACTGCACCACCTAGCCCCCCAGCTGAAATGTTTTTAATTGTTAAGAGGGAGGGTACAAAGGTCTGGGGTTTTATCAGGAATGGACTGGTAGAGAAAACAAAAGGCACCTCAAAAGCTTTAAAACAAGCACAAAAGACATAAATGCCATGGACCAGGTTAATCCTACACTGAAAGCACACAGCCTTCCATTCTTAACATTAAGTGGTAAGCTCCTTGAGGGCAGGACTGTCTTCTGCCTCTTTTTGTATGCCTAGAACTTAGCATGGTGCCTGGCACATGGTAGGTGCTTTAAAAATGCTTTCTGGCCTTCTGGAGAGAGTCCCTGGTAAGGCACTGTCTTAGCTTGCTAAGGTAGAAACAGAAAACTTCCAATATCCACCTGGACTTAAATAGTTCTTGATTGTGGTGCTAATAGATACCTAGCCAAAGAACTGACTAGAATAATTAAAAGCATTTAATTTGAAGCGAAATGGAGATGTAAAGTCAAAGAAGCATTCCCAGCATGCCCTCCGTTTCCTTTGCCCCTAGCTTAGTTGGAAAGGAAATGTCCCCCCTCCAGGTTCCTGCCTTTAAATGGGAGGAAATAGGAGAAAGTCTCTTGGGCTTGGGACACTCCCACACTGAGCCCAGCTGCTTGGCTCATGAGTCAGGACCTCATTGGCAGTCTGGTTGGACTCGCTCTTGGCCATTGGATGCTCCTGTGCCTCAGTCATCCCTCTGGTTCCACTGCCCCTCTCCACAGCCTCCATCTGGGCTTGGAAAGTCCTGCAGCTCTGCTGACTTGCATTCTCCTTCTAGCTTTTCCCACCGCCCACCTATCTGGTTAGCTCCATGACCCAGCACTTGCTACCACCTCCATTGGGAGGCTCGGGCTTCTATTTCCTCCTCCCTCTGCCTCCTTGCCATAGTAACAGTCCTGGCACCAATGGACCAAGATCCAAAATCTTGGTCCACCCACTGCCAGGCCCAGCTCTCTGTGCCTGGACCCTCATGAGCAGGGCAGTTCCTAATTGGACAGGCTTGTGTTTGCTGCACAGAACAGTGGAAAGTCTAGGCTTGTTGTCTAACCTCTGTTGTCCAGAGTCCAGCCATCAGCCTCCGAGCAGGACAAAAATTGTGTGTAATCTAGAGGCCTCGGGAGAAATCAGTGTTCAGCTGAAAAGCACGAGTTGTTAATGGTGGCATGTCGGGCATGGCCAGAATCCCCGAATGTGCCCGCGCCTGCATTGGGCAGCATCGCTTCAGCTCTTTTGCCTTCCCTTGAGTCCCCAGCATTTAGCTTGGTGCCTGCCGCTGTGCTATCGACCAACTGACTGATGGTACTTATTGACTGACTGACTGATGGTGCTTATTGACTGACTGACTGACCTGGGGGAGAGAGAGGACAGTGTCTTCCTGGGGGGCAGCTGTGCTACAGCCAGAAGAAATGATTTTCATTCATTCTTCCTTTTGTTCATTCACCAGGTCTACTTGGAAAATACATTTTAAAATGGCAAATTTAAATATCAGAAAATTGTTGTTCATTGTTATTTAACGTGTACATGGCACTTTGAGGTAGGTTCACAAAGTGCTTACTAATATCTCAGTCTTCACAACACCTGGGAGATAGGTGTTTTACATGAAGAAAATGTGGCAAACTGAGGCAAACAGGGGTCAAGTGACTGGTTCAGGGTCACACAGCTAGCAAGAGTATAAGGCCAAATTTGAACTCAGGTCTTCCTGACTGCTGTCCCTGTACTTCCTTTCCACTGTGCCTATGAGGAGAAGGAGGAGGAGGTGCTGACATGTGAATAATACAGGGGCTGTGAATAATACAGCCCTGGGGTCTCTGCTTGCCTTGACACTTGGTCTTTCATTTTAGGTGAACTTAGAGCACTGCCCTGGCATCCTAGCATCTGGGTTTTGCAGCCAGCTCAGCACGGATGCCCTGAGGAGCAATGACTAGCCTTCAGGATTGTCCTTTGGGTCCTAGTCTAACGGGAGCTGAAATGAGAACTCATCTCCAAGCTACATCTGGCCATGAACTTGGCAGGACCAGTTCTATGTGGAAACTGTGTTAATGGTGAATCCACCCTCCCCAGAGACAGAGGTGGGATAAGGGAGCGTTCATCCTCAAATGGTTGGGGGAAGAGAATTTTGTTCTTTAAGACTATTGTGTCCTTGTAAAAGCTGATTAGTGATTAAAAATGGTTAAATAGAGCTAGGTTGTTACTCACTGGTATGGAACACTGCGGGGGTGGGGGGGCTTACAGCATTAGACATGAGACAGTTCCAGCATCTCAGGATTCTCAGGATTCTCAAGGACATAGATAGCAGACCTTGCTCTGGGAGAGGGAGTCAAAGCACACTTGTTACTGGTGGACTGGGCTTAAGCTTGGGGCCAGTCCCTAGATCACTCTGTCTTTGGTTTACATTCCCTTCACAGGGATGGGATCCTTCCAGGAAATCTCGGAACAGACTACTGATAAAGCTAGCCTTTCGGTCTCCGCAGATGTGGGTAAAAGGCCCCTCAGATCCCAGAAAAGCTTTCAAGGTAACAAATGCGTATAAGGATCAAGATAACCTTCCCTCCATTCCATAGAACATTCGGAATACACATAAAGGACTCACTGTCCCCTATAAATAATCAATGCAATCATCTGCCACCATTGGCGAGCTGCAGGGTTCTTCAGAACCCTAAAGTCTTTCAAACTCATGCCGATCTTGTCATTTAGCATCAGTGAAATTCTTAAGGGACGCCACCTCGTCCAGCACTGCTGGCTGATCTGTGCCACACCTGTCGATGGATGTTTCACACCTGGTGCCTTCACTAACTAGATTCAGGAAGCTTTCTGGGAGTTTGGTAGCAACTAATTCTAGGGCGGATCCTCAGTTGTGGAGTGAAGTATATTTTGTTAACCTCCCAACTATTGCTCATAAAACGACAAAAGAGCTTGCTTTGTGGGTCTGATGTGGTGGCTGCTGACCATGAAGTCCTATGTATGCATGATACCATCTCCCATGAGCACCCATGGGAGATCATGTCTGGCCTTTACTTTTCCAGGGATCTAGAGGAGACTGACTAGGAGGCAGCTGCTGAAAAGGCAGTGACAAAGAAGGAATTTCAGGGTGAATGGACTGTCCCAACTCTAGAATTGGCTACTACTTAGCCTGAGGTTACTGATAGGTCTGTGCCATTCATACCCTACTGAAGACTGGTCTACTGCTTGGCCAATGCATAGGTGGGAACTACCACCGGTTAGGCTTAAGTCTTACCCAGATGATCTTATTTGTGCTGACATATAATGGAGATACAATGCTAATTTCTTAACATCCCTTCCTACTCAAATAAATAAATGGCACATGTGACCAGAGACTCTTGGTTGCTTCCTTGGTCCTTGTCATAGTGCAACTGTACCTGAGGGGATGGGTGACTGAGCCAGGAAGTCACTCTGTGGGCCAGAAGGAGGAGATGACTTCTGGTCTCTTTATTTAAGGTAGCCTCAGGTATAGAAGTGGGGGAACCTGAGCTGTGTTCAAGACATATCCATTCCAATATGGTTAAAATGTAGTGTCTGTGGTAGGGAGCATTATGGGATATGACCTGGAAGATTGATGGTGTCAGTATGGAGGGCTTCTAATACCAGTGATTCAGGGTGATCAGAACAGCCCCTTCACCCGGAGGAGAAATGCACACAGAGACAGCTGGAGTGACAATGAGGTTCTCCATTGGGGCATCTTCTGACTCCAAAGGAGTTCTGTCAAACTTCTTAATGACATATCTTTTCTCCTTACCCTAGCCTGGTGGACTTAACCCACACTGTATGCCTTAGGATAAACCTCCAATGCCTCTAAAATGTCTAGGTCATCTGGCTATTGGTCTGGATAAAGCCAAAGTTATGGGCACATGTTAGTTTTTATCCTTCCAGTATGGTAATATTCTGAGGTTTGGATCTAATTCAATAACCCCCAAAGTTAGCTTAAAGCAGATATGCCTAGTTCTTGATACCCTCAAAGCAACATAAACCAGTAAAGGAACTTTAGCTATACTGAGTAGACAATAGAAGGCTTTTGAGCAGAGGAGTGACATGACCAGATCTCAGTACAAAAAAGATTATTCTAGAAGTAGCATGAAATTTAGACTTAGAAAATGGGGAGAGAAGAAAGTTGGAGAATAGGGAGAAATATTGGTGCTTCTTCATCCTTGAAAAAAACTACATAGTCCTTGAATGGGTTAAATGACCCATCCTCCACTCTGACTTCAAGCTTTATTTATGCTATTAATTTCCTGGGAAAGCTTTTTCCTTTTCTTTTTCTTTGTAATCAAAATTTGTGTTTTGTTTAATTGATTTTTTAAAAAGTCTTTTTGTCACAGATAATATAAAGGCAAACATAAGCTCTGACTCTGGTCAGTCTAACCATTGGTTCTAGGCATATTAGGGCAATGGTGGTGGAAGGGCAGGTTCTGAAGATGTGAGCCAATGCAGATGAAGGCTGGTGTCGATGTTGATTTTATTTTTTATTTTTTTAAATGCTTTATTAACTTCTGATTTACATCATTCGTTTCCGCCAGATTTTGAGTTACAAATTTTCTCCCCGTTTTTCCCCCACCCATCCCCCCAAAACAGCAGTCCCACAGGATATCCCCACCTCCAATTTGCTCTATCCCATATTTTCTCCCATACCCGTTTTAACTAGTGTCGATGTTGATGGAGACCCCGAGGAAACAAATTCACCATGAGCTTGGTTACCTTCTCTATGCACCAGCCTGAATTCTTTGTTTCTCCTGACTTGTTATTAACTTGTTAGATGGCCATAGCCTGTGACATTAATAACTTCTAAATTCAGGTGAAATATGCATTGACAGGGGTGGCTAGGTGGCGCAGTGAGTAGAGCACCCCCCCTGGAGTTGGGAGGACCTGAGTTCAAATCCGGCCTCAGACACTTAACACACACACACACACACAAAAACTAGCCATGTGACCTTGGGCAAGTTACTTAACCCCAATTGCCCTCCAAAAAAGCAAAAGAAAAAAAGAAAAAAGAAAAAAAGAAAAACAAAGAAATATGCATTGACAGAAATAAAAACCTTTGAGGTTCCCACAGATATATCATCTTGGTGTTTGTAGCATGATTGGTGGGGATCCCCATCAAGGCCAATGCAGAACACAGAGGATGTATGGCTTGTCCATCTCAGACCCAAAAGTTGTGTGGGACCTTTGGGATCAGAGATCATGAGTTGGAAGGGACCAAGGGACTAGTCCTTTGAGTCCAGCCCTCTTACTTTACAGATGAGGAAACTGAGATTCAGACTTTCCCCAGATCTCTCCAGATTTAAATGTCAGAGATGGGATTTGAACCTTCGTCTTTGACCCTAGCACCAGCATTCTCTCCACTGTATCTCACTTGGCACCCCTCTCCTCTATGGGTAAGAAGGTGGTGCACTACAGGTGCTGAATGTTGTATGTAGCTTCAGGCTTTCCCAGTGTGCCAGCTGGTTTTGTTTAACTGTTTTTCTTTGGGGGAATTGTTGGGGAGTGTATCAGGAAAGAGGCAAAATGCATTGGTAACATATTTAAAAAGGAAAGGAAAGGAAAAGAGACAAGTAGAAAGAGGGTTTGTATAGGGCAGACTGTCAGGTCATCCAACGATCATTCCCATTGTTACGTGGGCTCTCTGCCCTACTTCGACTTTCTTTCCTAGCTTTGTATTATTATTCAGAACTCCTGCCTAGACCTTGGATCTGGTTACCCTATGGCCTCTGGTTGACCTGCACTGACTTTCTGTTTACCATCTCAGACGTTGACTTGAAATATTCTCCCTTTCCCTAGGGGAGGATTTCTCTCCTTTGGGTCCTGTTAATTGTCCCCAATCGCTAGCTTGCATCTGCCACATCTTCCCTAGAGGGCAGGGATCTACTATGGCCTCAAAATGATGACACAGTTTTTTAACCAACATATCCAAATGTAGCACTGTGCTGTCACCATTGGTTTTACTTTTAAGAACTCAGAGTGGGGCTGACATGTTAAGAGATGCCAGGCTTTCCATCCACTAACCCTTAGTGGACCCTACCGGCTACTCCACTGAGGCAATTGGTCCCATGGGTCCCAGTTTCTTCAGCTATAAAATCCTAGTGTTAGACTCTGAGAAAGGAACCATGTTATCACATGAGGATTAATTGAAAGAAATGGGGATAATAAACCTATAGAAGAAAAGACTGGGAAAGAGAGACATTGATAGCTTTCTTTAAATATCTGAGTATATGGTAATAACAATAATACCTAGCAATTACTGAGCACCTTTGAAGCTTACAAAATGCCTTATATTTGTTGTCTCATTTGAGCCTGAAAACAACCCTGGGGAGTACGTGCTATTATCTTTATTTTGCAGATGTGAAGACTGAAGCAAGGTCACATATGAAGTCAGGTCCTCCTGACCACACTCTATGTGCTGCATGACATAACTGGATTGGTTGGAGGAAATGGAGTTGTTTTAGCCTGAGAAGAGAAGATTTAGGGGGAAAATGGACAACAGTCTTCCAGTGTTTGAATATAGTGTGGCTTCAGAAGGCAGAATCTGGAACAACGGGAGCAAATTATACCGAAGTAAGTGTTAGGCTCGACATAAAGAAAAACTTGACACTTGGAGTAAATCCAAAGTGAATAGGAGGTAGAGGGCTCCCTTTTGCTGGAGGTCTTGAGGCAAAGGTTGGCTGATCACTTTTTGGGCAGATGTTAATGGGAGATTCTTGTCCTGGCTGGACCAGAAGGGTGCTGAGATTTCATGATCCTGTACTTCTTCTGTGTTGAAAGTCCTTTCCAGCAATCTGGCTTGACTCAATATGATTCACTTCTAGTTGCCCAAGGAAGCTCTAAATATATCTCAATGGGGCTGCCATTGTCTCAGAACATGTTGGGAGCTGTTTCAGCAATTCTCCCAAACATCCGCCATAGTGGCAGGCCACATCAGGTTGTTAGAATGTGTCATCTTCCTGGAGGGGTGGGAGGTGGGGGAGATTGTTTTGGACCTTAAAGTCTGGGGCTCATTTCCATAGTATGACCCATAAACAGTTGGGGAAGACATTTTTTTTTAAAGCAATCGGGGTTAAGTAACTTGCTCAAGGTTACACGGCCAGTTATTTCTGGGTGTGGTGCTTAGTATCTGAGCCCGGATTTGATCCCCAGGTCATCCCGACACTGGAGCCTCTTACTTGCTGAGCCACCTGGCCACCCCTGGGAAGACATTTTCTAATGCAGAGTTCCATTGATATTTCAAGAAATGATGATAGCTTTGGAAAAAGCCTTCCAAGAGTCTGAGCCTCATTAGGATGGGAATTCTTATGAGGGGTCCATGGAGACTTCAGGGAATCCATGAACTCAGATGGAGAAAACATCTTAATTTTTGCTGGCCTTTGTTTTTCTTGCTAATACTGTATGTTTTATGCATTTCACTGAGAGTCGCTCCATTATTGTAATACTTTAATGGATGGGATCTCATGGATATGGGTATTTCCTTCACAGGTGTATACTGAAACCCATTCTTATCTGCCCATGTAGTAGGAATCTGGCGTCCCCAAAGTTTGACATGGAAGGTTGGTCCAACAGAGGGAGAGGGAGCTTCTCATTCTCCTAACTGACAGAACAGTTCCTTGAAGGCAGGAGCTGTTTCAATTTTTGTCTTTGCATCCCCAGCATAGGGCCTTAAGTGTAGGGCTTAATTCTTCTAATCAATCAAGTGTCCTCCTGGGGAGGGGTGTGTGTGTGTGTGTGTGTGTGTGTGTGAGAGAGAGAGACACACACACACATACACACAGAGACAGAGACAGAGAGTGAGAGTGTGTGCTTATTGATTGATTAATTGACTTTATGAGGATACCAATGTCTGCTTCTAATCTGCCATGCTACTGGCCCATTTTTTTTTTATCATATTCTTTAATGATATCCTTTGTATCTTTGCATATCCTTGTTGATAATGTGTTACAGCCTACTCATGCCTACCACAAGCCTCTTGAATAGAGATCCATCAAGAGTTGCCCACAATTTAATCAGCTTGCAGCTAAGCTGGCAATGAGTCCCTCTACTCTTTACTGAACCTGTCCTTGGATAATGGGCAGACACTTTGTCACCAGACCTGCAGTGGGACTTGAACCCTTTCTAGCTGACAGGATCTGTCCGAGATTATACTTTGTCAGTCAGTCAGTGAACAAACATTTATGAAGTCCTTCCTATGTGCCCAACACTGAGCTGAGTCATACAAAGAGTTTCTAATGGGAGATTTATCTTACTGAGAAAGCCTTGAAGAACCCATGGGACCTGCCTTCCAAGGTGAGGCATTAGAAGATCACTTTAACAGGGTCAGTTTGGGTTTGTTAAGGGCACAAAGGATAGGGACTGGACCTGAGATTTTATTAATACAGGGATCTTCTGCGTGAGGGAAATCCCTTTACCAATGCAGGTTGGCCTTTTCCACAACTTAAAGTATTAGAAAGTTATCAGGAGTTTTGAGTTTAAGTTCCTTGTCTAGAGTCACACAGCCCCCAAAGGGAGGGCTAAAAGCCATATCTTTCTGACTTCAACTCCTGCTCTCTATCCCATAATGCTGATTAGATATATGAAACAACAGCAACAACGACAATGATGAACAATGATGATGATGACAAGACGTAGCAGCCAGTCCAGTGTGGCCTCCCTTTCCAGATCGCAAGAGGTCAGCGTTTTAAAGGCCAGCATTAGGTGTGCGAGTCCAGTTCCGGCCAGAGCTGGGTTCAGACCCAAGTTTTCCCGCAGCAGCACCTCCTGGAGGCTTTTCCTGGCATTGTTCTAAGTGTCATGGATAGTAAGCACACTGGAGAAGGAAACCTGACTCAGTGCCCAAGCAAGCAAAGGAGGAAGTGATTTTTAAGTTCAGGGTTTTTAAAACATCAGCAGAATTGAATTCCAGTGCATTTGAATGTGGAGTGAGGAAAGGCCTCTGGATCTGTCCTCTCTTTTTGTGAGTGAAAAAGCTTTTGTAGTAATATTCCTGGGACAAGTCCTACCGTGCACAGAGAGAGGGTGATTCTTGTTCAGTTATTTATGGGCAGCTCAGGGGCACATGGTCTTTTGGATCTCATTAGGAAAGCAAAGCTTAAACTGAGTTTGCAGTTCTCAGAGTGGAAAAGTATTTTAGGGGTTCACCTAAATCAACCCCTGTGTTTTATTGAGAAGAAAACTGAGGCCTCAAGAGAATCAGTCATGGGAGCATTGGTTAATAGATAGCCTGGAAGGGACCACAGAGACCATCTAGTTCAACCCCCCTCATATTACAGGTGAGGAAACTGAGGCAAAGAAAGGTTAAATGACTTATCCAAGAATGTTAGTAAAACAGAGTTTGAACCCAAGGCTCTTAAAAACTAAAAGAAAAAGTCTCAGGAGCTGGGCCTTTACTTGTGATTAGAATTGAATGAAATCAATGGGCCCAGAGGGCAGTTATGGAGTGGGCCTCAAGAATAGGAAGAGCAATGACTGACTGTATGCTATGATGGGAATTCAATCACCAGAGAGTCCACATGGTACAATGAATATTGAAGAGCATCTCAAGGCAGGAAGACTTCAGTTCAAATCCCAGATGAGACACTTACTAGCGACGACTCTTGGCCAGGCACTCGACCTCCTTGTGCTTTAGTTTCCTCAATTCAAATGTGGTGGAATAGAACTCAGCTTCTAAGCTCCCTTACAGTTTGAGATTGATGGTCCTCAGACCCCCCACTCTGCCATCATAGGTTAAGATCTTTTTTTTTGCTCTTTTTTTTTTGGAGGGCAATTGGGGTTAAGCAATTTGCCCAAGGTCACACGGTTAGTTTTTGTGTTAAGTATCTGAGGCCAGATTTGAACTCAGGTCCTCCTGACTCCGGGGCTGGTGCTCTATTAACTGTGCCGCCTAGCCATCCCTATAGGTTAATATCTATGAGTTTTGGAGATTTCTGCTCCATGGACAAAGGACTTTCCCTGTATGAACTTCTGTTTCTCCATATGGAAAAATCAGTCAATTAAGCAATAAGCATTTATTAAGCACTTTCTTACTCTTCATGCCATACAAGGACTGGTTAAAAGGACAGGGGTTGTTGGCTCGTAGAAGAAATGATACAGGGGAGAGAGAGAAGACACCTGTGCTGGGGGCTAGGGAATGCAAGGGCAAGAGTGAAATCTCTACTCTCAAGGAATTTATGCTCTTCTGAGGAGGTGTGTGTGTGTGTGTGTGTGTGTGTGTGTGTGTGTGTGTGTGAGAGAGAGAGAGAGAGAGAGAGAGAGAGAGAGAGAGTGTAATGCAACATATTCATAGATAAGTAAATACAGAATTTTACAAACTAAATACAAAGTGGTTTGGTCAGGAGTTGGGAGAGATTAGTAACTGGAAAATAAGGAAAGACTTCTTGAAGGAGAGAGACTTTGAACTGAGGCTTGAAGGCAGCTAGAGATTATGAGAAATAGAAGTGAGAAGAGAGAAAATGATAGTGATGAAAGATACTTTTGAGTGTTGTGTCCTAAGAACAACAAATATGATAGTTTATCTAAGTTTGTATATATAGTAATATAGTACAATACAGTAACAGTATATAGTAATACAGAAAAGAGGGACAGTAATGCAAAATAAGCCTGGAAAAGGAGACTAGATCCAAGTCATGGTGTATTTTCTATGACCAAGAAAGGAGATTTTATTTTATCCTAAAGGACAGGGGAGTCATTGAGGCTTTTTGAGAAGAAGAGTGATTTCAGATCTGTGCTTTAGGAATATGCATTTGGCAGATGGGTGGAGGACAGATTGAAAAAGATAGATACTGGAGGCAGGAAGACCAGTTAGGAGGCTATAATGACAGTCCAGTTAAGAGGTAATGAGTGTCTGCATGAAAGTGGGGTGTTCATACATGAGGTGGGAAGTTGGAATCTCTTACTCCTGTAAGAGTAATGTTAACAGAAACAGCCTCACTAATTCACATGAGGAGTGCGTCTGTCCCCTTGGCCCAAATCTACATCATATTCTTTGTTATTAGCATAGTACTCTATGTCTGAATAGAAACCTTTCTCTGATAATTGTTTAAGGGCATTGTGTTCTCTGGTTTATAGGGCACACAGTTGATAAACTTGGTGAGATTTAGTGGAACAAGAAAATATGGTTGAATAATCAAAGTTATTACAATGTGAATATTCAAATAATACAAGTTGTTTTATCTAACAGCAATTCTGTAAAAATAGCCCCTCAAATTTCACAATATAAGAGATTTTAGGAATACCACAATAACACAAAGAATGTCACGTATATAAAACATGAAACAAAACTTCAGATGACAACAATTACACCCCCAAATTATGACTTTAAAAATCATTGATCTTAGTACCTTTGCATCTTAATGGTTTTTAACACTTCAGAATTATCAGGTATGGAATAATTATATTCAATTAAAGAAGTAATAATAATATAGTGATTAACATATGCCAGTCATTAAATAAAAATATTATTTTGATCTTCATAACAATTTTTGGAGGGGGTACATTTATTATTTTTCTCTTTATACATCAGGAAACTGGGGCAAACAGAGATAAGATAACCTGCCTGATTACACAGCTAATAAATTTCTGCAACTTGATTCCAATTGAAGTTTCCCTACATTTTTCTAGCATTTCTTCTTACACCTTTATTTGGGAACCTGACCTGAGATGATCAAGGGAGGGTTAACAAGAGGTGACTATAAGGCTATAAGAGATTACTTCCAAAGTACCTGCCTTCCTTCATTGCCATAAAACAATGAAGCTATCAATTTTTAAGGGAAAATGCCATCTACTTTTAACTTTTACAAAATTTAATCCTCATTTTTCTTTAAAACAAATTCTATAGAATGGTTCCCCACAACTTACTGTTTCAGAATAGAGTGAGTGCTAGGAATTACCCCCAAAGTCTCAGGAATTCTCCCATGCAATCTTAAAATCATTTATCTTCAAACTCCTTAATCTGCTAAAATGTTTTTAGTAGTTCCACAAACTTTGATTATCTGACTTTATTTCTGTAATTTCAACATAGTCAAAGCTGAAATGACAGGGAAAAAAGCATCCTGCAGATTCCTTTCTTTTTCTCTTTTTTATAACCTAATCTCCTGTGGAAAGCCTAAAGTGGGAATTAGTCCTGTTTACTGGGACAATTGCTTCAAGTATAAAAGTCCATTCATTTTTCCCAGAGTTCTAAACCCTTTGGCTACAACCTTTAAAAGTTTTTTTTTTTCTGGCTAGCTATATTTTAAATCTTTTAAGGTATTGTAATGCCAAGCAAAGACAACTTCCCAAGGTTCAAAATACCAGCATAGCTGCTCTCCATTTTATTCAGTGAAAAATTAAGAACAGAGAAAATCAAAATATAGCATAATTCAAAATACAGCATTCACCAAGTGTAATTCAATCAAGTACTACTCCACCCCAGGACATTACATTCATTTAATCAATCACAAAATCCCTCTTCTAAATACTACTCCACTCCTAGGCTGTACATTCATTTAGTCAATCACAAAACCCCTCTTCTCAAATGGAGATTAGTTTCCAATCCTAAGTAAAGTACATTCATTTGTTCAATCACAGAGCACAAAAAAGTCAAAAGTTCCACAACTGAATCAACCCCAGAGTTATAACAAGCTTAAGCACAGCATTTAATACCCAAAGAGAGGTCTTTTCTTCATCTTGACCTGAGGCAAGTTCTCAGCAATCTTTGTTCCTGGGGAGACAAAGCTTATCAAGGCCATGAGATACATTGTCAGTGTCTTCATTAATTCATTCTCTGTCTGCAGAACAGTCCTAGGACCCCTGAAAACATTAGCAAAACCCTGTTCCCGGATTTCTGTAAACATACAACAAGAAGATCCTTCTTCAGGGCTTCTGAACCAACAGCAAGGTTCCAGGACCTCTGCAACAACAGCATTGGCCTTCACCAGTGGGCACAATTCACTCTCTGTCTGCAGAACAGTCTCTGGAGCTCTGAACCAACAGCAAAGTTCTAGGACCTCTGCAACAACAGGACTATCTTTCACCAGTGGACAAATCTGGCAAAACAACATCAAAACAGACAGACAAAGTACCAGCATAACAGCCATGTCTCCTCAGTCCTTGGCAGCTCTGGGTGGCATCTCTCAAAAGTCCTGGGCAATTCAAACTGGCCCTCAGCAATCCTCTCCATCTCTCTCTGCCTCCAAGATGCTGCTTCCAAAAAATTCTTCTGCCTCCTCTTTGCTTGTGTCTCTCTAAATTTACATCAACAGCTCCTCCTAGTTCAGCACTCTCTTTTCACATCAACAAGTCCATCCAACAAGTGGGATTCACAAGCTCTGAATTTTAACATAATCAATCCAAAAACCAAGCCAATACAGGGGGATCTTGAAATTCCATTACTATTACAGGTATCAGAATCTACAAACAACACAAATGTAACACAGGCATTTTACATTTCACAAACATCAAAACACCAAAACAGATACAAACAGACACAAACAATTCTAATTAACTATGTAGTTACAGTTCTAACTTTACTGGTTTTTAAGAGAGACACACAGTTATAGAAGGGGGAAGTTTCAAAAAGAACAGAGGGATGCAGTTACAATTTTACAGTTTAAAAAAATAGAGGTGTGCAGTTTAAAAAATAACAGAGGTGCACAGAGAGGCTAGTTAACAAAAATGTGTGCAGTTTAAGAATGAATAGCCTTACCAGAGTGACCTGAGATGAATTGAATCACCAGTGGGCCCCAGAGTTTTCCTCATAAAGAATGGTAAGCTTGACCAAGGCAGGAGCTCGGAGAGTTGGAGCGGGGACAAGGGCAGAGGGATCAGACTCTGGAAAAATAAATCTCTGGTGTTGCCTAGTCTGTTTCCACTGACACTGCAGAGTCCAATGTCCAATCTGAACCTGCTTCTAATCTGTAGATAGCCAGGGCCAAACAGGACAGGTTAGAGACAGGAGAGCCAGGAATAAAAAAGAAGTTTAATTTTAAAGTGAGGAAAATGGCTTGCAAGCAAGGAGGCAAATTAGACACATGCACCAGGATCTTGCCTCTAGTGGGGGACCCTGAGGCAGTGTGGGAAGATTTCAGTACATAACCAATGGTTGTGTAGTGAACTGTAACCCTGACAATGAAAGGTAAAATCAACAATGTAACAAATTTGATTCATAGTAAGACTTCATGACCAGAACTTGTCTGAGCTCAGAGATCACCTGGTGCTGGTCAAAGCCATACATTTAATCATGTGATTTTACCAAAGGTTGATATCATTCAGAGAGTAAGTGCAAAGGATTGTTGTTATGTCAAGTTTGGGGCACAGCCTTCTTGCTGGGTCTTAGCTCTGGAAAACAGGATGTCTCTAATATCTTGACATGATACATAAATGTAATTGGCAGCTTGTCCTTGAGTCAGAAAGATGAATTCAGATCCAGCCTCTGACTCTTACTAACTGTATGACCCTGGGCAAGTAACTTAACATCTGTTTGCCTTCATTTCCTTATCTCTAAAATGGGGATAATAATAGCACCTCCCTTCAGGATTGTTGTAAGGATGCAAACCTTAAAGCACTATGTAAACTCTAGCTATTTATTATTATTATTATTATTAATGATTATTGCTTTATAAGAAATGATGAATACAAAGGAAGGCTAGAGACAGGAAAACTCAGAGGAAGTCTAGAAAGAAAGGGATGCTCCAGGTAATGGACACTGTGCCTGTCCTAGAGATGAAGGGTGATTGCTAGTTGTGATGGTGATGGGAACAGAGTGCTGTACCTCAGACAAATACTGTTTCTTCTGCTGAACCAGGTGTGTGACCAGAAGCCCTCATTAAGCCTCCATTTCCTCATCTGCAAAAATGGCATGCATATATGAAGTACTTACATCACAGGATGGTTGTGAGGCTCCAGAGATGTATGTCAGAAACACTTTTCAAAGCCCTGTATTTGTCCTAGGAGTTTGTATTTGTATTCTCTAGGAGAATGAAAGCTCCACAAGGGATGGGATTGAGTTTGTCTTGGTATCCATCTCTAGCACCAGTACAATGCTCATACTTGATAATTGCTGGTTGAATTGAGAGTTGAGTGGGGAGCCTTGCCAGGTGTCTATGTGGAAAATACAGGGAATCTAGTGGCAAACTTAGGTCTAGTGGGGTAAGATGGAATAATGGGAGAA
This sequence comes from Petaurus breviceps papuanus, assembly GCF_028583685.1. NCBI lineage: Eukaryota > Metazoa > Chordata > Mammalia > Diprotodontia > Petauridae > Petaurus > Petaurus breviceps. The sequence goes on along the minus strand of NW_027185697.1, from coordinate 17,078,898 downwards.
TCCAGCTGAGATGTCAGATTAGCAAGAGGGTGTTCCAAGTACCCTATGATTTACCTGACACTAATTTCCCCAAAGCAGGAAGTGTGGCAGGCAGCGAGCATTTATATCCATGTTGTGACATAAATGTCACATTGTGGTTGCATACTAAAAATCGGAGATAATTATCCAATAAACCCTTTGAGGCAGTGAAACAAGGTGTGTAGGATAATCCTATAGACATGGGATATAGGGATGCTGTGATCATACTACAGGAAGAGTTTCTTTATCCTCTCACCAAAAAGGAGGATGGGGTTGAAACTCTAGAGAGGGAGAAGGGACCAATGAATTTGAGAGAGAGGACAGATCTCCTTTGTGGTGACTGGACAAAGGGAAGGGCATCATGGCAAGACCGAGCTACAAAAGTGAGACAATCCCTGTGCTCCAGGAACTCAGACTCTAATAGGAGGAAACCACACAGATAGGTAGGGGTAATTGGTGACTAAGGTAAGGTCTTTTGGTCTGGCAAGTTATAGAGATGGAGAGTGGAAAAGTGGGGCAGTTCACTGAGACATCCTTTCAATACTGAATAAAAGTGAGACCAAGGACATAATCAGGCCTCCTTTCCCTGTCTTGACAGCTTGGTTAACTGTTTCACCTCTCCACTATCCTCTATTCTTAGATCCTCTACTCCCTTGTCCTATCAATGGCTACCATGCCTTTCCAAGCTCAACCCTAGAGCACTCCCACCATTTACCTCCTTCACTCCTGGTGATGTGCCTGAATGGAGCTGGAGTAAGTAAATTATGAAGTAGTCTATTGGGAAAAAACATGTACCTGGATTAGTATATATACACTCAATAATAAATTAGTACAAGATAATTTGGGGGTGAGGAGAAGGCACTATCCATTAGGGTGGATCAGGTAAAGTTTCACATAGAAAGGGCCAAGCTGAGTCTTGGATAAGTGAGGAATTCTAAGAGGCAGAGGTAAGGTACGAGGCATCCCAGACATTAGGGACAACTTGCTCAAAGGCCTGGGGACAGAAGATGAAATGTAGTGCCTAAGGAACAGTAAGGCCACTTGGACCGTTAGGATACATGAATGAATGAAGTGTGTTAGATGTTAGACACCATGCTAATCAATGGTGATGCAGATTTAAATGTAGGACAGTGCTAGGTAATGAGACTGGAAAGGTAAATTGGAGTCAGATTATAAAGGGAGATAATAGGAAGCTTGTTGTTCAGTGTTGTCTGACTCTTCGTGACACCATGGACTTGGCAAAGGTACTGGAATGGTTTGCCATTTCTTCTCCAGTTCATTTTACAGATAAATAAAGTGAGGCAAATAGGGGTTAAGTGACTTGTCCAGGGACACACAGCTATTAAGTGTCTGAGACTAGTTTTGAGTAAGAAGCTCCTGGAGTATATTTAGTAGTAGAATGGCATGTGCTTTAGGAATATCACTTTGGCAGCTGTGTGGAGGATGGATTGGAGAAGGAAGAGATCACTCAGGAGGCCATTGTAATAATCAATCAATCAGCAGTCAATGAGGATTTATTAAGTACCTACCATGTGCCAGGCATTGCCTTGCCAAGAGGTCATGAGGTATGAACTAGAGTGGGTGACTAATGGAGAAAAGAGTATGGAGGTGAGGAATGTCATAAACACAGAAATAGCAATACATGGCAGTATATTGGCTATGTGGGGAGAGGGAGAATAAGGAGTGAGGATGATACTGAGATTACAAATCTGGACGCCTGGAAACATGGTGTACTCTCCACAGTGCAGAGAAAGTTTGGGAAAGAGGGAGACTTTTTTAGGGGACAAAGTTGGGAAGACAATGAGTTCTGTTTGGATATGTTGAGCTTGAGATTTTGGGGGGGAGCCACTATCATCCAATTTAAAATGTTCAAAAGAGTTTGTGATATGGGACTAGATTTCAGGGGAGAAATTAGGGCTAGATATTAGGGAGCTGTCTACATGGAAAGGATATTTAACCCTACAGGAGCTGATGAGGTCACTGAAACAGAGTGTAGGGAGAGAAACGAAGAGGAGAGGAGGGGAGGGGAAGGAAGAGAAGAAAAAAGAAGAGGAGAGGAGAGGAGAGGGGAATGGAGAGGAAGGGAGGGGAG
>NW_027185697.1:17043466-17076778 GCF_028583685.1 Petaurus breviceps papuanus | reverse complement strand
AGGGGAGGGGAAGAGAAGAGAGGAGAGAAGAGAAGAAAAGAGAAGAGAAAAGAAAAGAAGAGGAGAGAAGAGGAGAGGAGAGGAGAGGAGAGGAAAGGAGAGGGGAGGGTAAGGGAGAGGAGGGTATAATGGGAATGTAAATTTTTAAGATCTTCCCTGCCCTTAGGCTAAAGTGCACCTGGAGCCTGGGGTGGGAGGCTTGTTTTTCAGTAGATACTTCTTGATTGGCCAGCGGGTCAAAAAGGTTGTTACATTCTCTGAGCCAGGAGAAGGCTATATAAACCCTGATCTATAGCTTTGTTTTGGGGCTCACTTTGAGAAGTGTTCTGTGATTTGATCAGATGAAACTCTGGAAAGCCGTTGTCCAGAGCCCCCCGGCTTTGAAACCCAGATGTTGTTTGGTATGGATGTAATGGTTGGACAGCTTGGAAAACTGTCTACTTGACCTGTTTCTCTGTCTTGATAATTCTCTGTCTGTATATTCTGAAGTTCGGGGTGCTGACCTTTTTCCCCTGAAGTAGGTGAATGATACATATTTGACTGATTAAAGTAAGCTTGTTAACCCATTTTGAGTTGCTTTCCTTTAACAAAGCAGATCCAAGAACCTGTGTTGGCAGCAACCCTGAGGATGCTTGGGGTGCTTGCCGCTACAGAGGGGAGGGAGGGAAAGACAAGGGAGGGGAGAGGGAAGGAGGGGAGGGGGGGGGGGGGGGGGGGGGGGAGAGGGAAAGGAATGGAGGGAAAGGGAGCTGAAAAGAGAGGACCTGAGACAAACCTTTTGAGAATAATCAAGGGTAGGTAGTACAACGTGGAAGATGGCTCAACAAAAGAGACTGAGGAGTTGTGGTCACCTAAGCAGGAGTAGAGAGTGGAGGTGAAGCAGAGTCACTTCCCTGGGATGCCCGATTTGTATCTCAGTGAGTTGGTTTCATCCTAACAGCAATTGTGTCTTTAGGAGGCATTAAATGCCCTAGATGGAAGGGACTATAGAGATTATCTAATCCAGGCATCAGCCAAGTGCTGCCTTGGACCAGTCTGACCTCGTCCCTGCTTCTCTCCCACCCACCAGGGACCTAAGAATGACTTTTGCATGTTAAGATAAAGTTTTTTTTTATTACATTTAAAGATGTACAAACAACCCTTAGCTCAGGGACTTTGGGCCAGATGGGCCATTAGGCCGTCAATTGCTGACCCTTGATCTGGTCTATTACCACGTTGTACCAGACAGGGAGTTAGCACAAAGGAAAGCTGAGCATTTATCTTACTCTGTGCCAAGCCTTGTGCTAAGCCTTTGAGATCCGAATTGTAGAGTAAGACAGTCCCTGATGTCAAAGAGCTCTCAAGGGGGAGACTACACATCTGGGAGGTTCTAGCTGTGACTCAGATGGACGGGTTTCAAGGTCTGTAGGGACCAAAGCAGCTAGCTAACATTGCCATTTCCTTAATGATATTTCACTGATAAAATTAAAGACCACTGCTCTGGACTCAAAAGATCTTGGTTCGAATCCTCTGATATTTACTATTTGTGTGACATCGTCAAATCACTTCTTTTGTCTGGGCACCAATCTTGACATCTGTAAAATTAGAGGGTTGAACTAGATGCCCTCTGAGATCTCTTCTGGCTCTGAAACTAGGAGGCTCAGAGAGGGAAAAGAGCTAGAAATGAGATTAAGCACAATCCTCTTCCTTTACAGAGGGGGAAACTGAGACTCAGAGAGATAAAGCAACTTGCTCATGATCAGACAGGGAATAAGTGTCAGAGATGAGATTTGAATTCTGAACCTTGGACTCCCAAGCCAGCACCCTCTCCACCACACTGGGCTGCTAGCAACTTGCCCTTGATCACATCAATTTCACTAGAAGTAGGTTAAATACCCACTGGCCAGGTTTTTTCCATTCCCTCTCCTCTCCCAGCCCTGTTGTTTACCATGAAATTACCCTGCAATCTACTGTCTGGTAGATTGTCATGGGCAGAAAGGAAACCCCCGTCAAGCTTGGCCTGGTGCTCTCCTTCCAGGTGGGCATGCTGGGCTTGGTTTTGGTCTAATGACTGCTTCTGAATCATAAGGAAAATTTGTCCAGGATCTGTCTGTTCCACAGTAACAAATTCCCTGCTTTTAGGCATCTGCCTGATCTCAGCACTTATGTCAATTGTTGGATGCATTATTTAAGAAGGCGTAGCTCTTTGGCTGACTGGAGCCTGCCTTCTCCAGGACCTATTAAACAGTCAGATCAGTATTTTATGGCCTCTCATTAGAAAGAGCTCAAGGCACACCCAGACAAGCACCTTTAGTGTGTGCCCAGGAGCTTCTCCTCCACAGATGAGCTAAAAGGTCAACTCTTCATTAGGGTGGGGAGGGAAATGATGAGCTGACAGCCAAGCCCTGTAATAGGAACTGGGAAGCCTGTAGGAGCTGCCAGATGCCTGGATCCTCTCTCTCTCTCCCATGGCCTCAGTGTGCATGGGAAAGAAGGAGGAGGGGACTTGTAGACATGGCTGACCTTTCTGTCAAACTCTAACATTTACAAAGCTCTTTACTCAGAACAATCTGAGTGGCTGTGGAAAGACTGCTCAACTTGGATTATGGGATTGGAGATCAAAGTTTGACTCTGCCATTTACTACCTCTATGACCTTGGGAAAGTAATTTCGCCTCTCTAGGCCTCAGTTTCCTCTTCTGTAATATAGGAGGAGGGCTGAGTAGATGGCCTTTGAGGTTATTTCCACCTCCAGAGTTATGATACTAAGATCTCTACATTGGATCATCAAGCAGAAGCCAGATGGCCACTTGTCAGTGATTGTGAAAGTAATTTTGCCTGTTCAACTCTGAAATTCCATAAGGTAGTTCCTGCAATAGTTCCATGAGTTTGTCTATGTGGGCTCTCCCTTCACTGACACAGATTGCAAGCCATCTATGTTGAGTGGTCTTTAGCCTGGGTACCCTAGCTTTAGCCAAGCGAGGAGTGCTTGGGCCAGCCAATCAAACCCATGGTTCAAGAATGCTTAAACAATGCATTCAAAAACAGTAACAAAATCAGACAAAACTAAACACATCAATTCAAAACAAAATCACTTAATGAAAGAGAGGTAAATTACACGAAACATTCTACCGCTTCTCTGCCCTGACATTAAATACACAGAGATATGCTCTCCTGCACAGTGCTGTGCCAGAACACATGTGGGAATGTCAAACATATTCAGGGAAGACACAAGTCTGCCCAAGTGATAGGATTGGGTCTCATCTGGAGCAACTTCCTGAAGGTATTTCTTCCTGCTTCCTTTTTTTTTGAGGGGGGAAGGCAGGGCATTTGGGGTTAAGTGACTTGCCCAAGGTCACACAACTAGTAAGTGTTAAGTGTCTGAGGGTGGATTTGAACTCCTGTCCTCCTGATTCCAGGGCCGGTGCTCTATTCACTGTGCCACCTAGCTGCCCCCTCCTTCCTGCTTCTGCTACTGGAGACCTTTCCTGAACCCCTCCCCACCCTGGGCTTCCTTCACACTATGTGCAATTACTTTGTATCAGCATTCTATATATTTTTGTGTCTAGAGTGCAAGAACTGTTTTCTGTTTCTTTGTATCTTCAGCACCTAGAGCAGTACCTGGGACACAGTAACCGTTTCATATGTACTTACTGATTCATTATTTCTTTGACAGATTTGCAGAAGAGCTGCAGATGTCCTCTGCTGTCCTGCTTTCATCACCTGGGCTGTTTTTCTCCCTTGTGCCCTTGTCCTCTTGGACTGTCCGCTTAACTGCCACTTCAATCAGCTGATACTCCATTGAACTATAGCTGTTAGGTTTCCTCTTTACCTGAGAGCATTACTATTTTGTGAGATAGCCTATAATTTCAGGACTATTTCAGTTCTTTTGTGAGTCAGACATCCAATTCCACTTCCATTCCCCAGCACAATGAAAGTCCTTCAAGCCAAATCCACCTTTTGAATTGTTTTGTTTCCACAACTACAGCAATGTCCCCAGGCCTTACAGCTGCATTTAAGAACACCAGGATTTGAATGTCATCTCTGCCAAGTCACTTAACTTCTTCAAGCCTCATTTTTCTTATCTGTAAAAAAAAAGGGAGGACTTGATATCCTTTGAACTCTCTTTCAGCCCTAAGTCTCTGATCCCATGAGTCAGGAAGTATGGAAGTGGTGTTCGAATAAGATATTGACTTAAGAGTTAAGAAAACCTAGGTTCAGGGGTGGCCAGGTAGCACAGTGAGTAAAAGCACCGGCTCCAGTGTTGAGAAGACCTGGAGATCAAATCCCGGGCTCAGACACTTAGCACCCACCCAGAAACACCTGGCCGTGTAACCTTGAGCAAGTTACTTAACCCCAATTGCTTAGGGGCGGCCAGGTGGCTCAGCGAGTAAGAGCACCGGCTCCAGTGTTGGGACGACCTGGAGATCGAATCCCGGGCTCAGACACTCAGCACCACACCCAGAAATAACTGGCTGTGTAACCTTGAGCAAGTTACTTAACCTCGATTGCTTTAAAAAAAAAAAAAAGAAAACCTAGGTTCAAATCCTACCTCAGATACCCACTAGCAGTGGCAGTCATTTATCCTCTTGTTTCCTGGTTTATAAAATGAGGGGACTTGGACTTGTGTAGGATAAAAGAGTTCAGAGTCTGAATCTGAGATCAGAAAAGGTCTTATTCTTTCTCATGAAAAAGGGCCCTCTTCTCAAATGGTGTCTGCCAGGGAGGGAGCAACAGGTAAAAGCAAGCCCATGGTTATATAACCTTCTAATGCAGAAACCCAACCCCCCAACTGGCCTTCACTCTCATTGGTAGGGAGGCCGGCCCACAACCTAAGAATGGGAATCTATCTTGGAGACAAAGGACACGGAAACATGTGGGTGTCCAATGCAAGGCTGGGAAAGCAGTTTTTTCCTTATTTGGCATATCTTGTGCTGAGCTGGCACTGGGGAAAGTCCCCATTGGTCTAAGTCCCAGGTTCCTGTAAGGTCAGGTGACCTCTAAACTTAGGCCTAGTGGATGCTGAAGCCTCTCTAGATCTGATTTTTCAGAATGGGGAAACTTCACTGCAAATTATCCCTCACAGACTGATGGAGCCTAAGATCCTTTTCAGCTCTAAATCTGTAATCCTGAGATCCCACAGCTAAATTATTTCTCTTGACAATTTTCATGACCAAAATAACCTATAGCCAACCTAAAGATGAACCTTATTGCATTTAGTTAACTGAGTCTTGGACAAGATGTAGCCTATTGAGAGACCCATCATTGAACTCTTTGCTATTTTATAGGATTTGTCAGAGCTTGAGGCATGGTGGGGAAGGGACAAGAATATGCATTTATTAACATCTACAATGGACTAAATTTTTTTATGCTGTGCAAAGTGCTTTTAAAAATGTGATCTCATTTGATCTTCATGACAACCCTGTGAGGTAGGTGCTGTCACCCCCCTCTCCCATTTTACCTTTGAGGAAACTGAGGTTAAGTGACTTGCCCAGGATTATGTAGTTAGCAAATTTTAGACTTGGGTCTTCCTGACTCTACCCCAGTGCTTTATTTACTACACCTGCCTCTAGGCATAGCCTTATGGAACCCAGGGTCCTACCTAGACACAATGAAACATCAGAGAAAGGCTTTATGGTGGTTAGGTAGGGAGTAAAAATATTATTACATCATGACATATAAGGCAATGGAATCTTACAGATGGGAAGCCGTTTGTGATTGTTCGCCAAGCTAGTAAGGGATATAGGTGTCTGACTCCCAAGTTTGGTGCTATAACCATCGCTCCACAATGTCTCTCCATAGAAGTTTCACAGTGTCATAACATGCTGGAGCCAGAAGAGATCCTAGGAATTAAGCCTAACCCTCTCTTCTTACAGATGAGACAGTGGAAGCCTAGAATCTTGTCCAGGGTCACATAGCCAGCTGGTGAGTAGAAGAATTGAGACTTGAACTCATGTCTTCATGCTTTGAGTTCAATGTTCCTTCCCCTATAGCACACTGGTATTATGACTGCTCCTATTTCTCCCAGATGCAAATCATCCATCCCAAACAAGCTAGACTGCTCAGGATCAAAATAAGAATGATGATGATGATGATGAACAATTGACACTTCTACAGCATTCTAAGGTTTATGGAATCATTACATCCATCATCTCATTTAAGCCTCAGAACAACCCTGGGCCAGTTGGTGGTGTAGATGCTATCATCCCCATTGAAACCAAAGGTCAGAGAAGATATGATTTGCCTATGGCTAACTAGCTGGTGAGTTTCTGAAAGATGATTCCAACTGAAGTCTCAAATGTGCCTTCTGCTGCCACACACTGTGTCTTGCCAATTCATCCTGCTTCCTCCTCGAGTTTCCAGTTCTTGCTCTCACCACAATTACCACTTGGAATATCTCTTTCACCCATTCCTTCCTCACTACTTGTCCAGATCCTACCCACATATCAAAGTCTTCCTCCTCCCTGATGTCTTCCTTGACTAGCTTTGTGGTTTCAGTCTCCCTTTTTTCTTAATTCAACTCAATTCAGCAAGAATTTGTTATTGATTCTGAACTTCTTGGAGTTGCTGGATTCTGCAAAAAAAAAAAGAATTGCTCATTTATAACTTTCATAGCTCTTCACATTAGAAGCAAGGACCATCCCATGGAGCATTCATGGGGATCATCTTGGCCCTTGGCCCCAGTTACATAAGCATCTTCTCCTCATTTAATCTTTAAAAAAGTAAATTCTATTTATACCTTTTATATTTACATTGCCTAGCTCTCCCCCCAAAAAATTCCTCCACCTTCCAAAGAGCCACCCTTGATAATGAAGAATTTTTAAAAATGAGGAATCTCTCCTCCCCTACCTCCTCACTGCAGTCCAGCAAAACAAGCCAGCATATTAAAAAGAATCTTGTGCTGTATACAATGTTCCATGCCACCATGCAAAGAATCAGGAGGAGGTAGCCTTCCTTTTTTTATCTTTAGGATAAAGTTTGGCCATTATATTTATAGCATTTCTTTTGTGGTAGAGAAAATAAATAGCTGTCCTATACCCGATATCTATCCTAGTATACATTGAATACTTTTCTAGAAAGAATTTTGTTATTAATATCCTTTTGGGAAGTCCTAGACAGGAGTCAAATATAAACTTTGTTGAAAAGATTTTCCTGAGTTCTACTTCCCTCTATTTTCCACAGTCACTCTCCTAGCTTTTATGTTCTTTCCCATTGCTTTTCTGCCTATGCTCCAGTCAAATGCTTTCCTTTCTTCATCCATTTACTCTACACACGTCTTCTTACCCTCTTCCAGCAAGAGTGATAAGGAGGGTAAGACAAGCCTGATGTCCTCCATCAGAGGGCCTCCTCCTTGAAGCCTATTAGTAGGGGTGGTTGCCTTGTGTTCTTACATACAGATGAGGAAACTGAGGCTCTGAAAGATTAAATGTTTTGTCATACAGCTAGTGTCTGGAGACAGGCTTAAAACCCACACCTTCTAGCCTGCAGGGCCAGCACTATCCATCCTGTCAGATGCTTCTCTCTGTATAAACTATAATGTTACTTGCTCCATTTCCATGGTTTGTTGTAGATCTATGTTGTATGCTGATTTTTGATCTACCCTCATTAGATTTTAAGATCAGGCAAAGCAGGCAACTAGGTCTTCTCTGATTTGCTATCTCTACCCAAAACTTAGCCCAGTATGACCTGAATGAGTGAGTCACACTCCCCAAAGCAAGACTCAGAAGACACCCAGCTGCATTCTTTGGAAGGCATTCTGTGGAAGCCTCCCCATGCTGGGGATTTCCCTGACCCCTTTCCCTGGACCTGGCTTTCCAGGGGTCCATGCATGGCTGCTGATATTGACGGAAAGGGTGTTTCCTTCTGGATCCTGGATCCCTTTACCTGACTCAGCTGGCAACATGAACCCATGTTGTAGTAACCAATGAAAACAAGCACAGTGTTTTTCTTGGAATGGGTGGGGGCTTAATTATAGCTGCCTGGGCCTTGGTGGCTCACAGGCCTTACCTCCCTCTCCTCCCAGCCCCCTCTTAATTTTATCCAACCCAGATGACTGGTTCACCTTCGAAGAAAAGAATTCAACCTCTCACTGAGTGGTAGACTTTAGAATAATGGTGCCTTTCTGGGCAATCCAAGCTCTAGTCTTCCTTTGCAAATGATTTGGGAAGTTGTCAGTCAGCACCTGGAAATGTTTTTTTTTCATCTTCCTTTTCATTTTCTTGACTTTGATCACTCAGCTGTGCTAATCTTCTTATAACCAGATGTGTAAAAAGAGAAATAGAACCCACTCAATTTGAGAGACTGAAAAGAAAGGTTCAAGTTTTGCCCTCCTCGCAGAGGAGGGAGTTTTTAATGGTAAATTCAGGAGAGACAGCAGTGTGAGGCAGTAGAAAGAGTTGTGGATTTGAAAATCTAGGACCTAGGATTGAATCCAATCTCTTTCATTTATTACTCATGTGGTCTTGGGTGAGTATCTTGGGCCTCAGTATCCTATTATGTAAAATGGGGGAGATGACCTAGCAGTACCAAGACTGGTGGGCTAAAAGTCAGAAGCTTTGGGTTTGAATCCCAGTTCTGCTACTCACCCACCAACTGCCACTTGTGTGACTTTGGGCAATTCACTTCCCCCATGGCCTCAGTTTTCTCATCTGTAAAATGTCCCTACAATCTATAATCCAGTGATTTTTGAGAAAGTCAGAATCCACAGGGTCCCAAACTGCTCTGCTACTCATCACTGTAAAAGATGAGAGACAGAGACAGACAGACACAGAGAGATGGAGATATATAAACAAAGACTGAGATAGAGAGAAAATAGGTGATTAAATTAGTAAAAGGTCTTGTGAGAAGAATCTATAGATATAAGATTTCATAGCTAGAAGAGATCAGTTGGTTCAATTTGCTCATTTTGCAGTTGAGTAAACTGTGAAAAGAAAGGAAATGACTTATCATAGGTCACTCAGTCATTAGATCCAGAACTTAGGTCTCAGGGCTTTTGCACTATCCTATACTAGCACCTCCTCTACTTTTAATGGATCAGCAATGATTTCAGACAAGACCTGTGATCTGACCTCCCAATGGGAAAGAACCGTTGAGTATAAAGATGTCCCAAGAAAATAAATATCTTCTCCAAAGCTCCAATCAAGGCAGGAGACATTGGTCTACTCAGGACCAAAGTCAGACTCCCCAGGCATGTCTCCAAGTTCCCATGCTCCCTCTCACATCATCTACTCCGTCTGCTTTCATATTGCTTCTCTCCTTCTACTCCAATACAATGAAACTCCTGATTTCTCATGAACTCTTCCTTCTTTCAACCAAGGGCTCCACAAAGGTCACCTTCATTGAGCCTCCCCGTAACATGATAAGGTAGTTACTCTGGGCATTGTTTTCCCTGTTATGCACATGGAGCAGTTAGGTGGTCCAGTGGATGGAGCGCTGGGCCTGGAGTCAGGAAGACATATTCCTGAGTTCAAATCTGGTCTCAGACACTTACTAGCTGTGTGACCCTGGGCCAGTCACTTAACCCTGTTTGCCTCAGTTTCCTCATCTGTAAAATGAGTTGGAGAAGGAAATGGTAAACCCCTCCTGTATCCTTACCAAGAAAACCCCAAATGGGGTCATGAAGAGTAAGATTCAACTGAAATGACCAAAGAACATCAGTTGTACGGGGAAGGAGACTTGGTTTAGAGACATTAAGTGGCCTAACAGCTAGCAGGAGCCAAGGCAGGCTTTGAACTCAGGGCTCCTGACTCCAAGCCCAGTCTTCATTCTACTGCACCTCATTGTCTCTCTGAGCATTCTCTGGACTATGTGTTTTCCTTCAGAGTATTTAGTACCATAGTGGGAATGAGCTCATCAGCTACTTTCCTTGTGCCAGCTAACAGACCATGGTGCTGAGGACACTTTTCCATAGAGAGGGCTCAAGAGGTGGTGGAAGGGGATGGCTTGGGAGCAAGAGGCATTTGCCTAGGAGAAGACAAGGAGAAGCTTGGGAGGGATGACGCAGTGCACAGCATAAGGGAGCCAAATGTATGCCTTAAGAAGGTGTGGATGCCAGTGGGGAACCATGGACGGAGGTAAAAATTTTGCTTCAGATCAACTTGGGTAAAAAGTGCTAGAGAGAGGGCTACCAATTCAATGCAGACGTGGGGCATGCCTGGACCACCTGAGACGGGATCTCAGGAGGATGCCAGGAAACTGTTTCCAGGAAAACCATGATCACTTATGGGCAGCTAAGTGGCACAGTGGGTAGAGCTGGACATGGAGTTAGGAAGACCTGAGTCAAATGTAGCCTCAGACACTAACTGTAACTCTGGGCAAGCCACCTAACCTCTGTTTGCCTCAGTTTTCTCATCTGTAAAATGGGGATAATAATAGCACCAAACTTACAAGATTGCTATGAGGATCAAATGAGATAATAATTGTAAAGTGCTTCTCACAGTGCCTGGCACAGAGTATATAAATGTCAGCTCTTTTCATTGCTATTAGTGACGTTGGCTTCCTTGCTGTTCTTACACTGGACATCCTACCTCTTTGAAATGGTTGTCCCCCGTGCCTGGAATTCTTTCCCTCCTCACCTCCAGCCCCTGACATCTGCAGCTTCCTTCAAGTCTCAGCTCAAAAACCAACTTCTACAGGAAGCCTTTCTTGGTCCTCCCCCCACCCCCTAAGGCTACTGTCCTTCTATATCTATTGCACCTTCCATGTTGTCTTCCCCATAAGGATGTGAGCTCCTTGAGAGCAGACTGTTTGCTACCCTTTTTTATTCCTAGCCCTTATAAGAGCACAGTTCCTAACACAAAGTAAGAGCTTAATAAATGCTTGTCAATGGAGTGATTGATAATCCTGAAGCTTCTCTATGTAAATAGAAATGAGGAAGTCTTTATTAAACACCTACTGTATACCAGGTGCTCTGCTTGGGGCTGGTGATACAAAGACAAAAGTGGAACCTTCCCTGTCCTACAGAATTTGCATTCTGTAGGATATATAAAGGAAATACTGTGACCCATTCTTCCAGTCTCCCCTATATCTCCCTACTGGTCCTTCCCTAAGGTTTGGTTAGTCATTGGAATCTGGATAGGGCATAAAAATGGAATTTAATGCTTTAGAATATAACCTTTCCAGAGGCAGAGACCATGTACCAGAGTGTTAAATGGATGGGAAGGGGAGTATGGGTAAGTAGAAGTGCTGGCACTGGAGTAAAAAAACCTGTACTCTATCCTAACTCTACTGGGAGAAAAGTCCTGTTCAAATTGTAAAGCACTCTAGATATGGGGGAAATGACAAATGACTAATGAGGGCTTTTTGATAACTATGAATACTGATAATATGGCTGAGCAGTTTGCACATGTTTACCTCTAAATTCTAGAATGTATTATCAAAGGAATGGTCATTAGGTGTCTATAAATGGGAACAGCTACAGTAATGAGCCCACATGAATCCATAGAGAGCAGTTCATGGGAGGCTTAGCCCATTTCCTTTTTTTGTTTGTTTGACAGGTACTAGGCTCAAAGATAAAGGGAATGATATAGGTATACTATCCCTGGATTTAGCAAAGCATGTGATAGTCTTCTTGACATTTCTTATGAAAAAGATTGAGCAATTAGGCTTATATAAAAGTAGTGGTTAGGGGGCCGAGGGGTGGGGTGGCTAGGTGGTTCAGTGAATAGAGCATCAGTACTGGAGTCAGAAGGACCTGAATTCGAATCTAACCTCAGACGCTGTGACCTTGGTCAAGTCACTTAACCCCAATTGCCCTGCCTTTCCCCCTCTAAAAAGAGATCAATGGTCAGCTTTGTAATAATGAACATTTTTATCAATGATATGGATAAAAACATGGATGGCAGTCTTATCAAATTTACAAATCTTACAAAGCTGGGAAGGATCGCTAACACATTAAGATCACGACAAGCTGCAATATTGTGACCTTATTTAAAAAGCTAGAACTTGATAGGCATAAATGTTAAGTTTTACATGGGATCAGAACATCATCTTCACAAGTATAAGATGAAAAAAGCCTAATGTGATAAACCTAGAAAATACCTGGAGGTTTTTAATGAACCATAACCTCAAAATGAACCAACAGTGTGATGCACCATATATGAAAACGGATAGAGTCTTAGGTTACTTTCAAAAATAGCAGAATTTTAGAATTACAAGGAACTTCAGAGGTCATCCTTTCCAACCTGTATTTAAAAAGAATCACCATTACAACTCACTTCAAGGTTATATAACCTTGGTTTGGTGGCCTCCAGTGAAAAAGGACCCCATCTTCCTGAGGAGCCAACTCCACTTTGAAATAGTTCTTTTTCTTCACAGTGTAAAGATAATTTTTAGCTTCATTTTCACAAGATTTTGAGTTCTAAATTTTCCTCCCTCCCTCCCTCCCTTACCCTCCCCTCTTCCCAAAATGGCAAGCAATTTGATATAGGTTATATATGTGCAATCACGTAAAACATATTTCAATATTAGTCACAGTTGTGAAAGAAGAAACGGACAAAAAGGAAAAAACCACGAAAAAATAAAGTAGTGAAAATAGCATGCTTTGATCTGCATTTAGAGTCCATAAGTTCTTTATTTGGATGGGGATAGCATTTTCCATCATGAATCCTTTGTAATTAATCATCTTGGATCATTGTATTACTGAGAAGAGCTAAATCAATCATCGTTCATCATCACACAATATTACTGTTACTGTATACAGTAATGAGCTCCTGCTCATTTGATTTGCATCAGTTTACACACATCTTTCCAGGTTTTTCTGAAATCTGCCTGCTCACCATTTCTTATTGCATAATAATATGAAATAGTTCTAAATCTTAGGAAGGTTGCATTGAAATCGAGGCTATTTTGGCTTCTTCATAGTCCATTTACCAGCCCATTTGCATCTTATTACTACTAATTCTGTCCTCTGGGGTCAAGCAGAGTATCTAATCCCTCCTTCATAAGACAAGTCTTCAAATACTTGAAGGGTGTCCAGGTCTAAGGAGGCTAGCTCTTACTGTACTAGGCTCTGGTCAGACCTGGTTAGCTGGAGAATTGTGGTCTGGGAAGGACATTCCTAGGCTGGAGTGTTTTCAGAGGAAGGCAAACAAAATAGGAACACTGAATAGACTCTAATTCACATACTAGGGATATGGGTTGAAGGAACTGGGGATATTTAGTCTGGAGTAGAGAAGGTTTAGGGGAGGAGGGAACAGAATAGCCATCTTTATGTGAGGGAAGAGGGATTAGCCATGACCTTCTTGGCCCCAGAGGACAGAACTGGGAACAGTAAGTGGAAATCTGCAAAGAGACAGACCTGATGTAAGGAAGAACTCTTTCACAATTCATGCAATCCCAAAGTGGTCTGTTTCTGGAGGTTGTGCCCTTCCCCTTACTGAAGGTCCTTAAGAAAAGTCTGGATCATGACTTGTTGGGTCTATATCTTGTGGAAGGGTTTCTTGTTCAAGGACAGGCAGGCTGAGACACTGTGGTCACAATTCTTTGCCGTTCTCTGATCGTTCTTTTTAAAGACTTTGCTGTCACATTAGATTTCTTTCTCTTCTTTGAAGTATCCTTCTTTTATGGGAAGTCTTCAGCTGAATGTCTCCCAGATGAAAAGGTTCTTTTCCCCTTTGGATTCTTCCAGAACTTTGGTCTGGATCTCTTCTTTATGGAATCATACTTCATCTTCTGTTTATCTATGTAAGAGTCATTATGTCCTTAGTAGTATATGAAGTTTCTCGAAGGTGGGAACTGGATTAATTTTAATCTTTGTGTTCCTTGACTAACATTGGCTTTCCATACATTAGGAACTTAAGATATACCCATTTACTTTGTTATTGAGTTAGAGAATTGATGAATTTCAAAGTTGGAAAACATTTGCATGGCTATGGAGTCCAGCTCATGCCTGAGTGAGGAGCCTAACAAGAGTTTAGAGGTCTTTAGGCAAAGCCCAGATGACCAGTGAGCAAGAATTCAGTGATTAGCTAAGCCTGAGTGATTCCAATTGTAATTAGCAGAGCCCAGTGCTCAGCACATAGTAGGCACACTTGAAAAGTAATTATGGTTTTCTTGATTGTTTGTATCAGGGGATCCTGATTGGTCAACGGAAATAATCAAGTCAATAAACTGTCGAATTTATGCTTCTTAGCCTGGCATTTAAGGTCCAGATGGCACCTTTCCAAGCTTTTCTTTCACTGTTTTCTTCCTTCTCTCTGTGCTCCAGGCAGAAGGAGAAAGGTTTTTTCCCTAAGAATCCATCCTGAGCTTTCCCACATTTGCTCATGCTACTTTCTATGACTCGGTCCTGCTCTTTCCCAGTAGAGCCTCTCTATTGATCTTCTGCTTCAGAGGTATCAAACACTTGGCTCAGAGTCTACATATTCTTGGGTCTAAAGATTGCTGTAGATGACAACAACCGCCATGAAAGTGAAAGACGCTTGCTTCTTGGAATGAAAGCTCTGACAAATCTAGCCAGCGTACTTAAGTAAGCAGAGAAGGGTCTATACATACAGATATACATAGATTCTCTTGAGTGTTGTCCCATACCAGAGGAAAATGTAGCTGATTTAAATGTTGATAAATTCATTTTAAAAGAAATACCTAAACATGTGATTTTTAAGTCAATACGCAGTCAGCTAGGATCCTTTTGCATGGTTTATTGGTCCCCATTTTTATGTGAATGTGACACCATGGCTCTGTAGACCCAGATCTAATACCACCGCTTCTAGGAAGCTCCCATTTTTATGTGAATGTGACACCATGGCTATGTAGACCCAGATCTAACACCACTGCTTCTAGGAAGCTCCCATTTTTATGTGAATGTGACACCATGGCTATGTAGACCCAGATCTAACACCACTGCTTCTAGGAAGCTCCCATTTTTATGTGAATGTGACACCATGGCTATGTAGACCTAGATCTAATACCACCGCTTCTAGGAAGCTCTCCCTGACCCCCCATTCAGTAAGGAACTTTCCCCTCAGACTTTACATAGTACTTTGTCCAAACTTCTTTAATGCATTTATCTTATATCATTGCCAAGAGATTACTATCAAGAAAGATAGAGAGGGAAACTGCATTATGCTTAAAGGCATCATAGATAATGAAACAACATCAATATTAAATACACATCCACTGAATGGCATTAGCATTAAGTGCTAAAAGAAAAAGCTAACAAATAATAGCAAGCACTTATGAAGTACCTACTATGTGTCAGGTACTGTGCTAGGCACTGGGGATGCAAAAATAAAAGTGATATAGTTCAAAGAGCTGACATTTTACAGGATAAATTGATATGTCTCTGTGTATGTGTATATATATATATATAATATCTGTCTGTCTTTCTGTTTCTATGTCTTCCTATCTCTGTGTCTCTGTCTCTATGTGTGTGTGTGGTATATATCTACATCTATATACATACACACGTATGTCCATGTGTGTATATACATATGTACATATACACGCACACATATTTGTAAAATGTCTGTGGTGTTGTTCAGCTGTTCAGTCATGTTCAACTCTTCTTGACCTAGAGGACCATAGTGCACCAGGTCCTTCTGTCCTCTGCTATCTCCTGAAGTCTGTCCAAACTTATGTTTGCTGCTTCCATGATCCTCTCTATCCATCTCATCCTCTGCTGTCTGCTTTTCCTTTTGTCTTCATTCTTTGCCAGCATCAGTCTTTTCCTGAGTAAAGTCTTCTCATTATGTGCCCAAAGCTTTAGCTTCAGTATTTGACCTCACAGTGAATAGCCTGAATTGATTTCTTTAAGTATGGACTGATTGCATCTGTTTCCTATCCAAGGGACTCTCCAAAGTCTTCTCCAGCAGCACACATCAGAAGTGCTGATTCTGTAGTCCTCAGTTTTTCTTATGGTCCAACTCTCACAGCCATACATTGCTACTGGGAAAACCATCTCTTTGACTCTATAGCCCTTCATCAGCAAGATGACCTGTATGTTTTCAAGTATGCCACCTAGATTTGCCAAAGTTTTCCTTCCAAGGAAATTTTTGTTTTATTTTAATTTTTAAATTTAAATTTTATTTTATTTTAATTTCATGGTTGCTGTTGCCATCTACAGTGATCTTTAAATCCAATAATATAAAATCTGACACTGTTTCTACTTCATCTCATTTCATTTGCCAGGAAGTGATGGGACCAGATGCCATGATCTAATTTTTTAAAATTCAAGCCAGCTTTTTTTTACCCTTTTTTTCAACCTCATCAAGAGGCTTCTTAATTCTTCATTGCTTTTGCCTGTCAATATGGTATCATCTGCACATCTGAGATTGTTGGTATTTCCTCTAGCAACCTTAATTCTGGCTTTTGACATTTCTCATGCATGTCTTATTTCTTAATTTATTTCTCAAGTGAAATAAATAAGGTGACAATATGCAGCCTTGTTGTACCCTTTTCCTGATCTTTAACTAATCAGTTGTTCCATGTTTGGTTCTGTTGCTTCTTGGCCCACGTACGGGTTCCTCAGGGGATGAGGAAGATGATCTGGTTGTCCCATCTTCTTGAGGACTTGCCACGCTTTGTGGTCAGTCAAAGGCTTTGGTGTAATCAATGAAGCAGAAGTAGATGTTTTTCTGGAATGCCCTTGCTTTCTCCATAATCTAGCAAATGAGGGCAATTTGGTCTCTAGTTCTCCTGCCTCTTTAAGAGCCAGCCTTGGCTCTTGCCTTCTGGCAATTCTCAGTTCACCTATGACTGAAGCCTAGCTTGTAGAATCTTCAGCATAACCTTGCTGACATGTAAGTAAGTGTGACAGTCTGAATGTTCTTTGGCATCGCCCTTCTTTATGATTAGGACATAAACTGATCTTTTCCAATCTAGTGGCCACTACTGAGTTTTCCAAATTTGCTAGCATATTGAGTGCAAAAGTTTAACAGCATCATCTTTTAAGATTTTGAATAGTTCAGCTGAAATCCTCAACTAGCCTTGTTGCTAGCAATGCTTCCTAGGGTCCACTCGACCACATCATCATGATTATCAGGGATGTAGATATGGGTATATTCAAAATAAATACAAGCTAATTTGGGGGAAAAGCTTTAGTATCAAGGAGAAGGGGGAGATCAGGAAAGACTTAATGTAGAAGGTGGTGCTTGAGCTAAATTTTTCAAGATTCTAAGAGGTGGAAATAAGGAAAGAATTCATGCCAGTCATTGAGGAACAGCCAGAGTACATGCATAGATACTGGAAATGGAGTGACATGTATGAGGACTGATATTGCTATATAATAATTGTAAGTGACTTTAATGTGCCTCTTTCAGACTCTAACAGAAAGCTAAAAAATGTGGAAATTATATGTCTATCTGAACATATAATTATGTATCTATCTGGAAAAACTAGATATGATACTGCTTTGGGAATTATTGCATGAAAATCTTAAGGCACATATTTATTTTTTGGAATCATATTACCTTTATAAAAACTGATTAGATGCTGGGTCATAAAAACTTCATAAATTAATATAGAAATAGTAAACACATCATAGACCATAATTCAACAAAAATGGTAAGCAATAAGGGAATGGTGAACAAAAGATACGGCCTTAATTGTAAGCTAAATAATGATATTCTACTTGCATGAGTGAAAAAAACAAATCATAGACACGACAAATAGTTATGTAATGTTAAAGAATCTGAGAGGAGTCACAAAGGACCTTCAAGGATGACCTAGTTTCACATTCTGCCTTTGATGTATACTGACTGTGTGACCTTGGGCAAGTCTAATCTTTCACTGCTCCAGGCAATCCTCTAGGGTTTTAAGTTGAAGAGATAATGTAGTTTCTTCATTGGGAGTCACATCAATGAAATCATATGTCCTCACCAACAACAAAAAAAAAGTCTGATGCACTTAGCTTGTATAATTGCTCTCTGTGTTAGAGTCAATCCCCCTACTAGATTAAAAGCGCCTTAAGGTCAGGGATCCAGCACATCCTCACTTCATATCTCCCCTGGTGCATCGACTAGTGCTCTGCACATAGTAGGCACTTTAAAGTATTTGTTGAACCACCTATACTACTGTTCTTGATTCTGTTGATCCTGGGGCCGCAACTTCCACTTATTCTTCCCCTACCAGAGGCGAAGAGAGGTGTGTATTGTGTGACTGTGAGGCACAGAGCTTGAAATGCTGGATGCTGTGGTCTGCCCTGCCCCCCTTCCATGACTCACCAGTGACTTTGAGATATTAACTTCTCTCTCTTTTCTACTCCTACATTACACAAGGCGTAGAAACTCCCCACTACAACAAAGTTGGGGATCTCTACAAATATACACATATGTAAATACATATAATACATGTAAATAAATACAATACGTACACATGCATTATGTCCACATATATGTGTACATATGCACATGTGCATACATAATGTATACCTACTATAAATCATGGGAAGATCATCTGTTGTAATGAAACAAATATTAGCTCTCAAACCTCAAATTTAAATTCTGACTTTTCTACTTACTATCTGTGTGACCTTGGATAGGTTATTTTATCTCTTTAAGACAGGTTTTTTTCTCTGTAAAATGTCTTTCTTTTCAGAAAAGAAAGGTAGGCCCCCTCTGGTGTAGGTTCTCTGTTGCTAGGGAGTAGTTTGGAGTAGTGGATATTTGGAATCAGAGAGCCTGGGTTCCAATCTTGGCTCTGCTACATTTTACCTATGACTTGGGTAAATTACTTAATCTCTCTGGGCCTCAGCTTTCCCTCTTGTAAAATGCAGAGGAGTAGTCTAAATGGCCTCTGAAGTTCTTCCCAACTCTGGATCTGTGAACCTCTCTGGGTCTCGCTTTCATCATCTGGAAATTGAGAATTTGCTTAGAATCTGAGGTTCTTTCAAGTGCTAAGTCTTTGCCCCTACACCTTAAGTTAGTGGATGAGCTGTGACCTTTAACACTTGGTTTCTGACTACATTGCTCCTGATTCACACATTTTCTGTGGCTGATTTTAATACAAGATAGAGTTCCATTGAGTGTAAGCCTGAACTGAATGTGGCAGGAATGATTTAAGAAGAGAGAAGGAATTGTTTACCCACAATGAGTTAACAATAATCATGACCACCTGGCTTCATGAAGGAAGGACCTGAGCTGAGGGAGAGGCCTGAGATTTGGCCCAGCAAAAACAATGGCCATTCAAATCCCTAGCCTTATCTCTTACTGCCATACAGTTCAATGAAAATGGCACTGACCCATAAAATGGGAGGGCTTAGGATATTTCCATCATCTCTCTTTGGTCCCAGCTTCTCCTAACAAGGAAAGGTCTCAATCTTGTAGGTAAACATGCCTACCCAAGGTCCCTCAGTTATACCTGCAGGGGGTCCCAGAAAAGAGCTGGGGAAGCTATTTTAGTGTGGTCTGACTCAGGTTCAATCCCAGCAAGTCAGAAATGGAGTGATGCTGGAGGTTTGTAACTTCAGAGCTGGGGTAGGGGAGGGGCTTGAAAGTCTTATTTCTCTGTGTGTACACTTAGGGAAACTGATGCCCCAAGATGCTAAATGACTGGAACTGGATCTAGAGGGACCCTGGGAGCCTATCTAGGCCAACCCCCTCTTTTTACAGATGAGGAAATTGAGGCATCAGGAAGTTAGGTAACTTGTTCAAGGTCACATAATTAGGTATGAACCCTCAGAGGTGAGATATGAATTCCAGACCAAGTTCTAGACTACCCTTGTCTATACTCTATCACATATATCTATACTCTATCACACTTTATCACTCTATCACATATATCCATATATATGACCTGATCCACAGAATCTCAGAGCTGAGAGGATCACAAATCTTAAGCTGGAAAGGGGCTGGAAGGTCATTGCATCCAGCCCCACCATGTTGCCCAGATGAGGAAACTAAGTCAGAGAGAGACTTCCTGACTCCAAGTCCAGATCTACATCTACATCATGCATTGGAGACCTCAAGGGTCATGCAGCACAAACTCTCCAACCAGAATCCCCTTTCTAACATCCCTGAAAGATGGTCACAGAGCCTCCGCATGTAGCTGCCCCACGTATTAGTGAGTACCCAATATCATTCCAGCTGCGTCCTCCACACAGGGGGACCCCACCATCTCCCAGCTAGCTCGTGCTACATTGGACAGTTCTGATCATTAGGAAGTTCCATCCATTGGTTGTAGTCTTGCTGGTAAGCAGAATGCCTTGAATCTTTCCTCCATATGACAGTCCTCTGAATACTGGAAGACAGCTTCCCTGGCACCTCTGAGCTCTCTTCTCCACACTTAAAATCCTTAATTCTTTCACTTGTTTTTCATGTGGTATGAGCTTCTTCTCATCCAGATTGTAAGGTCTAACTGTCCTTGGATCTGGCCTCAACCTAGTCCTTCCCCTGACAGCCAGCACCCAGTGACCAGCCTTCAGGGCAAAATTGAGAAAGATCTGCTCCACAATGGCAATATTAATAAGAACCACTGCCTTAAGTCTTAAGGGTTTACAAAGTGCTCTCTTTCCCAAACTAGAGAAGCAGACAGCATTTTTTTTTTTAAGCAATCGGGGTTAAGTAACTTGCTCAAGGTTACACGGCCAGTTATTATTTCTGGGTGTGGTGCTGAGTATCTGAGCCCGGATTTGATCCAGGTCATCCCGACACTGGAGTCGGTGCTCTTACTCGCTGTGCTACCGGGCCGCCCCCAGACAGCATTTTTATAAAGGAAGTGAACATTACACTAACCAAGTTATCCTTCCTGTCAATGTAATCAAAGAAAGCCAGAGATAACAGAAGTAAGACGGTGTTAATGTGCTAATGAAGCACTCAGACTTTTAAAAACATATTCTCTCATTTTCTGTATCTACTTTATTGTTTCTATTTAAATTTATTTATTTATTTTAGTTTTCAACATTAATTTCCCCAAGATTTTGAGTTCTAAATTCTCTCCCCATCTCTCCCCTACCCCCACCCCAAGATGGCCAACATACTGATTACCCTTTCCCCCATATATATTACTCTCTCTCCTATCCCCCCCACCCCCCTCTTTCCTCCTTTCCCCTTACTTTCTTGTAGGGCAAGATGGATTTCTATACCCCCCTTGCCTGTATATCTTGTTTCCCAGTTATGTATCTACTTTAAATGCTTACATAGGGTGAGGAAAGGAGGAAGGTTCAATTGGGCAGAGACTAACTACCTCCCATACACAGGTATTATTTACCCATTTACCAGAAGAGGAAACTGAGACCCAGAGAGTTGGAGTGCTTCACCCATAACCACATAGGTAATAAGCATCAAAGATAGGATTTAAATCCAGGTGTCTTGTTTTACTCTAACCCCAGCTCTAGCCCATATCTATCTACCTCCAAGCTGTTCAGTTATGTTTTCATTATATCCTACTCTCCATGACCCCATTTGGGATCTTCTTGGCAAAGATATTGGAATGGTTTGCCATATCCTTCTCCAGCTCATTTTTATAGATGAGGAAACTGAGGCAAACAGGGTAAAGTGACTTACCCGAGGTCACATAGCTAGTAAGTGTCTGAGACCAGATTTGAACTCAGGAAGAAGAGTCTTCTGACACCAGGGCCTATACTCTATCCACTATGGTGCCACCTAGCTGCTAGCTCCAAGTTAGTGCACTTGTTACAATACCACTCTTTCTGACTTCTTGTATCTCTTACTTTCAAGAGAATACTTGATTTTTCCCTGGGAGTAGGGTCAGGGTAACCTCTCTCTTCATTATTGTGAATGTCTACATTTATACATCTTTCTTACTTCCCTAACTAAAGAAACAATCCCATTTTTTAGACTTCCAAGTAACTTTTCTTGGGGTGAGACAGGCAACAAATATCTTATTAAGCACTTGGCTATTTAGCCAGGCACGGTGCTAAGTCCTCAGGCTACAAAGAAAGGCCAGAACTGTCCCTGCCTTCTGGGAGCTGCCATTTTAATGGATTATCCAGTTAGATCTGGATGGGACTTTGGAGTTCATCTTATGAAACCCCTCATTTTTTTAGATGAAGAAAACAAGGCCTAGAAAGGTTAAGCGACTTGCCTAGGGTCACCAAGGCTGTAAGTGCCAGAGCTGTCATTGAAATTTGGCTCCCATGAGTACCAGTGTGGCCCTACCCTCACTGTTCTGCACAATCTCCCAATGTTCTGTTTCTCTCTGCTAAGAGCCCAGAGGACTTTGGGGGTCTTATCACAAAGGAGACCCCAGTGATTGGGAGAAAAAGAACTTACAGGGTCTGCATGGGGTATTCAGCATTCCAACAGACTCACGTGCTGAAACTCCTCAAAGCAGAGAGATCAGTGCAGGCCAGAGGAGTAACTACAAAGTGGACGATGGAGAAAATGGAGCCTGGGCCTGGAAGGGTGTGTTATATAAAGAGTATTTGGACTAGTGGAGAAGAGGGGTATGAATAAAAATGGGGAAAGGCAGAGAGAGAGGAAGGAGCCTGGCTTGTGGGAGTGGGACGGGGGATATTGAGGAGCTTGCTCTAGAGGGAGCAAAGGACGGGTGCTGAGGAGGAAAGGAGGGTAAACTGGTTATGTAATGTGAGGCAAGACAATGGAGTCCCCCAAATCAGCCAACACACACATTCCACAGACTGCCCTGGGTTCAAATCTTGGCTTTTACATTTACCAGCCATGTGACCTCAAGGCACTTTTAGTCACTCTGGGACTCTCTGGGCCTCAGCTGACTCAACTGGACCCAATGATACAGACTAAGGTGTCTTCCTTCCATCTCTAGATACACATCCTAGTAAGAGACGGTGGATACTGCTGCCAATTTGGGGCTTTATGGTTCATAGAAGCCATGATGGATGAGGGACTGACCTCTCTAAAGATGCATGTGCTTATATAATTTTATTTTATTTATACACACGTATATATATATACATATATATATATGTATTTATATACATACATACATACATTCACACTCATATAGTTTTTAGAGTGGGAAGTGTGGCCATAGCTCAACTAGTAGAATTCTCATTTTTTACAAATGAGCCGGGAGAGGGAAAAACCACTTAAGCAATCACATAGTAACCTCATAACTGGTAGAATCAAGATTGGGTAGCTAGGTGGGGCAGTGGATAGAATGCTGGGACTGGAGTTGGGAAGACCTGAGTTCAAATATGGCCTCAGACACTTAGCTGTGCGACCCAGGACAAGTCACTTAACCCTGTTGGCCTCAGTTTCCTCATCTGTAAAATGAGCTGGAGTAGGAAATGGAAAAATGCAGTATCTTTGCCAAGGAAACCCCAAATGGGGTCACGGAGGGTTGGACATGACTAAACAGCCACACAGTAACAAGAAGCAAGATTTGAGCCCAGGTTTCCTTGTATCCAGTCTAGTATTTTTCCCACTATCCCCTGTTGTTTATTCTAAGGATCTAAGGATTTGTTTCCCAATACCCCTTATCTGGGACACACTGTTTTGTTTCTCTGACTGTACTGAGAAGCGTGCAAACCTCTTCCTTCTACTGGACAACACTATCTGGTGGCTTCCATTTCTATGTAAGGCTTTAAGCCTTGAAAAACACATCACATACATTATGATAGACAGCTCGGTGGTTCAGCGGTTAGAGCACAAGACTGAAGTGAATTCAGTTGTGTCTCAGCTACTTACTAGCGGCAAGACCTTAGGTAAGTCACTTAACCTCTGCTTGCCTTAGTTGATGTGTGGTCCATGGGTATGGCAGAGTGGAAGCAGGGGGTGATCCTGGATCCTGCCTGCTGCCTCTAGTCTGCTGACATTCTTGTCCTCCCCCTCCTCTCTCCAAGTCTCTCAGATAGGACAGTTCCTAGACCAAATCTCGGTCCAGGTCACACATGGGCCAGCTGCATCTACATCACAGGGTGCCACTCTCCCACCCCACATATTTTATTACATATGAACCAAATAGATGCCATGTCTCTGCTGCCTGTCGCATGAAGCAATCGAGAAACGCTGTTGTTTGAGTTGTAGAGATTTTGTATTTATTTCTATCTGCATACAGTGTTTCTTCCTTCACCCCTCAAATAAGCTCCCTGCCCCCAGACCAATCATTAACTGATTTCCTATTCCCACTGCTTTGTGAAGACCCCCGAACAGAGGAAGTTCGTTGAATGCTCGACTTTGACCAAATCGTTTGCCCTATCTAGGCCCCAGGCTCTTATTGGTAAAATGTGGGGGTGGGTCCTCTGGCCTCTGGGGGCTCTTGCTATGCTAGATCCAGGATCCTCTGTGAAGAATTTATAGGCAGACCTACCCAGTAATCTTGAAGGATGAGAGGGTGTGTGCATGGGATAGGTGGCTACCTGCAGAGGTAAAGGGCCTATTCACCTCCATGGAGTTCCCAGACTGGTTGACGCAGAGGAGGTAGGCACAAGGGTATATTTTTGAGGTGGGTGGAGTCCTTAGATTTGGCACCAAGAAATGTCTTGGTCCTGGATTCAAGCCCTGGAGGTGGCAGCAATCTAGTGACTAAGCTGCAAAAAAGGATTCAAGATTGTTTTTTTCCCCATTAACTAGGGCTTCAGGAAGTTCTGGTGCAAAGGGGACCCCGCCTGGTGGAGAGCGGTAGTGCACCTTCACTGGCATGTCTATTAACCCTCTGCTGGGAGGAAGGCGGATGGAGGATGGAGGATGGAGGGGCCAGCTTCCTCACCCTTTGTGACTTCCCATCAGGCATCAGCTACCATCTGGGCACAGACCAGCTGGGAACTGGCACAGCTCTGTGGGTCTGGGTGCTGGGCAGGAAGGCACCCACCCCTGCAAGGTATCAAGCCAAGGACATACCCAGATTCATGGGCTGGATTGGGAGTTAGTTAGCACCAGGTTCAAAGCCCACCTCTGATACTTACTGTATGAAGATGGGAGAATTGCTTGATCTTTTCGTGCCTCAGTCTCCTCTAGCTCTAAATCAGTTATGCTATGAAACACCAATGTCGCCTAGGTGTCTACTATGCTGGATGGCCTTAGGCTCTGCTGCTGTTTTGGTGACTAGTGAGATACTTCTCATAGTCAATGAATATTTGGGGAGGTGGTGTGGTTCAATGGGCAGAATACTTTGCTTGGAGTAAGGAAGATAAAGCTTTGAATTGTTTATAGGGTATTTTTTAGTTTCTTATTTTTATTCTTCAAGCTACAAGTTTTTAAAAATTAATCTTTTCTTCCACTACCATCTCCACATTGAGCAAATTAAAATAAACAAACCTCCCAAACAAATCTTTCAGTATATATCTACGTAATTCAGTAAAACAAATCCCCATGTTAGTTATGTCTGAAAAAGTATGTCCTTTTCTGGATTTGAAATGCAGCCCCTCTGTCAGGAGGATGGGGGGTGTTTCATCTTTATTCTTTTGTATGTGTTTATCACTTTGTCAATCAGATTTTTAAAGTCTTTCAAAGTTGTTTTTCTCTCTAATGTTATCATTGTCTAAATTGTTCTTCTGGTGCTGCTAACTTTACTCTTTATCAGTTCATAAAATTCATCCCAGTTTCCTCTGAAATTGTCCACTTCATCATTTTTTATGGCACTATAATATTCCATCACATTCAAATACCATGGTTTCTTTAGCCTTCCCCCAAAAGGACACACACGTCTCTAATTTCCATTGTCAGACTACTACAAAAAAGCATTGCTATAATGTTGTGCATATGGATCCTTGTCCTCTTTCTTTGATAGAGGAGAAGGTATGTAGGTGTAGTAGTGATGTGGTTGGTTGAAAGGGTATAGAACTTTCTGGGTGAAGTTCCAGGTCCAGAATGGTTGGTGCCATCCGCAGCTCCACAAACAATGCATTAGAGGACATATTTTCCCATAGCCCCTCCAACATTTGTCATTTTCCTCTTTTACCACCTTTCCCAAGCTGATGCGTGTGAGGTGGAATCTCAAAGTTGCTTTAATTTGCATTTCTTTCATTACAATTTTTACTTTTTTTTTGCTTTTTGGAGGGCAATTGGGGTTAAGTGACTTGCCCAAGGTCACACAGCTAGTTTTCGTGTTAATTGTCTGAGGTGGAATTTGAACTCAGGTCCTCCTGACTCCAGGGCCAGTGCTCTATTCACTGTGCCACCAACCACCCCCAAATGATTTTTTTTTCCGTATTATCGTTGACAGCTTAGATTTCTCCCTTTGAAAATTGTTTGTTTCTATCCATGTCTATATATCTCCATCTTGACCCTTTAATTACTGAAGAATGCTGGATTGGAATCTTACCTTCACACTTGGTAGTGTGCCCAGGCAGGGTCTTTGAGCCCCTGGGGCCTCGATTTCATCCCGTTTTGTTCTAACAATCCATGCTTTTCATCCGAGCTTTGGACACTCTATATTCTGTGAAAAGAGGGTGTTGGACTACATGACCCTAAGGTTCCTCTCAGCTCCAAATCTATGATGGATTGAAAATCAGCCTTTGGGGCCCCAGCCCAGGCCACCCCACGTGGGTCGGTTTTAGTAACATTGACATCTTCCTTAAAGGGACAGCAGCAAAAACTTGAAGCTGAAAAGGAAAATGAGGCTAGTGACCTCTGAGGGACAGTGTTCACCCACAGAAGGGAAATACTTGTAAGTGGCTCTCTCCACCAGCCACTTTCCTTCAGGAATAAAATAAAGGTAGATGTTACCTGTATCAACAGACCTCCATGGGTCCAGCTCCAGACCAGCTCTGTGAATTTAGTTGAATGGCAAGAAAGACCTCAGAGTGGCCACTGGGTGGCGCCCTAACCCAGGCAAATGATCTGAGCGGGAGGGGAGGAGAATGTTTTTTGTTTGTTTTTCGGTCGTGTTGCAAATGTTCCAAAACCAGGAGTTTAGCAATGAGATTTCTTCCACCAGAAGGAGCGTTTCTCCTCTCCCTCACTCACCTTTCCCCTTCTTGTTCTCTGTAGCAAGCGGCCAAACATTATAGGGGGATCTTGCTTTCTACAACCTAAGCTTTCATTCCTTAAAAGTTGTCCGAAGATGGAATCGTTGCGCACTGAATCACCTGGTCCCATTAATTCTCCAAGATGTGTGTGGAGTAAACTAATCATTTCTGATTGATTTCCTGAGGTCATCGGATGTCTTGGCCTCAGCACTCCATCCCTAGAGCCATAGGAGCTTGGAAGAAGCTCTTGGAGTCTGAAAAACTACTTCCAATTAGCTGCGGCTTAATTTCTCCCAGCCTCAGTTTACTCATTTGTAAAATGGGAGTACTAAAACCTATAGCTCTTGCCTCACTAGGTTGTCATGAGAATAATACATATAAGTTATTTTGCAAAATAGAAATGTATAAATACACGTGTGTATATAAATATATCTCTATATACATGTGAGTGTATATACATATATATGACACACATACATTTCACTTCTCTTTATTTTTGACCTGGACCCATGATTTTCTTAGTCATGGGAACCAAATCAAGCTAATAACTGCTTTGACAGTTTATAGTCTTATAAAGTTTCCAAGGGAAGTGAGGGGTTGTGATCATTTTTTTAAAAACTAAATTTGTTTTTAAAAATGAGTGAAAGTCTACCTTCTTTCTCCCTTTCACTTTGATATGAAGTCACTTTGCAGAATAACACAGCCAGCACATGTCAGAGGCTTAAACCTGAGTATCTTTCCTGTTCTTTGTCTCCTGCTTATGCTGCCTCTTGTACCAACACAAACGTCATATATATACAGAAGGAGAAACTGGAAATGATTGTAAATGGCTATATGAATTGGTAAACTATTTGCAGCTTTTTGTTGTGAAAGTTTTTTGGTTTTGATTTTTGCATTTTGTTGCTCTCTCCCATCCCCCAACAGTAACTTCCCAGAATCACAGAATTTGAGTTGAAAGGGACCTCCTGGGTCATTCAGTTCAACCCTACACCAAAGGAATCCTGCTATGGCACACTCAACAAGTGGTCAACCAGCCTCTGCCTGAACACTTTCAGTTAGGGTGAATTCTGGAGCCTCAAGGCCGCCCCCTCCCCTTTGGGGCTTAGCTCTTCTAATGAGGGAAGTTGTCCTGACAGCCTGAATTGGCCTCTTTGCACCTTCCTCCCGATACTTCTGGTTCTTCCCTTTTGGGCCCAATGGAGCAAGCCTAACACTTTCTCCAATGGACAATCCTTCAAGCACCTGAGGACAGTGATTATGGTCCCCTCTGCATCTTCTCTTCTCTGTGCTAAACATTCCCAGTTTTTTCAGAAGATCCCCATGAGATAAGGGCTTCCATCATTCTGGTTGCCCAGAGTCTATAGACTCTCTCCAGTTTATCAATGACCTTCTTAAACCATAGTCCCCAGAATGGATCACATTACTCCAGCTGAGTTCTGTCTAGGGAATAAACAGAATAAATATAATCTCTCCTGCACTTGATTGATGGCTTTCTGAAACAAAGAAAGGCAAAAACAAAACTCCTCTCCTCAAGGAGTTCACATTAGAATGGGGGGGAAGACAGGAAAATACCTAGCTACTCTCGAGCTATATTCAGTGTAAAGGGAAGATGATCTGAGAAGAAGGTACGGGGACTAGGGGGTGGAATGGAGGGACTGGGAAAGGTCTCCTGCAGAAGGAGCTCAGTCTGAGAGGATGGGTTACCCCTCCCTGGAGGACACATGCTAGGTGACCATTTGTCAGTATGTTATGGTGGGGATTTCTTTGCTGTGTGGGTTAAACTAGATGAAAGCTTATGTCCCTTCTAAATGTCCAGTTCTGTGATATTTCAGACTTTGTGACAGGTAACAAGGATACAAGGACAAAAGGGAAGCAACTCGACCTCAAAGTGTGTTCTTTTTTTTTTCTTTTTGGAGGTGGGAAGGTAGGGTAATTGGGGTTAAGTGACTTGCCCAAGATCACACGGCTAATTTTGTGTTTAGTGTCTGAGGCCAGATTTGAATTCAAGTCCTTCTGACTCCAGGGCCAGTGCTCTATTCACTGCACCACACAGCCACCCCCCAAAGTGCTTTAATTCTATTGGGGGGGGTATATGTTGGATACACTATGTAGAGAGAGAAGTAAACACAAATATATTCAAAGTAACATGAAAAAATTTCAAGGAGAGAACAATAGAGCAGCTGGAGGCTGGGGATGTGAAGATGTCTTGAGTGGGAGTTAGCACCTGATACGGGCTTTGAGAAAAGTTCGGAAGTCTATAGTGCAGCCTCAGTTTCCTCATCTGTAAAATGAATGGGTTGGACCAGAAAGCCATGTTCCTTCTGGTCTAGGTTGTATGATCTAAAGGAGAATGCCGATATGTCTTTAGATATTTATCCATCAACAATTTTTTTTTACTGAGGAGTTACTCAGTATAAGGGATAGTATAGTTTTGGAGAAAGAGCACTGGATTTGGAGTCAAGGATTTAGGTTCCAATCTCGACTTTGTTATAGTATTGCTTTTCATACCTCTTGACTCAGGCCTCTCCCCTCTTCAATTCATCCTCCAGATAGTTTCTTAAAGTGCTATTACTGGAGTACAGGTCTGACCATGTCACTCTTTTGCTCAAGAAACTCCTGTGGTTCCCTGTTATCTCTACAATCAAATGTAGGCTTCTCTGGTTGGTGTTTAAAGCCTTTCTCAACCTAGATCCAACCCACCTTTCTTGGCTTGTTATACATTATTCCTCAAAAATTCCATGATTCATGAAAAACTGTCTTTTTTTTTTTACTATTATTCTACATAAGCAAACAATATTTCATATACAATATTTCTGGTCTCTGTATATTTGTACTGGGGCATTGGGCTCCATGGAGCTGTCTCTAAAGGTGCAAACAGAAGCCTCAGAGTCATCATGGAGGGATGTTTGGGGAGAATGAGCATCTGTATATAGGAAAAGCAGCAAGAGAGCCCTCCTGCCTAGAACAGATGGTATTTGTTGGGAATCATTGGGAAATGAGGTTAGATAGGTAAAGTGAGACCAGATTAAGAAGGCCTTGAAAGCCAGACAAAGGGATATGGGCTTGATGGAGGAGGTAGTAGGTGGATTCTGGCTTCTAATGGGTGCAGTTTTAAGGGAGCATTGCCGGCTTCATTTAGCCTACTCGCAAGGGATGTTTAGCACAATAAATTGCTGTTCTGATGGGCTTTTTCTTTGAAGACATTTCTCTGGCATATTTGCACTGTGGATTCTCCTGGATTCTATGTACAGCCCTCAGGAGACTGTGATGCCATGGGGATGGAAGGTGGAAAAATGACACAGCAGAGGAAAAATGCCCACCCTGGCTCTCCCAAGAGTCAGAGCCGCCGGGGGAGGGGCTCTCTGTCCTTACGATTCTTTTGGGGCACGTGAGGATGCCAGCAGGAAAAGGATGCTGATGTAGAACAAAGGGGATGGATGGAGGGACCAGCCATTATGTGGGGAATGAACAGAGAAGGTAGCACTTGGCATGAGAAGATAAGCAATTAGGCGCCAAGCGTTTCCTAAGGACCTCTTCGGTGCCAAACTGGTTGCTCTCTCTTTGCTCCAGCTTTGGAATCTGCTACCAGAATTTCTCGGGTCTAATTTTCACCAGACCTTTAGCTTGATGTCCTTCTCACTGACCTTTCTAGTTTGGTGGCCTTCTGCTTCTAGTACTAGGCTGTACCAGCAAAGAGCCCTTGATTTGGAATTGGGATCCAGGATCCAAATTTGAATCTTGACTCTGGAGTGGCTAGATGTTATGGTGAAAAGAGGACAGGGTTTGAGCTCAGGAAGACCTGTATTTAATTCACATTGGACCTCAGACACTTAGAGCTGCAGGCAAATCACTTAACTTCTATCTGCCTCAGTTTCCTCAACTGTAAGATGAGGATGATAGAACACGCCTCCCAGGATTGTTGAAAGGATCAAATAAGATAATAATTGTAAAGGACTGAGCACAGTGCCCAACACATAGTAGGTGCTTTATGCATGCGTATTTTTCTCTTTCCTTCCTTGCCCTTCCCTTCCCCTCCCTCCCCTTTCCTTATCTTCCCTTTCTGGAGTGAAAGCACACTCCTGGTATCTGAAATAATACCATTCTCTGAAAGACCCATGTTTTCATCCCATGTAAGAATTCCTTCACCTGATGCAGTGTGTAGCCCCTCTATAACTTACAATCTCAGAGAGTTAAATTCAATCAACAAGTATTTATTAAACACACATTATGTGCCAGGTACTCTATTAGATGCTGGGGATGCAAAAAAATCAATGAAACAATCCCTACTGACAAGGAAGAACAAAGACATTCATTAGGACCCAGGAGGTTCAGTTATTATTTAATTTGATTCTCACAACAACCCTGGGAAATATGTACAATTATCCTCCTTATTTGACAGTTGAGGAAACTGAGGAAAAGAGAAGTTAGGGAGCTTGTCCAGCTCCTCATTGTCAGGAATGAGATTTGAACTTGGGTCTTCCTGCCTCCAGCCCTCTGTCCACTATGCCATGTTGTCTCTCATTAGACCAAATGCCAAAGGTCAGTGTTCTGGGGAGGGAAATGTCCTTGTCTCCCATGGACCATCTCTGCAGATGCTCCCTTTTAAGCCTGATTCTGAGGCCTGGGAATTCACTTGCTGTGTTTTCTCAGGAATCGCCCAAACTGGCACTTAGGAGTTGGATTTGGCAAATGCACATGTCACTGGCACCTGAAACTCACAAGCTCAGCAGTAGGCCTCAAGCAAGAGGCTGGGTTGGGTCCAGTACTCACCCATTTGCTGCTGCACACCCCCTGACTTGGCAGCTTTGAAGCCTATGAGGAGACTCAGGTCCAGGCACATGTTTCAGCCAAGGTGACACATCCCAAGATTAGGTTTCTGGACTTTGACTTTTGTGTCTGTCCCCGGGGCACTGGCCTTGGACTCAGAGAGACGTAGGCTCCAGTTCTTACCAGCTGGTCGGTACTGGTGAGGTCCCTTAGCTGCTTTGTGCCTCCAAAAAATGTGAGGCTGGGCTTGAATGCCACCGAGATTCCTCCCAGCCGTAAATCTGGTGGCGGTGGCAGGAGTCTTGAGTGGTCTTGGAGTAAGGCCAGGGAGGCTCACAGAGTCCTAAAGTTGGAGAGAAGCTCAGTGAAAACCTAGAAGGAATCCCCAGAAAGCATGCCCATCCTGGGTGCAAACCTTATAGTGTATCGAACCTTGCTGAAGTCACTTCAGCCAAGTAAGTGACGCGCTGGCATTGATTGGGTTCCTGTTGTTTGCTTGGTGCTGTTCTAGGGGTTGGGAACACACAACCAAAAGTGAAGTCATTTCTGCTCTCGGGAACTCACGTTCTATTGAGGGGCCACAGTGTGAACATAAAGGAGCATGGGTATGTGAGGTGGGACAGTGGGGGAGGGGAAGTGCAGATACAGGAATGGAGGAAAATCCGAGGACTGAGAAATGTGGTTCAACTGGGGGAGGGGAGGTGGTGCGGATTAGGGAGCACTAATGCTGGCACCAATCCAAGGGCTCTTAATCTTTTCTTGGTACCCTGGACCCTTGGGCAGTTGGGTGATGAGCTTTTCTCAGAATATATATTCGGTGGGGGGGAAGGCAAGACTTTTGGGGTTAAGTGACTTGACCAAGGTCACACAACTAGTAAGTGTGTCAAGTGTCTGAGGCCAGATTTGAATTCAGGTCCTCCCTCCTCCAGAGCCGGCGCTCTATTTGCTTCACCATTTAGCTGCCCCAGAATCTTATTTTTAAATTCATAAAGCCAAACACATAGGATCACAAAGAATGCCAATGATATTGAAATACAGTTATCAAATTATTTTTCACAAAACAGGTTCATGGACCCAAGTTGAGAGTCTCTGCCTAAGGACATCATGGGGTCATTGTGAGGGAAATATTTTGGAAACTTTCGAACACCACAGAAATGTGAGACTGATGGTCGTTGTGGGCGTCAGAGGAGAGGTCTTCTTCCCTTTACATTTGGAGGAAACAAACTAGCCCCTTCCCCCCAGAGGCACCGGTGCATGGAAGAGGACCTGAATATTTAGTTGGTGAGTCAATGAACCCTTTCCTATAATGCCCGAGACACAAAGAAAAAGGAAAGAAGGGCTTTGGGGGAAGAGGAGACCAGGGGAATGAGGGTAGGGCTCCCTGCTGGCCCTGGCCCGGGAGGCCTTGGGTCAGGTGGCAGAAGCAGCAGTGACCTGACCTGTCAGTGCTGGGCTAGGGATCTAGAGTTAGAGGATGCAGAGATGATGGGATGCAGACGGGGCACACAGACACTGACCCAAAGGGAGCAAGCCGAGACCAGAAAGAACCGCCATAGCTGGATGTCACGTCTCTGCACTGTGGACTGTTTGGTTTGGTGTGGTCTTGGAAGGTCAGTGATTCACCCTCTGGAGGAGGAAATGGTGCTCCCAAAATGTGGGGTCTGCCTAAAGTTCTGCTAAGCAACATGGCATGTATTAAAATAAACCTGTGCCTTGGTCTATGCCTTGCAAGCATTCATGTTTTTAGTGAAACTGGCTATCCATGTTACCTCCATCTATCCTA
>NW_027185697.1:17035290-17043066 GCF_028583685.1 Petaurus breviceps papuanus | reverse complement strand
CTTCTTCTTCTTCTTCTTCTTCTTCTTCTTCTTCTTCTTCTTCTTCTCCTTCTTCTCCTTCTTCTTCTTCTTCTTCTTCTTCTTCTTCTTCTTCTTCTTCTTCTTCTTCTTCTTCTCCTCCTCCTCCTCCTCCTCCTCCTTCTTCCTCCTCTTTCTTTTCTTCTTCCTCTTCTTTTTCTTCTCCTCCTCCTCCTCTTTCTCCTCCCCTCCTCCTTTTACCTCTTCTTCCCCTTCTCCTTATGCTTCTCTTCTTTCTTCTTCCTCTCTTCCTCCTCTTCCTCCTAATCAATTGGCAATTCAGGCAAGTCTAGATTGCCTGATTACTGAAAAAGTCAGCCCAAGGAAGGAAGAGGGTCCTCTGAGATAGAAAGATCCTTTTCCTTCTCTTCCTTCTTGTTGGCCATCACCATCATCATCACTGTCACCATCACCCTAATTATTGCTGTCATCATCATCATTGCATCTCAACTCACCAGTATTCCTCAGGGCCTCTCATAGGGCCAGCCCTGTCCTGGGTGCTGGGAAGATAAATGAGCCTTTGGCCCTTTAGAGAATTGGCAACATAACTGTGGATGACAAGATGTGTATGGATGGAACAATTTACTGACAATTCAAGGCAGAATAAAATTGAGTGGAGCCTTTTGCTGCCTTTGGACTCTTCAGGAAGCTTCAATCAGCCAGCAGAGCATTCATTGTTCTCTGACCATGTGCTTGACCTTGTGGTAAGTACTGGAAATATAATGATCAAAACGAAGCCTTTTCTGCCCTCAGGAGCTTGTATTCTCTGGACAGAGGCAAGTGTATAATAAACAGATACAAAATAAACCCAGGATAATTTCTGTGGAGAGAACACTAACATTTCTCTCTCTGTCTCTCTGTCTCTCTCTCTGTCTCTCTCTGTCTCTGTCTGTCTGTCTGTCTCTCTCTCTGTCTCTCTCTCAGTGATTAGGGGGAATCCAGGGCAGGCTTCCTGGAGGAGGGAGGACTTATGATAATGCTTGAAGGATAGATTGGCAGAGATGGGACTAAAGCATTCCGGGAGGAAATGGAAAGAAAGGCACAGGAGTGGAAGAGCATGGGACATCCTTAAGATTCTTTTTGATTGCAACATGGGGCACAGGAAGGAGAGTGATGTGTATAAGGCCACAGTGTGAGGTTGGGCCTTGAATGCCAGGATGAATACTTTATTTTGTTGGTAAAACAGAGGAGTAAAGTTTTTTGAGCAGAGGAGTAACATGATCAGGACTCTAAGGAAAGCAAGTCAATGGGAGCTATTTCTAGTGTGGGCAGTAAAAGCAAAGGGGGATGAATTGAGCTGGAGTTGATCAGCTCTGGCACAAAGCAGCAACTTCCCTTCAGCTAAGAAACCCAATATCCAGGCTCTCCTCTCCAGGAGCAGAGGGGTCTGCCCCACTGGCCACCTCTGACCTCCAGAGCTGTGGGTTTTGAGCCCTCCCCAGTCCCCTCAGACCCCTGGCCCAGATCTTCTTCACAGCTTGGCTCTGGAGAGGGAGCCACATGCGGGCTGGGATTTCTTATGCTGCTCGTGCCTCCTCACATGCTGGGTGACCTTGAGGGAAGCATTTGACCCCTCTGTGCCTGTTTCCCTGCCAGTAAAATGGGGTTAATAGCATTGACCTATCTCCTGGAGTTGGCAGATGAAGAGGAACTAATAAAAAAATTGCTGTGAAGTCCTTTGTTTGGTTCGGGCTTAGCATTGAAGAGCAGTGGGCAGTTTAGCCAAAGTCCAAGGAACCTAATCATTGCAAAAACCGATCTGGGGAGGAAAGAGACTCCACTGAGCCAGAAGAGCCTTACTTAGGGTTTGTTCTGAGCAAAAACAAGACCCCTGAAAGCTGAAGGGATGTGGGGGAAGTGAACTCTCTAACAGAGGGCTGAGGAGGACTCAGGAGAACAAGACCCTCTGCCCCTGTTCACTTAAGAATGATGGTGAACACTTCTTAGGCATTTTTGTTTTACATATTATTTCATTTTATCCACACATGGTATGGGAGGTGCTATTTTTATCCCCATTTTACAGATGAGAAAACTGAGGCTCAGAGAGGTCACGTGATTTGCCCAGGATCCTCTAGGATTTGAATGCGGCTTGCCAGTCCAGCACTCTATCTTCTGTGAAACTTGTAGTAATTTGGGCGAGTCACCTAATGTCTTTGGGTCTCATTTCCCTGGAAAAAGGGAGTGTTGGACCATATGGTCTTGAAGTCCCTTTCTAGTTTGCTCCCTGTGGTGATTTGGGCATTTGACGTCTAAGGGCATCAGTGTTGGGCGGGGAGAGGGAGGAATTAAATGGAAGAGATTTTAGAGGCCATGATCTATGTGATCTTGGGCAAATATCCTTAGTTCATTGTGCAGAAATGTAACCAGTCATTTTTGCTTTAGAAGCAAGAAGCATCAGAGCCCCAGAACACGGACTGATGCTACTGGTCAGGCTGAGGTAGGAAGCTGGACCAGGAGAAGGAAGCTCCCAGAACTTTCCATTTTAAAAAAATTAATTACTTTTTAGTTTTCAACATTCATTTCCACAAGTTTTAAATTTTCTCCATCTCTCTTCTCTTCCCCCTCCCCAAGATGGTGTGCGATTCAATATAAGATCTACATATTCATTCCCATCCAACATATCTCCATATTAGTCATGTTGTAGAGAAGACTTAGAATTCGTGGGAGGAACCACGAGAAAGAAGAAAACAAAACAACAAAAGAGAGCAAACAGTCTGCTTTGATCTGCACCCAAACTCCATATTTCCTTGCCTGGATGTGGATGGCATTTTCCATCATGAGTCTTT
Organism: Petaurus breviceps papuanus; assembly: GCF_028583685.1. Taxonomy (NCBI): domain Eukaryota; kingdom Metazoa; phylum Chordata; class Mammalia; order Diprotodontia; family Petauridae; genus Petaurus; species Petaurus breviceps. The sequence goes on along the minus strand of NW_027185697.1, from coordinate 17,040,262 downwards.
TGCAGTTGTTTTAGTTCCTTGCATTGCTGAGAAGAGCCAAGTCTTTCACAGTTAATCATCGAACAGTGTATCTGTTACTGTGTACGATGTTCTCCTGGTTCTGCTCACTTTACTCATCATCAGTTCATATAAGTCTTTCCAGGTTTCTCTGAAGTCCACCTGCTCCTCATTTCTGATAGTACAATAGTATTCCATTATCATATACCATAACTTGTTTAGCCATTCCCCAACTGATGGGCATTCCCTCAATTTCCAGTTCTTGGCCACCACAAAAAGAGCTGCTATAAATTTTTTTGTACATGTGGGTCCCTTCCTCATTTTTATGATCTCTCTGGGATACAACCTGAATTAATTAATTAACTAATTAATCTTTCTAAGGAGGTGCTAAAGTCCATCATTTCTAAGCCTTGAAGCCTTGAAAGTTTTAGTACCACCTTCTAAATATTGGTGGCTCTCAGGTAAAGCCTTGGTCATTATACCCTAGTTCTGGCTTTATATCTGGGTATCAGTTTTCCTCTCTGTAAAATGATGGAACTGTGCCCTTTCTGACTCTAATTCCGATGATCTTATAACATATTTTGCCCTTCTCTTTGGCTGTTTACACTGAGCCAGAGGAGAAATGTTAAAAAGAGCTGGGTCAAGTTGTTTTGCAACACTTGGATAGAAGTTGTGTGCAAAGAACGAAAGACCACAGTTGGCCCAGGTTGTGTTTTAGTACAGGGGACAATAGTGAAAGAAAGAGGGCAGGGTTCTTCCAAGTGGCCATGGAAGCTGACCGCAGCTGCTCCCTTGTGAACAAGGACAGCAAGTAAACTGGTCAGTCATTTCAGGAGGTGTGCACAAATGGGTGTGGGGGTAGGGTGCTCATATAATTTTCCACATGCTTTAACCTGCACTTTCTGGGGAGCACTTCCATCCAAAGGAGCTTCAGGTCCATTTCAGACACCGCCCTTCAGCCAAATCCAGCCACACTCTTCAGCATCTCATGGGTTAGTTTATTGATTTTTGGACTGGACTTGGGGTTTTATTGGCAAAGAAAAGTCAAGGTAAGGACACTACCTCTACCAATGCTGATTGGTGTCTGTTCTGTAACTCCTAGTATTGGAGAGACTTGGAGAAGATAAATGACTTGCCCAGGGTCACAAAGCTAGTAGATGTCAGATGTAGGATTTGAAGTGAGATCTTCCTGATTCCAAGCCCAATTCTCTATCCACTTTTCCAGGCTGTCTTTTCAGGGCATTCTACATGAGTTAGTGAAGAACTCTTTATCTCAGGGTCACTTGGAATGGTGACAGCTGGAGAGAAGAGGGGAGGCAATGGATTCATTGGAAAAAATCTCAGTTCCATGGAATGGACTCTTTCTTCTCCCTTGTGAATCTTCCGTTCAGTTCAGTGTAATATACCTTTATTCCTATCTAATGGTGGCCATCTCTAGGGTGGGGGAGGGGAGGGGAGTGAAGGGAAGGGAAAAAAAGGAAAAAAGAAATTTACACAACTTTGTTGTATATATAAAAGGAATAGCAAGTTGTACATAGTAGATTTGCAGTTTCATGTGAAATCATGTTTTTTTAAATTATATTACATTATTGAAATGCTTGTTTTATTCCATAAATTAAAAATAAAAGAAAAATTTTAAAATAAAATCAAATATACCTACTATGTACCAACTATTGTGCTAGATGAAGACTATACAAAGTCAAAAAAGAAATAGTTTCTGCCCTTAAGGATCTTTCTAATGGGACTGCTAGTTGTGGCAAACAGAGGGTGTTGGATGTGGAGTCCTTGGGGTCCAATGGATGGAACATAAGCTCCAGAGTAATGGATCTGGGTTCAAGTCCTGACATTTATGACTTTTGTGACCTAGGACAGATTACTTCAACTTTCTAGGCTTTCATTTCCTCATCCATAAAATAAACAGGAGTTGGATTGATGAGGTCCCTTATAGCTCTAGCCCATGGTCCTCTAGAGTCAGAAATTTGGACTTGAAATCTGAGCTTTATCATTTGATACCTGGGTGACCTTAAGCAAGTCAAGAATATTCTGGGTCCTGGTTTTCTTCTCTGTAAAGCGAGAGGGTTAGAATAGACGACTACCAAAGCTCCTTCTAGCTCAAAATCTGTGTTCTGTGTACAGAGAGAAGTAAAAACCAAGGTGATTTGGGGAGGGAGAGAGAGAGAGCACTGACCTTTGGCAGGAACAGATCAAGGAATATTCTCCAGAAGAGATAGTGTTTGAGCTGAGTATTGAAAAAAGATGTGCATTCTAAGAAGGGGAGATCTAGAGAGGATTCCTGTGGAGGGGAGTATTTAGGGGAAGGGACCTGTGGATAGATTGACAGACCCCAGGGGCTGCTGGAGTTTAGTGAGAACAGAATATAATGGGAATGCTCTGAAACTAGCCTGGAAATGTAGGCAGGAGTCAAATTTCATAGAACTTTAAATCACAGACTATACTTGTATTTTAGTCTAGAGAAAATGGGTAGCCAATGAAGGATTTTTGAGCAGGGCAGTGAATTGTGCTGTAAGAAGGTCATCCAGGAAGCTGTATGGAGCACAGATTGGTAGAAGGAGGGGGGAAGCAAGGAGACTGATCTGAAGTGGGCAAGGCTATAACACCAGTACAAGGAAGAGATGATCAGGGCAAAGCTGGGGCATGGGACAACCTTTTTCTCACGGGGGAGAAAGAAAGACAATGGAGTTCTGAGTGTGAAGGGATTTCTTTTCCTAGAGGAGCCAAGCAGTCTATTTCTTGTAGAGTAAAAGGGCTCCTTCTCAGGACTAGAGGTAGGCAAAGGACTTTGTGGCCCACTAGCCAGTTTTACAAAATCATAGCCTTATGGTTCATGGCAAGAGAAACTTTCTGGCATTAATAATGCATATTTTTATTTTAAAAGTACCATTAGACGTGTCTGTCTTTATACTTTCTCTCTCCTCCCCCCACCCTCACTGTGATACACCCTAGACATCTGTCTAGTTTGCCTAAATCAAATCTTGGCTCTGGGCAGAGCTTTAATTACCAAAACAACACCCTCCCCCAACAAAATCTAGGCCTCTGTGGAATCTGGAAGTGGACATGCAGAATTAAACATGGCCAGATGCCTATTTCTGCTAGAAATTTCATTAGCATGATGCTAATTTGCTTTACTAATAATTGTCATTTTTAGAGTGTTTTAAGGTTCATAAGAGTAGCTAGGTAGTGCAGAGTGCCAGGCCTGGATTCATGAAGACTTGAGCTCAAATCCAGCCTCTGACTCTTACTAAATAACTCTGTGACCCTGAGCAAGTCACTTCACCTTGTTTGCCTCAGTTTCCTTATCTGTAAAATGAGCTGGGTAAGGAAATGGCATGCTAGTATCTTTGCCATGAAACCCCAAATGGGGTCAAGGAGAGTCAAACATGATTGAAAATGACTCAACAACAACAAGGTTCTTAAAGATAGAGTCACATAAAGGATATGGGACTGGTCTTATAATTAGGAAGGTCTGGGTTCAAGTACTGCCACTGATAAATATTGACTGTGATTCCTTGGGCACAATATTCAAGCTTTCTTTTCTTCAGAGTTAACATTTTAAGACTAGAAGGTGCAGATCAATCATCCAATTGACATCATTGTAGGGAGTTTCTATAGGGGGGAGATCAAAGGTCTCTAACTATATCTGGGCCTGTAATTTCAATAATATGGGGCATGGCCTCCACCAATGCCAGTTGGCACCTTCTCTGGAGAGAGAAATTTATAGCTAAGATCGCTGCTGGGGGTAACAGGGGCATGAAGCAGATCACATTGTTATTTTGTGCTGGAGGAGATATTGGCCCCAGGTCTGCCTAATACTGCCAGGGCTAGCACTCTATGCATTAGTTAGGGAGCAGGACCTGGAATCTGGAGGACCTAGGTTCAAATCCTGCCTTTGAAAGACTAAACTAGCAAGTTTCAAATTAGTCATTTAACTTTTCTTGTAAAACAGGGCTGATTATCATACAAGCATTACTTGTATCCATTACTTGATCCCACACTGCTGCTTGGTAATGCCTCAACCCCAGAACTGTCCAGGAAATTCTGAAAATAAGGATTAGGTATGGTTCTTGTCTAGGACCTCCCCAAATATGGGGAACAGGTTCCCCTCCCACAAAAGCACTTAACATATAATATGAATATTGAGTTTGGACCGTTTTTTATTTCCTCCACCAGAGAAAATGCATAAATTGCAAAGGATTCATACTTGCACACGAACCAGAAAATGTAAAACCTTGAAGCAGCCTCTTTACTTTATACTCATAATCTTCCAAAAGAAACATTTGGGGGAGGGTTAGGGTGAAGGGGGGGGATTGTTGAACAGCTATTTTACATGCACTTTGGACCATCAGTGTTTGAGCAGCTCATGGCCATGATCATGGCAAAATCTAAATAGGAGGAGAACTTCCCATCACTTTAGTCTTCAGGGCTTGAAGGGATCTAGTTAGCAACTCTCTTATCCAAAAATCTCACTGTCTTATTTCTGGGTGGGTGTATCTAGATTCCCTGGAATCTAAGAACTTTGGCATTTAGGATTTATTATGCAAGAGGTAATCCTCAAGGCTGGAAATGTCCATTTCTCAGGATTGCTGGTCATTGACCAGAAAAAGGAAACAGAAAAAGCAGAAGGAATTTGGGAAATGACTGGTGTAAGAGACTCAAGTCTCAGGATCTCCTTCCAAAGCATACTGCCATATACCTCTGCTGCAAGTCACCATTGTCCTTCCTGGTGGTGGTGGTGGTGTGTGTACATGTGAAAATTCCTTTCCCCTTGCTTCGGAGGAAGGTTTTTGACATTTTTTTTTTAATGAGTAATGGACTCTTATGTTAGTCTGGTGAAATCTATAAATTCCCTCCTTGAAATACTTTGTTGCCTACACTCTTATGTAGAGGAAAGGACAAATTTCAGTTAAAGGTTAGTGAAAATCAAAATGTAATTCCCCCCCCCCATCCATGTTCATGG
>NW_027185697.1:17023916-17035190 GCF_028583685.1 Petaurus breviceps papuanus | reverse complement strand
GAGAGATCAGAGCTCACTCATTTTCTATAAAATGGGGGAGATTCCACTAACAAGATCTCATTGGTCACTGGGGGTCAATCAAGGGTGGATTCTATCTTAGACAAAAGGGTCCTGTGCATATGTTCTTAAGTAAGGTGCCAGGGTACAAGTCCAGCTCTGTCGGAGGGTCCCTGTTCTGACAAAGCTCAATCTCTGTCAATGGCATCTTGTGGGCATTTTTTTGGGGGGTGTGTTTCTCAATTTTATCAGGAGTTTATTTCACCCTTGCTCTCTCTCTCTCTCTCTCTCTCTCTCTCTCTCTCTCTCTCTCTCTCTCTCTCTCTCTCTTTCTCTGTCTCTGTCTCTCTCTATATATATACACACATATAGCAAGTTAAAATTTCTAAATTACTTTATACACATTACGCCATTTGAACCTATGGTTTAAGTATTGCTTGTATGATGATCAGCCCCGTTTTACAAGAAAAGTTAAATGACTAATTTGGAACTTGCTAGTTTAGTCTTTCAAAGGCAAGATTTGAACCCGGGGTCCTGCTCCCTAACTAATAAGCCAAAAGACCTCTTGCTCAGACTCTCCAGCTCTGTTAGTGTACTTGCTTATTTCAGTTTGTCAATCACGCCTCCCATCCTTTCCTTTCTCCTCCTCCTTTCCATCTCTCTCCTTTTCTCCTCATTGCTCTTCTATCACCACCCCACTCCTCCCTTTCCTCACCTTCATCCCTCCCCTTTCTTTTTTTTCCTTTGCCCTTCACTCCCCTTCCCCCTTCGCTTTACTCCCCTTTCCCTCCCTCCCTCCCCCCTCTCCTCCTCCCCCACTTCTCTACTTTCCAGTTCTGAATAGTGCAGCCCAAGGGACCCACACTTTCCTGAGCCTCTGAACCCCAGCTTCCGGAACGGTGCAGCCTGTTTCGGATTGGAGGGTGGAGGGAGGGGACAGACTTACCTCCACTGTTTGCGAATGAGGAATTTACTTGTAAATGTTTCCTTTGCCAAATAAACGGAATGGGCTTTCCAGTCGGCCCTGCTTTTCCTCCTAACTTCCCAGCCCCTGGTGGCTTCCTCACCACCAGCCTGGCTCATTTAAACACGGAGCAACTTGGAGGGGCGGCTGTTAAGAGGGGCCCTGCTCGGGAATTCTAGACGGGATCTGTAAATAAGGACGGCAGAACCCGGCTTGGGATAGGGGGGTGGGGCGGGGCGGGGGAGGTAGGTTTGACATTCGAACTTTGGACCAGCAAGGAAGTGACTTCCTAATCCAAGGGGGTTGGGCCTACCCCTCACTGTTTGACTTTTAGTTTGGTCTAGAGAGCTTGAAATTTACTGAAGGGAATTGTCTGGACTCCAGAACCCGACTCTGTCATTTACTAACTAGCTGGAGGACAATGGGCTTAATCCCTCTACGACTATGAGCCTCAGTTTCCTTCGCTGTAGAATGGGGAGAACAACATATATTCACCCACCCTACCTCCTAGGACTCTTAGGAGGAAAGTGCTTCCCAAGCTGCGAAACTCTCCAGTCAGGAGACTCGAAATCGCCACTTCCTCTCGCCTACCCCGAGCCACCGCAGCCAGGTGGAAAGGCAAACAGCCGGGCCCAGCGGGGATCCGAGAATGTTTCTCCAGTCTATGATTTCTCTTGCCCGGCCAATGGAGCTGTTTGCAGGGTTGGATCCAAGGTCACTTAGTCTCTGGCCACAGATCGGTCTTGGGTCTCTCAGGAGCTTTCCCTGGACGGAGCCAGCTGCCCACAGGCATCCTCTGGGTAGAATTGTGGGCTGGGGAGGTGGGATTACAAGATTTCTTTCCGCTTGGGCAGTCTTCGAGTCCACTTTATGCAGTAAGAGTATTTTCCTCATTGTTTGGGGATTCAAGACATCTGCTTCTCACCTCTGAGCCTCAGTCTCTCTTTCTGTAAAATGGACATAATGGTCCTGGATCTAGAGTTGGAAAGATATCAGAAGTCCCCTAGTCCAAACCTCTTTGTTTTGCAGGCGAAGAAACTGAGGCCTAGAGAAGATAGATAACTTGTCCAAGGTCACTCGGCTAGTAAGTGACACAATCAGAATTTGAACCCAAGTTCAGCATCCTTTCCTTTCCACCAACTGCTTCTCAGGAGCCTACTTAGAGGCAGGTTGGGATAAGGGTTGGTCGCTGAATTGGGAGTCAGAAGGTTCAATGAGTCTGGCCCAGATTTTGCCGTCCTGACTTATGCCACATCACTCCCCTTGCCCCACGCTAGAGTTTTGCCAAAATTTGCTTCTCTTTTTCATGCACCAGCGTACCTTTGCACTAGCCATTCCACATTCGTGGCGCCTGGAAGGCACTCCGTCCTTACTCCTGACTCTTGTTATCTTCAGCCCTAACACCACCTTCTATTTCGTGCTTCCGCCACAACCCCGCCCCCACCAGTGCCTCTCCTCCGCCATCCCACCGTTAACCTTGTAATACTTTTTATGCTTTTCTGTGTATACTCGGTCTGCCTCAGCCAGCTGTAATCTCCTTTAATGCCGTCCTTTATATCTCTAGATCCTGCTATTTAGAAGGCTCCTACTAATTGATTTGATGGTTTGCTATTTCCCTATATATGACCCTGGGAAGAGAAATCACTCCTCTCGAGTCTCAGTTTCCCCAACTATAAAATGAGGCAGGAAGTGTGGAGTAGTGGAGCAAAGGTCCAAACACCTGGGTTCTGATTTCCACTCCAACACTTTCAGTCCCGGTGACCTTGGGCAAGTCACTTCATCTACCTAAAGCTTCGATTTCCTCCTATGGAAAGGCTCTGAATCTTCGACTCTAAGGGTGGGTTGGGAGGTAAGCGACAGGAAGGTAAGCTCTAATTCTTCGAAAACTCGCTGTGTGTAAGTCAGACCCGAACGCTTTCCCTGCCCTTCAGGACTCCTGGCTGGAGGTCCTGGAGATCGGAGAAGAAATCATCCTGTCCTTTGCATCTCGTCAAAGCTAACGACGCCCCCTCCGGCTCCCCCGAACTCTTAGGAGGTAAATAGTCCTGACCAGACACTTCTCTAGGTCACTTACCGAGGAGTGGGAGCTAGCAGCCGAACGGCGGAAAGAGCGCTGTCCGTGAAGGTCCTGGGTTCAAATCAAGACCTCCCCCGATTTACTTCCTAGGTGACCTTAGGCGAGTCCCCTAACTTCTCTAGGCCTCAGATCCCTCATGTGTCTGAGTTCTTCGACACAGAAATGGAAGGGTCCACCCTCCCCTCTCCCCCATCCTACGGAGGATGAAAGGTGAAATCGACTGCCGGTGTGGGGGTGGGGCTAAAGGACTCGCCAAGGTCACTCAGAGGGAGTGGCAGAGCGAGATTTGGGCTTGGGTCTGACTTTCTATCCAGCGTTCTTTCCATTGCACTGCGGTCTCGAGGGCTTGTTGCGGCTCGAATCCACCATAGAAATCCTTTCCAATAGAGAGCCGCTGAGAAAGTTGGCAGATGTGGCTGTCCCTAAGCTGTCAGAGGTGTGCCGTCCGCCCGTGGGAGTGATGGATACCGGGCCCGGGTCTGGTCTCCTCCCGAGGAGGTTGAGGCCTGAGCTTGCGCCACTTAGTTTCTTGCCGGGCTCCCTGACGCTCCCTCCTCCGAGACTGAGCTGTCCGAAGGGGCTCTCGGGGGTCCCTGCGCGCCTGTGTGAGAACGAGCGTGTCTGGGTGTCTGGGTACGTGTGAAATGTGGCAATGCAGAGCCGCGGCAGCAACAGTGATAATCAACACATCCCTCACACCTCCGGTGCCATCCGAGAGGGAACGGGGAGATCTCGGGGGCTTTCCCCTGCCTGCTGCCTGCCTTGGCTCCTAATGTGGGCTGACTTAGATAGGCAGGCATGCTCTCCTCTCTGTCTGCACATACTCACATATAACCCACAAAGTAAATAATAGCATCTGGCCTTTATATAGTGTCTTAAGGTTAACTCTCTTGACTACATTTAACTTCACCAACAGTCTGGACATGTCAGTACTGCAGATACTATTATTCCAGTTTTTACAAACGGAGAAACTGAGGATCGGAGAGTTTAAGAAGCCTTGACAGGATGAATTGGAACCCAGCTTTCTAAGGACCCTGGTTCCGCTGCGCTTTTCACTAAAGGACGGTGTCTGCCCTGCATTTTAGGGCAAAGCCTTAAGGAGGGGAGGAAACATAAAGTAAGGACTATAGAAAAGCATACACACACGTAGGAATTTATTATATGTACATATGAATGCATGTATTCATTTGCTCTCCACGTTGTCGGACGCTGTCTTGCTTCTCACCGGAATGTCCATTCTTTCTCTCTTGGCACGATGGAGCCCAAGGCCAGCTGTGTTCAGAGATCTTTTCGAGTGAAGGTCAAAACAATCCTTCCCCCTCCCACTCTCTAGCCCCTGAAATCCAGAGGCTCTTAGAAATGTGCTGTTCTGCCTCGGTGGTCTGGGACTTCTTTGTTGCGCAGATGTGGGGCGAGAGTTCCCCTAGTCAGGCAGTCTCCCATAGGCCTCCTGCCAGCGGTGCGCCGCAGGATCGCTGTCCTCTCCGTAGTCCAACCTGTGCTCCCCAGCCTCCTTCAGGCCCAGTCTCCAAAGCCGGCGGCGAAGGACGGCGAGGGCTGGAAGACTGGACTGTCAGATTGGTTTGTTAGTGCTTCCCTTCAGATCCATGTGGATTTTGGGGCTTCCCTGACTCGGCCCACGTTTCCCCTCTCGCTTGGGCAATCAATCAATCAATATCTGGGGAAAACCTTTGTGGCTGGGGAGGTTTGGGGAAGGAGGGAGTGTGAAGTGGAAAAGAGAATAATGTGATATTTCTATATGCGTCCATATAAATGAGAAACAGAAATCCAGAGGGCAGATAAATGCCCCCCCCCATACAGGGTTAGGGTTAGGGAGACATATAGGGAGAGGGAGACGTAGGAAAGAGCTCAGACGTACACAGAAAGAGACGGTCATACAGAGAGGTAGAGAGACATAGGAAGAAGGGAAAAGAGATGGAGAGAGGATGAGAGAGGGAGGGAGAGAGACTCAGAAAAGCAGAGCGGGGAAGAGACAGAGGAGGAGAGGCCCAGAGATGCCATCAATCAACAAGTATTTATTAAAGGGCCTACTATGCATAGGGGGTTGTGCTAGGCGCTGGAGATAAAAGAACACAGACTAAAACAATCCCTTCTCAAATCAAGCTTGTAGTCTAATGAGGGAGATAAAGACATATAAAAAATACAGATATAGAAGAAGCAGAGATCGTAGGAGAAAAATCAGAAAAAAAAGGGGGGGGGAGAGAGGGGCAGGATTCATGTGCAGAGAGAGACCCACGAAGAGAAACAGCGTGACAGGCACAGATAGAGATGGAGAAAGAGGAGGCTTTAAGAAAGAAAGTGGGAAATACAAAATGAGAAAGAGAGACACACCGAGACCGCTTGGGGAAGTGTGTGGGAGACCAGGCGGCAGAGAATGGAGTGACTCCAACATAGATCTGCTTTTCTCATCTCCGAAGCTCGAAGCTGCCGCAGCAGCCCCAAGTTTCGCCTCTTCCCCACCTGGGTAAGCCCTGCTCACGAACTGGACTGTAGTTTGTTGGCAATGTCTTCTTCCCGGCCGACGTACCCCCCTGGCTACTGCCTCCCTGCAGTTGCTTCTCTGAAATTTACTTCACTTGAAAGTGTCTTAAGCAAGTGTCCAGGTCTTGTCCCCCAAGGCTGTGCTCGCTGAAGGCTTACAGGGGCAGGCTGAGAAAATTGCCGTCCACGAACACACACACGCGCGCGCGCAGCGCTCACACACACACACCTCTTCTTTTTTTTTTTAGGGGGGTGTTTTTCTGATTTTACTAAATCATGCGAATCTATTATGCCGAAAAGAGATGGCAACGTGGAAAATTTGGAGACTGGGAAGGCAAAAATGGAAAGTGTATGAAGTAATGAGGTGCCCACGGGACACATTTTACTCGGGAAGAGGGGAAACGTTGGGGAGGGGCGAATCAGGAAAGTAGAGGAGCGCTGAGGCCACCTCTCCTTCCAGGCCCAGGGAAGGAGCAAGTCCAAGAAGGAGAACATCTGGAACATGCAAACCAGCAGGGGCGTGGAGAGGAGTCCTTGATTTCCCCTAAAGGCTTGGCTTTGGCAGGGAAATCCCCCCTCTCCCAAGCTGGCTCCTTCTCGGTTCCCCACTTCTCTCCACTTGGGTCGGGCAAGTGGTGTGAGTGTGTGTGTGTGTGTGTGTGTGTGTGTGTGTGTGTGTGTCGAAGGAGAGGCCCCACACCTGCTTAGACTGTTGGACCCTCAAGTGGGCCCAGGGGAGTGAACTCTGAACACATCTGGCCGCTAGGGCGCCAACCGAACCGTTCCGTTCCGGAGTTGGTAGGTTAGCAGGGAAGAACTTCTGGGTTTTGTAAGGTGAGAAAAAGCAATAATAATTCCGCCAGGTGAGGGTGGGAATGTGGAGAGGAAGAACTAGTATCCTCCCAAAGGAGCAAAGGGAGGAGAAAAAAAAAAAAAAAAACCGAAAGAACAGAAATCCCCCCCCCTTTCGGGTGGCCTGAGACGCCACAGTTTGTGTGGAAATGTCTTTTTACATTTGGGGATTTTTTTTCCTTATTTGCATTCGGTAGAAAGAAAGAACGAAACCTTGCTCCGATCTAGGAGGCGAAAAACTATCGTTAGGGAACAAGAAAAAGGCGACCGAAGCCAGGGTTCGACTCCAGCGGAGCCATAAACCCTCGAGACCTCAGTGGCTGAAGTCGGGCCATAATGGCCTTGGCTGTGGCTACTTCTGGCCTCCCTGGGAGCCTCGAGGCTCTACAGCCGACTTGGACTGGAGTGGTACCTCCTGCTTGGAAAAGTATTGTTGAGTGGAGGAGGGGGGAGCCGCAGGAGCTCGGGTTAGGAGGAGAGACACCATTTACCTCTCCCTATCTACGGTGTTCGTCCTCTCGACCGTGGAGTTTTACTCACTCACTCAACCTACATCTCTCCAGAGCCTACTATGTGTCAGACACTGTGCTAGGCTCTGGGGATTAAAATAAAAGGCCAAATGTTCCTTCTCTTAAGGAGCTTACAGTCTCATCTCCAACTCGCCTCCGAACCTACCCAGAAAGAGTCTTGGCATTCTCTGGGGGTAGTTCTTCCCGAACCCCCAGTCTAGCTATAGAGGGAGCAACGGGCATCCTGAAGGGTGATCACCGACCCACTGCCCAACCAGGTTGACTAGTGTAATACTAGAGAGGGGGAGAGGATATCTGAATGTCAAAGTTTTCTGGCTGCTTCTCCAAAAATCCTTTCCCCTCCCCTGCTCTTCCCCCACTCAAGTCCCCGGGTGGCTTGTTAACTTGGCTTTGGGGATGGCCAAGGGAGGCAGGAGGATGGAGGTTACAGCCGCCTGAGTTGGGGAGGGGGAGGAGGTTGGCTGGAGCAAAGGGGCAATTCATTTGCTTCCCAAAGTGAGAAATTTGGGTGGCAGCTGTCGCGGGAGTGGAGAGAAAGTATCTCCTGACCTCGGAGTTCTGACCTTTGACACCACCGAGATCCCCTAATAGCCAGATTCTTCCGAGAGACCGAGGTCCACGATCCCTATTGTCCTCAAAAATACCTTCTTCTTTCCCAAACTGAAGACAAGCTGCGAAAATTTCCCCAAGACCTTCTAACTATTAGACCCGTTAACAGAGCATCTATGGGAACCCATGATCCTATTCATTCCTCACCCCAATATGAAAACCCACACTCCAACAAAGCGAAAACTGAAAAAAAAAAAAGCCAACAGCTCGGTCACTTTTTTTGTAAGCAGCAGGTCATAAAAAAGGACTTCTCAAAGTTTGTCTTTTATTCAGTCATGGATTGGAGATATATAACTGGGTGAGATTGGAGGAAAAGTAATGGGAGGGGAATAAGGGACTGACCAGTCGATTTTTAATTTAATTTAATTTTTTTTTTTTAACATCGAGGAGTTTAGGCAGTGAGAGATAAAGCAGGAGGGAAGAAGGTGGCGGGAGTAAGATGGTAGAATTGTTTTAGTTTCTAAAAGTTCTAACTGATGTGTCCCAAAGTGTAAATATAACGAGTAAAATGCAGCGAGTTTCTCTCTCCCTCTCTCTCCCTCTCTCTCTGTCTCCCAACTCCCAACTACTGCAACATTGTTGTAACCACTGACAGAGTTATCCTTGGTAACAATTACAATCTGCAACATTGTTACCATCTGTAACGGTGTTCCAGTTTCCCCTTCCCATCCAGACTTCGGCTAGAGATGACATTGCCCACTCAGGTCCCAGTAATAGCCCCCTCTTCCTTTATTAAACGAAACTACCTCCACCACCACTCTCTTGGATGGATAGTTTTCAGAAAATTATGACAGCTAACCCGGAATGTAGATGGAAAAGCCAACGGGAAATTAGAACTCTTTCTCTCAAACAATCCCCTTTAAATACACCAGATTCCTTGCCCGTGGCTCGATCGAATGTAAATTCAGTAAAAAACGACTTAGCACCTTTCTAGAGAGAAAGAACATTTTCTGAAACTGAGGTCAGGTTCACTCCTGCCTTTTCAAATGACCTTTAGAAACCATGTGTCTGTCCTCTAGCGGGGAATGACCCAAAATGCACTGGCCAGTGTTCAGCTCTGTAGCTCCTGGACCCTCGACGTTTTAAGCTGACTCATTCATTCTCGTATTTGAATCTGTCTGTCTGTCCCTGTAGGTCTCTCTCTCTCCTCTCTCCTGTCTCTTTCTCCCGTTCCTCTCCTTTCCTCTTTTCTCCTATCTCCTCTTTCTTTTGTTTCTGTCTCTTCTTTCTTCCTTCTTCATCTTTCCTGATCTCTCTGCCTGTTTCTCCATCTCTGTTTATGCCTCTCTGTTTCTGTTTCTCCCCTCTACTCCTTCGATTTTAAACAGGGTCCCTACTTTAGGAAAGCTTTTAGGCTTTAGGCAAGGTTTTCCCCCTTAATGAGGCTCGGAAATGTAGACGCTGTCGCTTTAACGGCGAACCAGCTGATTGTCTCCTACGGCAGATGGCCTCGGAGTCCAGATTTGCATTCATTGTCTTCAAATCTGTTTTCGCGCTGGTGTTAGAGATTTCAGCAGCAGCAGCAGCAGATTCATCCCCAGATCACAATACAAAAAGAGAGCGAAGGAAAATAACACCCAGCCGGTGTGGTTTTTAACGTGCACCTAGGAAGCGGCGCTCCACTCGGCACTTGGAGAGTGGAGACTGGGGTTTCAGCTAGTGGCCGCCCAGCTCCGCTCAAGCTTCTCTCCCAGCCAGCCCTTCCCCTCTGGCGGTGTCGGCTCAGAATATGGGCAGAGTGGCTGCTCGCCTTCTCTTCCTTCTCGAGAACTATGTGTCCCGAGCCACCCCCGCCCCGCTCCTCTCCCCCACCTGGCCCTCAGCCTCTCTCTCCTCCGCAGCCTATTGTAAATTCGTTTGTCGATTGTTGTGTCGGGCATGTGTTCGGGTCTCCCTCGAACACAGCACACCACTATCACTGGCCTCTTACCCCGGCTAACGTCTGATTGCCCCGGGACTCTTAAACTCTCTCTTGGATTTTCTGACTAACTTCTGGGTTTTTTCTCCTTTTCTACTTATATCGAAGTAGACAACATTGAAATTAAGTTTTCTTTCCTCTCGCTTTCGTTTCTTCTCTCTCTTGCCTTCTCCTCTTTTCTCCTTTCTTTCTCTTTTCGCCTGCTCTCCTCTCTCTTAATCTCGCATTTGTGCTTTTTCTCTTCCCTTTCATCTCTCCTTTTTCCGTTCCCACGTGTCCCAGCTTTTCTCTTTTCTCCCCCTCTCCCTTTCCTCTCCTTTCCATTCTTCTTTCTCCTCTTCGTATCTCAGGGTTTCTCTTTCATTGGCGCTGTCTCTGAGTCTGTCTTTCTCGGTCAGTTCCATAGGTGTCTGTTGTCTTCCGTGTTAGCCTGTGAGCTCCTGGAGAGCAGGGTCTGGTTTCTGCCTTTGTAGCCCACGGTACTTGGCACAAAGACGCTTAATAAATACTGGGTGATTGTGTCTCTGTCTCTCTCTCCCCTACGGGCTCGGGCTTCTTTCCCTCTTTCGCTTCTTCCATTCCTTCCGCCCTCCACTGCCCCCAATCGTAAATATTTTCAAAACGACCCTCAAACCACCCACCAAAACGCTCCTTGACCAAATCCGCTAGTCCCCAAGTCTCTCTCCCAAGCAGCCTGCGGGAACGCTGTTAGCTATCGCTACTGCCGGGAAAGTTTACACACACATCCCAGTGCGTGTGGGCCCACACTCTCGCTTTCTTTACAAATATGTACGCATTCACACATAAATAGGCAGGGTTTGAGTATGCCTCCAGCGTGTGTCTGTATCAATAGACCGAGCTGCGCGACATACGCGCGCACCGAGCAGGCAGCAGACACCCTGGGCACGCAGCGGAACGCCCGGCTCACGTGCTCCCGAGACAGCCAAGCGCGGCTTGTTGAGAGGCAAACTTCTCCTTCAGCCTGGGTAGCGCGGAGAGGCAGAGGTAGGGAGATGCGGGCGGGCGGACGGAGCTAGGCTAGGCTGCCGCGCGCCCAGGGCTGCTCTCCGCCCGCTCTCACCTCCGGGACTCGGCGTGGAGCCGGGAGCTGGGCAGTGGCTGGAGGGCGCCTCCGGCTCGCCGGCCGCCCTCCAATCGGGCGCGCCTATGCAAATGAGCGCTCCTTATCGGGAAGGCGGCTCCGCCTCCTTGGTGTGTCCCTCTGCTTGCAGTAACCCATTCATGGGGCCTCGGAGCGGCTGTATCCCGGCTCCCCCTCTCTAAGAGCAGCCAGCTTCTCACTAGATCCATTTCTTCCCTTGGCTCTGACAATTCATCCTGGGATTTTCTCCCCCACCCACTCCACCTTTTTTTTTTTTTGGTTCGGAGTTGGAGTGGTGGGGAGGAAAGGGGAGGGGGGCTGGGAGGGAGGAAGGGGGCGAGATTAGGCAGACGTCCATCTCCTCCTGCTTCTCCCAGAAAACAGGTGATGCTCCTGGCCAGCGAACGCTCCCTGGATGCAGGCCGGGTTGCGGCGGGAAGGATGTTATAGGCGAGCGGAGGTGAACGCCGGCGGCAGGAGCGAACTTGCCGAGGGAGGGGAGGGGAGGGCAAAGCAAGGCAAACTTTGACGGAGGCCTACATCGCCGAGCAGCCGCTGCAAGCACAAGCCCGAGCTTCTCCAGAGAGACTCAGACAGAGACAAACTTTGACTCTTCGTCTCTTCCGAGGACTTCTATTTTTTGGGGGGGAGGGGGGAAGGAACACTTGGCTGTGCGAGTTTTGTGACTATTCAGGGCTCGGTGGATATTGTCCTTTAAAAAAA
>NW_027185697.1:16991876-17023516 GCF_028583685.1 Petaurus breviceps papuanus | reverse complement strand
GTTTGGAATTCAAGATACGTTAGGAAGAGGACCAGCTCTGAAAGAGAAAGCTCTAGGCGCGGAGATGGATTCAGTCCGGTCCTGGGTTCGAAACGTCGGAGTGGTAGATGCAAACGTCGCGGCACAAAGGTAAATAAATTTATACCCATTCTTTCCCCTTCAGTTTCCTTCTCTTCCCTCCTCTCTCCTCGTACACACTTTTGCCTCTTCTCTCATCTCTCTCTTTTCTTTCCTTCCCTTTGCTCTTTTTTCTTGTCTTTTCTTCTCTCTTTCCCTCTCGTTTTTCTTCTCCCATTCTCCGTCTCTGTCCTTCTGTTTTCTTTTCCTCTCCTATCTCTATTCTCGGTCCTTCTCATTTTCTCTCATCACTCTATCCCTCTCATCTCTCTCCCCCCTCATGTTTCTGCTCTCCCCATCTGTCACCTTCTTCTCTGAACGCTGTGGCTTCATCTAGAGACCTCGCCATTCCTACTTTCCCTCCGTCAAAGGACTCTCTGTCGCTTGAAAATAAGGGAACCGAGCCGCCGAATTTCCTCTGTGATACTGCCATCCTGCCCCTTCTCCCAAACTCCTGAACAAGAGTCTCGTCGGCGTTTCAAACCCCAACCCGGCCCTCCCAGACCAGAGCCTCCAGCGCCCCTGTCTCGAGGTCTGAGTCCCCGAGGCCCGAGAGCTCAGCTGTCACTTTCCCGGGAGCCCGAGGATGTGCCCGAGGCGGAGGTAGCGAGGGAGACCCCAGTTAGCGAGCAGCTGTCACCCGGCGCCACCACCCGAGAGGACAAGAAAGGAGAGGTTTCGCCCTAAACTCGGGAGTTAGCCCCCACCCCCACCCTGCCATTTGGGCCGATCGCCCCCATCCCCCAGCCCAGGCTGGCTGCAGGGCTGGCGGCAGAATGTCCAGCTGGGAGAGGCGGCTCCGCTCGGGGAGAGAGCCAGAAAGCCAGCCTCGAGAAACTGTGGGGAGCCGAGCCGAAGGAGAGTCTGGAAAGTCACAGGAAGGAAAGAGAAGGAAAGGGAAAGGAAAGAAAAAAAGGGAAGGGAAGGAGAGGGAAGGGATGGAAAAGAAAAACGCATGGAAAGGAAAGGAAGAAAGAAACAAAGGGAAAAAGAAGAGGAAAAGGCAGAGACAGAAGAGAAAAACTAGGGGAAAATGAAGCAAGAGAACTTGGCAGAAGGAAAAGTTGGAAAGAAAAGGGAAACAGTCAGAAAAAAGAAGAGAAAAGAAGGGAAAGAATGGAGGAAAACAAAAAAAGAAAAAGACAACAAGAAAATAGAGAAGTAAGAACAATAAAGGAGAAAAAGAAAAAAGATGTAAAGGAAGAAGGAAGAAAGTAGGGGAAAAAGAAAAAAAAAGGAAGAACAGAAGACAGGAAAGGAGAACAGAGAGAAGTCTTGACACCCAAACTCAGTTTGCCTCGTGAACGGCATCTACAAACGGCTCTTCCTCTTGTTTTCAGAGGTCCCTGGAGTTGACATTGAGGCAAGAGAATTGCCATATTCGAGTCCTCAGCCTCTTTAAATGCCCCTTTAAAAAGTGGGCCGCCTGTTGGATTCCTTTTGCCTTGAATTAGCAGCGATTTGTTGTTAATTCCTCCCCCCCCCCCTTTTTTTTTGCCTGCCCTTCCTCACCCTGAGCAGCTGCTCCAGAGGTCCAAGGCGCTGCTTTCCTAGGTCCAGAGCAATCCACCTAAGATGCAGCTTCCCCCTTCCCCTTTTCATAGCTCACATCCAAACCCCTTCCTAGAGAAGCTGCCTGAAGCGTGGCTGTGTCCGGCTGGATCGAACCTGCTTCCTGGGCCTGGAGTCCAGTCCCAATCCTACCTAACCGAATTCAGTGGTCTGATTCAGATAGGAGGTCAGCTAAGGCCCAGTCCAGCCAACCTGATTTCTCAGGGCCCGCCAGCGGAGCCTCGGAGGCCGGCACGATTCTCTTCTCAGCCCGCCTGGGGAGCAGCCCTGCCGAGTCCGAGATTTTCTCAGCTCGATAGAAGAGACAGGTTCCAAACGCCTCTATCTTTTCCCGGGAGATTTGGGGACTACTTCTTCACCCCCTCAAGCTAAACAGCTCTTCCACTTCATTCTTGTCGTAGGGAACTATAGCCCCCCAACCCCGCAGAACCGGGGCGGGGGCAGATGAAACTTCCCGGAGAAGATATCGCCGGGGTTGCTCATAGGCTCTACGCAGAAGATGAGGATCCCACTGTTTCCAACAGTGAAATTGTAGAGAAACTGAGTCTCTCTCTCTCTCTAACCTCTGGCCTCCTAACCATTCTTCCACCTTTCGGTCTCGGCTATGACGTTCTGAGCGCTCTTGGTGACCCTTGCCCAGAGAAGCTCCGCAGTTTAAGCGAACACCCCAACGCCTGGGAGGTGGAATTTCGAAGCTCAGGAACTTCCCAAACTAGGACTGAACCAGGCCTTCGGGAAAGCTGGACAAGCGACTTCTCAGGGCTGTTGGGTGCCTGACTGTGTACGCACAGGCTGCAAGAACAGGTGTGCACGCTCACCCATCCGTCCATCCGTCCCTCCCTCCTTCAGTCCATCCATACCTCCAACCTTTTTGGCCTCATTTTTTCCCCCTTGGGGGAAAATGCCCAAGCATCAGGCGGTCTCCTCGCCTAGGGTTGAGTTGGGGGTGGGAAGGGAGTGGTGGCTGTGGTGGGAAGATATTCATCCTCACTGGAGACCTTTTCATTTTTTAATAAAACTTTGGATTCTCCAGCCCTGGGATTGTTCCCTCGAAGTCACTCACTCCCTTCTCCCTACTCGGGGCTCCACCTGGGACGGAAGGACTCTAGGATTGAAGGAGAATTAGACAGAATCTGGGTCCCAGATGAGCAGGATTTCCTAGAGAAGAAAAGCCTTGGGATGGGTAAGGCCTTTAGCTGGGCCTGGGGAAAGTGGGACTTGGTACCTCGTTTTTGGCCATCCCGGTTCGATTCTTGGACTTTGCCTATTCCCAGGGCTGCTATTTCAGGAGTTAGTTTTGGTTCTTTCCCCAGTTTAGAAATCTTCCCTGGAAAGGGGGGAGGGAGTTGGTTGGACGCAAACAGAAGGTTACCAGCTCTAGAACAGAGAAAGGAAAAAAAACAACAAACCTCAAACTAGGCTGACAAATTGACTCTTCATCCGCAAACAAGTTGCTTCTAACAATATACTAATAACCAGGGTTATTAACCTCACTCAGCACCAATCCCTTTCTCTGCTCCTTCCCTGGCCACCCAACCCAGGTGTCGGGGTAGGAAAAGGCTTGGAGAAAAATGGGGGGAGGAATGTGATGATATTTAGAAAAGCAAACAAACAGAAGGGGGGGTGTCTCTGTCAGGGTCCTGTGCTTTCAGACCCCAGGGGAAGAGAGAAGGAAGGACTGTCCTCTGCAGCCGGCATCCAGGCCCAGTGGTAGGGTCATCTACAATCCACGAAAACTACAACCAAAGGGCTCAGACCTGGACCACATCTAAGAGATTGTTGAACTTTGTTCTCTCCCCACCCCGTCAAAATAACCACTCAAGAGACTGGGGGTCTTTTTGTACCTTCCACTGGACGATGGGGGCAGCCCCTCTTGCAAAATGCCTGTCAGGTTCCAGCTTTTACGATTAGACAACTGAGGTGCAGAGCTTTATGACATAGAACGTCGAATTTTTAATGAGTGTGGGGTAGGGGCTCGTCAGTGCCTTAGAGAGACTTTAGGGGCTTGGATTCTGGGGAAGGCAGGACTGTTTCCCTCGTTTTCTCAAAAGAGAAGTATTTGATTAAAGTATAACAGCAGCGTTGCTGGGGCCCTCAGTTTCCCCACGCCACTCTCTTCTGTTTTTCCGCAGCGGGGTAGCCCTGTCCCGGGCTCATTTTGAGAAACAGCCTCCTTCCAATTTGCGAAAATCCAATTTCTTCCACTTCGTCTTGGCCCTCTATGATCGGCAGGGTCAACCGGTGGAGATCGAAAGGACCGCCTTCGTGGACTTCGTCGAGAATGACAAAGTAAGTTGGGGGGAGGGGGGCTGTCAGAGCTTTTCCCGTTCCTCACCAGCGGTCCCCCACCCCCACTCGCACTCGCGGCACTTAATAACTCTCTTCTGCAAAGTAGCAGAGAGTCCTTCCATCTGTCACTACGCCGCCCTGGACAGCTAGGCTCACCCGGGTTGATAAATGGAGAAATCGCCAACAGGACCCAGGAAAGAACCCCTTACTTCCCCAGCCCCGTTGCCTCCTCCCCTCTCTTTCCTCTCCCCCTTTAGTCCGCGATCGTGTACTTTTTAAATGCCCCTCGGCCTCATCCGGGACCTTTCCTGACTCTCCATAATTAGCCGTTCTTGTCAATTGCATTTTCAAGCAATTTCTAGAAATAAAGCCCGGTTAAAAAAAAAAAAAAGATGAAGAGGAGGAAGAAAAAGAATTCCCCCTCCCCGCGCTGCACTATTTTTTTTTTTTTTAATAACTGGGCCCCTGACCAAGTAGTCGGTCACCTTGCTTGCAGAGAATTCTGCAGCGAGCCCAGAGCAAGGGGCAAGGAAAGGCAATCCCCCGTTTATCCGTGGAGCCCAGTCTCGGCCGGGCTCCTGACCTTTCCGAGGGTATTTGGGGCATAGGGTGAGAAATACCTCAGCCAAACCCCTTGGGCTCAGTCATGGAATTCAGAAACAGGTGAAGATGCTTCGGACTCGATTTTCTTGAGCCCAGGGAAGGGGAAGCGTGTAAGTAAAGGGGCTTGAAGGGACCAAGGCAGCCCAGAGCGAAGTCTTTTTCCTGACTCCATTCCACCAGGGCCTTCCTTTTTCTTAAAGTCCCTCGCCTTTGGCCGAAGACACAGAGGGAGGCCGTCACAAGCACACAGGCATACATTCTCATGTATTTTAATAAAAAGAACAAA
Source organism: Petaurus breviceps papuanus (assembly GCF_028583685.1). Lineage (NCBI taxonomy): Eukaryota > Metazoa > Chordata > Mammalia > Diprotodontia > Petauridae > Petaurus > Petaurus breviceps. The sequence goes on along the minus strand of NW_027185697.1, from coordinate 17,018,649 downwards.
GTACTTTTCTGGGGAAGGATGTTGTGTCCCCAGATGGTCCTGGCTTTGGAGGCTCCACAGATACAGGAGATTTTTGTGGTGGGGAGAACTGTGCTTGAGAGGTGGTGGTGGCGGGCCCGCAGGGCAGAAATATTTGGAACTTTTCTGACGTCCTGGATCGCGAGTTATAAGTCCTGGAGGGGCCGACGAGGTCGGTCCTTTGACCGAAGCAGGTTAATGTTAGAACTTTTCGTTGGAGGGTGGGAGACTGAGAAGGAAATCAAGACAGCAACAGATTTTTTTTTAAAATCCCATTTCTTTTTAGGAACAAGGTAACGAGAAGACCAACAACGGCACCCACTACAAATTACAGCTTCTTTATAGCAATGGTGAGACATTGTTCAATGTAGAAAAAGGAAGGGATAGATGGAGGAGGGGGAGGGGATGAGAGGACATTGTGGTTTTCAAACTCGAAGCTCTGTGTTCTGATGGGGACACGCTCTCAGGTGACTTCCACTGCAGGAGCTAGGGAGGCATCAGAAGCTGAGCAGCCTAGGGAGGAAGCTGTGGCAGAGGGAGGCTGATTTAGTGGGGAAACTGAGTCTAGTCTGGGTCCTCAGGGGTGCGCAGCGTTAGCCTGCCTCTAGGCTCAAGGAGAAAAACCAGAAAACTAAGAGACTCCGCTTCGCTCAAGGGTTTTTTTTTGGGGGGGGGAGGAGGAGGGGAACGGACAGGCCAGGAACTTTTAGTTCTTCCACCCCCCAGAGTTTCTCACACCCTCTTTTTCTTAAGTGCAAGATCAAAGCTCTTATCTATTTATTTCTTGGGGAAGGTGGAGGGTTATCGCTTCACTGAGTCGGGGTGCCTGGGAGAAGTTCACTCTCTCTAGTGGTGGGGGCCAAGTGAGTGACTTCTCTGCCTTCTGTAATCACCTTCCTAGGGGTCAGGACTGAACAGGACCTCTTTGTCCGGCTCATCGACTCCGTCACGAAGCAGGTGAGCTGAACTTGTCCGTTTCGGGCCTCTTTTCCTCCCCCTTCATTTCCTTCTCTCCGCCACACCCCTTCTCTATCTTCTCACTGCTGAGACTTTCTGTCATTTTCCTCCCACGGCTCATCTTTTCCCCTCTCATTGCCCCTCTAGGCTTCTTCCAGACTCACTAGCGGCAAAGTCTAAGTCTTGGGTTCCTCCTCGGCTGAGAGGTGCCAGTGAGGGAGAGAAAAGAGTAGGGAGAATCCCACTTTCTAATTAACCAACGAGCCCCGGATGACAATCTCAAAGGGAAGGACAGATTTGAAACAATTTGGGGGGAGGGGATTTAGGCATAAAATAATTTTCCCTCCTAGAGATGTATTAATATTTGGCAGAATTTTTTTAACCTCTCCTCTCCAAGTTTTCTTAACTGCTGCCTCAGTTGTTCATTTCACTCCTCTCCCCTTTGCTAAAGACCTAGGAAGCCACCTTTTAACAAGTAGGACTAGAAAGATTTATTTTGTGTTTAAAGCGTCTTTTCTCTTCCTCCTTCATTCTCTTCTCCTGACAGCCCATAGCTTATGAGGGACAGAACAAGAATCCAGAGATGTGCCGAGTTCTACTCACACACGAAGTCATGTGCAGGTAAGCCGAAGTTTCTGGGAGATTGCTGAATGATTCTCTCGGGAGAGACAGGGAGAGACACTTGGAGACCCTTCTCTCACATTGCGTTCAACAGCGCGAAACATAAACTGACCGAAAGATCAGAGGCAGAGAGACCTTTCTCCCATCTTCCTTCCGGTCCCCACTAGTGCATTCCTAGGATAGCTGTTAAAAGGCCTGGAAGGGGCAAATAGGTGAGCAGGTTTGCTCCTGCCGACTTTCTGAAGGGAGTATCCTTCTTCCCAGAGTGCACAGAGTACCCCTCTCTCCAAATTTCCTGGGACCTCACCAGGAATCTTGGAAAGCTAAGGAGAAACATCCAATTCCCCAAATATATGACTTGACCCGAGCGGAGTGAGGCTAGACAGTTTCCGTGGTCTAGACGAGAAAACTGGTTCGCAGGCAAGGGGGGAAAATAGACTTGACTTAATGGGGGTGACCAGTTTTAGAAAGTCTTCCAGGATAGGAAGAGAACTAATCGCAGCATCACCTAGCAACATGGGGATCACTGGCCTGTTTTCTCCCTTGCTGCGGAGGCCACCCGGCGGATGGGGGTGGATTTACCGGGTTCTGACACGTCGAGTACTGACTGGGTCTCGCCTTAGTGAAATGGACTGGGGTCCTCTTAATTCATCTGTGCATGCAGCAGAGGTGTTAAGTCTCGCCTTGGCCAAGGGAGAGAGATTGTGTGTGAGGTGTACTTAGCCCAGGCAGATAAAACAGGTTTTGGGGGAGGCACTGGAATGTTTTCTAAGTTCATTGCCGCGCGCGCGCGGAAATGTATCACCTATGATTTCACCTCGAAGGGAAATTGCTTAGGTCTTTCGGCGGCTGGTCAGCGCCACCGAACTACAGCCGAGCAAGCCCAAATCAGCGCCTTTTCTAGAAGTGAAAGGTCTTGCGGGCCTGGGTCCTGCCTGGGTGAAGAGGATTAGGGAAATCTTGATTTGCAGTCGGGGAAAGCTAACCACTAACTTCTGGCTAGTAGACCTCTCTAGATGCAGGCTTTCCTGCTCCCTTCGCTTTAAGAATTTAATGGGATCAAATCTCCTCGTTTCCAGTATTTTTAGGGGATTCAGAAAGGGGGGGGGGTCAGTCTTAGTTATTTCCTCGGCTGGAAGGCGCTTTTAGAAGTCTCACAATGAAGGAAAAAAATATATTGAAGAGAATCCTCCCCCCCCCCCCCCCTTTTTTGCCAGGGGATGGGGGTGGGAGTCAGACTCGGCATTCAGGCTTAAAACGTCCCTTTCCTGTTACTGGTCTCTCTTTGGTTTCTAATGACTTCACCCGCTTGAAGAGAAAGCATCATTTCTCTCCTCCAGCTTGGGAGAAAGAAGCCAACCTCTTCTCTCGCCTTATCTCACCTCTCACCCCGAAGCTTGAGGATTTTTTTTTTCTTTTTGAGTGAGGAAAGGTCCCTAGATTAATTTCTGGCCGCTTTGCTGGCAGCTCTGGCTGCCCCTACCCCTTTCCCCATCCTGGACCGAGATAAACCATAACAATCAGACATGTTTGCTTTTGGGTCTACCCAAATGTTATCAAAACAAACTAGCTCAACCTAAAGTTCAGTTTAGCCACCGGGCCTCCTCGGAGGACCGGAGGCAGGTCTGTTTTCCAGTGCGGACCGGGGACTGGATGATAGCCGGAGGCAGCCAAGTCGGCCCCCACCTCCCTTCCAGGGCATTCATTTTTCTGAACCCCGGCAGTCCGCCGAAGCCGCCGGCTCGGCCTCTGCCTGAGTGATTAACACGAGAAGAAAATATAATCCCGAGATATACTTTCTGTGTGATACCTAGATTAAAGAGACAGAGCAAAGGGGCTCAGGGTGGCTAATCAAAGGACAAGGGTTGGGCTCCCTTTACCCCCTCCCCTCCCGCCGCCCCTTAAACGTCTTTGTTTGGAGACACCCTCCCAGGGAAGGAATTGCCCATTGTCTGGCGAATTACACCTAGCAATTTAAATGAGCCAGACCCACCCCACCCAGCTGCGAGGCCCGCCTGACAGCGGTATTTGGATTTTTTTTTTAAAGCCCAATCCAAGCCTCCTTATTTTATGCTGTTTAAATAAGAGGCGGCAGGCATCAATTTTTAAAAGCCTCTAGTTTAGTCTGCATTAGCAACAGAATATAAAATTTTAATGCTCTGGAACTTCTCGGCAGTTTTGAGAACAGTGGAGGAGCTCGGATATTGTCTCCCCCCCCCCTCCCTCCCTCAATCTCAACCGCTTTTTTTTCCTCTTACTCTCTCTCTCTCTCTCTCTCATATTATTAGCTCTCTGTAACTTTGGTCAAGTGCCCTCCTCTCCGAGCAAGAATTTATCAACTACCTACTATGTGCTAGGCTGAGGGGACGTAGTGAATAGACCAGTAAGCCCTGGTTTCCAATCCAGTATCACAAGAACACTAGCTGTGTTACCCTGGCCAAGTCGCTTACCCTCTCAGTATCCTGAGGAAGCTTTGTTACACTGTAGCTGATCAGCGTCCTGGAGGGAGATTTCGTGCTGGGGAGTTCCCCCCTCCCCCACGAAGAAATTAGTAGTCTGGTACCTCTCTCCTCACCTGCAAAAGAACAGCCCCCAACCCCCCCCCCCAAAAAAAAAATAGTCACAAAACACAATGCTAGGAACTAGGCATACAAAGCCAAAAAAAAAGTTTTAAAACAGTTCGTTCAGTTAAGCCCCTTACATTTTAGTGGGGGGTAGGGATAGTTGGGTAGATGGATGGATGTAAAATGTAAATAGGTAAAAGGCTAAATAAAGGCAAACCATGAAATAAGGCTAACATTCCCCTAAGTCGAAGGGTTGTAGTGAAGGATCAAAACCTCCACGTGAGAAAGCTCTTTGTACTACTATAGGTGGTATAAATGTAACTCATTCTACTGTTGTTAGGCTGTATCCCAGGCAGGCTTCTTTCTTAGACTCCTTTCCCATTACAGCACTTTGATGCCAGGGGCGATAAAAGTTCTCCCAGCCTCGGTTTAGCAGTACCTTGGTCTCTACTATATGGGAGGGCCCCTTCAAAGGCCCAGCTCCCTAGTAGTTAGAAAACCTAATTAGTTTCATTTCCATTGAGTCCTTGACATAACTGGACACACTCTCCCATCTCCCCATATTTCTTGGTGACTGGGGTTCTAACTAACCTCTAGTGGGAAAAAGGGCATATATGTATGCACTGATCTTTAAGGGGGAGAGCAGCAAAGTTTGAAAAAAATTTCCCCAGGAATCACTTTACCCCCACCCTTTTCAACTGTACCCCCCCCCCCTTCTCATTTTGCCAATTATTAGCCAGGAGAACTCTCCTCTGTTCTGTCGCTGCCAGCCGCCCCTTCGCCCTCAATGCTCAGAGGGTTAAAAGATATTATAATTTGAACAGAAGTAGTCTCGAGGCCTACAGCTGGCTAATAACAGAGTTGTATTGAGGGCTCGAAAGCCCCACAGCTGTGACTTTTCGCCACAAGGCTCAGGCTAGACAGGAGCCTAATCAGATGGGCCAGCCGGCCAGTGGGGCCAGTGTCTTTATCGGCCAGATGGTGTGAATTTAGACACTTTTGTTATGCAATCACAGGGAGGAGTTGAAGAGGAGAGAACAAAACAAAGCCCGCCATGCTGGGAGCTTATTTGAGTTTGAAATTAGAGACAGATTTTGGAAAGTTGAGGGCTGAATTTGAAAAGCAGGTTTTTTTTTGAAGGGCACTGGTTGGTCTTGTCCAGAAGCTTGTTTGACTGGACACCCTGTTTGTAGGGCTAGGGCCGTCTCTGCTCCCATAGTAGTAATAGTAGTAGGAGTAGTGGTAGTGGTACTACTAGTAAAAAAATTCCAATAATAATAACAATAGGGAAGTGTCTTACAAATCTTCAAGAACTATAGAAATGCGGCCATGTCAATGAGATCACAAATTGGAGTCTAACTGATGATAAGCTCAACCAGATGTTAATTCCCTCTCCTCCAAACCTTTGCATTTATTTTATATATTTGCTATATACAAATGTTTAATATACTTATGTAATAAAGACATATAGTAGAGATGAAGTAGGATATGAAAGTTATATTGTCTCCCTTGATCGACTGTAAGCACCCTGAGGGCAGGGGCTGATTCTTTTTTGTTTTTCTATATTAAGCACCTACCACAGTACCAGCCCTACAACAGGCACTAAATAAATGCTTGTCGATTGGTTTATTGACCATGACAACTTTTGACTCTGTCACTTCCTATGTGACCTTGGGCAGTTTATCAATTGATAAAATAAATGACTGACTCTTTCTGGGTCTAAGTTTGCTCATCTCTAAAAAAGAGGTGTTGAAGCTTTCTTGTTCAGTCATCATGTCTGACCTGTTGTGACCCCTTTTGGGTGGTTTGCCATTTCCTTCTCCAGTTCATTTGACAGATGAGGAAACTGAGGCAAACTGCATTTTTGCCCAGGGTCACACAGCTAGTAAGAGTCTGAGGCCAAATTTGAACTCAGGAAGATGAGTCTGACTCCAGGCTGGCACAAGCCACCTACCTACTCCTTAGGTTTAGACTAGATGGGGGAGGAGTCATGAACCAGTGAGGTGACTAAACAGAATAACTTTCTGGGACTGCAGTCAGGGTGGTTGTGAAGATTAAATGAGATGTTTGCAGAGTGCTTAGCACAGTCCTTGGCATGGGGAAGAAATGATATAAATGCTTATTCCATTGCATTCATGGCCTCCTTGGCAGCCTGGGAAGTCTGCGACACCTTTTCAGAATAGTGTTTTTAGATACATAAAATAAAGTCCATAGTATTCCAAAGGTTAGTAAAATTAAAATGTAACTTTCCCTCCATCTACATTCACCGGCCTCCTGAAATCTATGCCCAAATCCCAGGTTAAGAGCTCATAGACTAGATGAGCTTCCTTTCAACTCTGTTTGAATCCCCTGACCACAGGAATTCAGCCAGAAAGTGGTATAGTAAGGGATGGGCATCCAGGTCTCCTGGCACCCAAGTTCAGAGCTCTTTGTGCCAGGTTCAGCAGAATGAGAGACCCCTGGGTAGCTCTCCAACTGGATAACAACTTCTTCCCCTCTCTTCCATACGCCCATCAAATACTCTTCTTAGAGGGGGGGAAGGATGAAAGAAGGCCTGGGAGTGAAAGTTCTGAAGAGACTGAGGTGAACAGAAGACTATGGGAATGAGCAAAAGCACCAGGCCAAATGGGAAAACCACTTTCACTTCATTTCTGGGGAAAGTGCCGACCCTCTGGTTTCTCTTTGCTAGGCATAAACACATAAACACCATCTTAGCCAGGCCAAAGACTGGTTTCCCAGTCTTTTCCTGGCATTTCATACTTTTGAGCTTGCTCTATCAGAAAATCAGTCCCAAGGAGCTGACCAAACCTGATCTTGGGCTCGACCCAGTCACCCTCAGCCTCAATCTACACATCCAATGAAGGGGAGGGTTATTGTATATATTGGAAGTTATCTGGGTCTCTGAGGTCCCAGATCTCTGTGCCTAAAATCATAGATTCTGACTGGAGGCGAAAAGAACACTCCCTCTGCTGACAGAGGGCCTGGATTCAGATTCTTTCTTCCATTTATTACTGGTATGACCTTGGGAAGGTGGTTTAACTTCTCTGGGCCTCTGTTTTCTCCCCTAAAAAGTGAGGGGACTGGGCTGGATGGGCTCTGTTTTCTCTTCTAGTTGTGGATCTGTGATTCTATGACCTCTAAGAGATCAGATGGGCAGCTAAAGTCTAGGCCCTGGAGTCAGAAAGACCTGAGTTAAAATCTAGCCTCAGATGCTTGTGACCTTGGACAAGTCACAGTTTCCTCAACTTTAAATCAGGAATAAGAGTAGTATCTATCCTCCCAGGGATGTCAAATGAGGTATTTGTCAAGTGCCTTGAACATAGTAGGCACTTTAAAAATGCATCTTCCTTTCTCCTTCTTCCAACACCAAATCTGTGATCTATAGCTTCTGCTTTAAGGACCATCATCAACCAACAAGCATTCGTTAACATTCTTGCAAATCCCGATATTATGTTCCAGGGGTGGGATATGAAAAAATGAAGAAACTATTCTTGCCCTATAGGAACTTACATTCTATTGGGGGAGGGCTATATATACATAGAGGAACATACATAAAATACATATAAGGTAATTTGGGAGTTAGAGACACTAATACCTGATGGGAGGTGGGATGGAAGGGAAGAATTGTTGATCAGTCGTGTCTGATTCCTTGTCACCCCATTTTGGGATTTTCTTGGCAAAGATACTGGGGTGGTTGGCCATTTCCTTCTCCAGTTCATTTTTACATATGAGGAAACTGAGGCAAACAAGGTTAAGTGACTTGCCCAGGTTTTGAACCAAGGCCTTCTTAACACTCTATCCCCTGGGCCTCCTAGAAGCTGGGGGTTAAGAATTAGGAAAGGCTTAATGTAGGAAGTATCCAAGTATCCAAAGAGGCAGAGCTGAACAGGCCTGGGTTTTATTTTCAAAACAAATCAGGACTAAGCCCAGCTGGTGGAGGAGGCATTGTGTCACCTTTTGAAAAATTAATTCTAACAATTCATATGAAGGCAGTGCTTTAAGGTTTATGAATCCTTCTCTGGTAACAACCCTAGGAGATGAGGATGGGGGAGGGAAAGCAAAGACTAGGACCCCCATTTCACAGAGTAGGAAAAGAGAGTTTCCAAGAAGTAATCTTATTCTTTCATGAGGTCATCTGAGTATTCCTGGGAATTTCTTTTGTGATTGTCCTTTAATTCAGTAGCAGTTCAACAAACATTCATTGTTCACTGTGAGAAGTTCTGGGTATATAAAGACCAAACTAAAGTGGTCTATTTAAAAATAGCAATTAAAAAAATTGTTATATATTGAAAATCTGCTGGGGTCTTAGTACAAAGACCCCGCCCTTTTATATTTGGATTTTATCACTTCCCCCAACTTAACTCCCCACAATTATACTGCTGTGGCACCAGACTTACATTTTTATCTGTTTTCCTTCTTCTCCTGAGGAAATCCCCATGGAAAGGCAACTGAATTCAGCTGAGAAATTTTGCAAACTCACTCTCCTCCTCAGAACTGTTCCTGATAAAGTTAAGCAGATGGGCCTGTTCTGACACTGCTCTGTGTGTGTGTGTTTTCTTTCTGAAATCCCATGCAGCCAGCTCAGCAGTCATGCCCACTCTGGGGTCAGTTGACATGTTGATGATGTCAGCTGAGATATTCCAGGTTGATAGTCCTGAGTTCCTAGGGAATTGGGGCCTCACAGTTGCATGGTTTGAGTCCTAAGTCTTCTCTAGCAATGATGAGACATTATGAGGATGTAAATAATATTGTGATAATGGGAGAAATAAGAAAATGAGAGAGAGAGAAAGCAAGAGAGACAGACAGACAGACAGACAGACAGAGACAGAGAGGCAGAGACACAGAGAGACCCCAACAGCTGACCAGAATTTTTATTAGTGTTAATCCTGGGCTGGATTGAAAATTTAAAAATAAAACCTAATGTAATTTCAAAGGCAATAGGCAAAATATCTTTAAAAAAAATCCCAGGGGTTAAATTTGGCTTTTCAGAAGATTTTTTTTCTTCTATTTTAAGCTGATTTGGTGAAAGTTCTCAAGAGCCCATTTATCGAAAGTTCATAGCATCTGTCAGTTTGTACAGCTCAAGAGGGCAAGGCATCTTATTTCTCATGATGTTTCCCATAAGTCCTTGCATGGGCTCTGCACATGCAGAAGAGACAGTACGTGTTTGTTGAATTGAGTTGACTTGACTTTCTCTGGTATATTTCACAATTGGGGCTCTTTATAATTATGGTTCCTCATTCATTAAATCTACCTATCCTGGTATGGAGGAGTAGGTCTGTTTTTGATTCACATCTACAAGGTAGTCACTGGAGGACTGCGGCATTGGGAGGGGTGGTGGTGGAGTGTAAACAGATGATAGAGAATTGCACTGAAAATTGGTGTCAACTGGGGATTAGACTGTGGGACTGCCACTGCCATATGTACCATGGAAGGAGTTGGGTAACTCAGGGGTCAAGCACTTCTCTCTGGGCCTCATTAGCCTGCTTTGTAAAATAAAGACAAACATACTTAGAATTCTGGCATCAGCATCGAAGATGCATAGTTGGAGGGTACTAAGGTGCCATGGGGTCCAAACCTATTATTTTACAAATGGGGAAGTTTTGGCCTTGAGCAGTTAAGGCACTTGCCCAGGGTTAGGAAGGACTTCACCCAAAGCTTTCTGGATTTATGTCCATCCCTCTTCCTACCTGGCCTCTCATAATCACTGGTGAATGGATGGTGCTAATTTTTTCCTTGTCCAGTATGGACAACAGTTTTTTTTTCTATTTTAGCCATTTCAGAATTACATCCCTGGCCAAATCTGAACAGTTCCCCAATATGGTAAAAACACCAGGGCTGGAGTGAGTGTGGGCTGTACACTGTGTGGTTGAAAATAGCAGGACAGATTCAGAAGTCTGGATTTTCTTTACACAGGGGGCAGACAGCATGGCAGGGCATGTCTCTGTATGCACAGCTCTTTGCACAGAGCCTGGCACATAGGAGCTTCTCATAAATACTTATAGAATTTGGTCTCCAATTTATCTCCAACGTCTAGTTTTCTCTGAATATTTGGCTCAAGTTTCCAGGTGTTACTAGAACTTTTACATTTTGCTCTCCTGAGGTCCAGTCCAATGTAATCTGATCTAATTTATTAATTCAAAAAAGATGTACTGCATTCCTACTATGTACAAATCACCATAATAAACATTAGGGATGCTGAACAACTAAAAAAAAACCTAACTCTATACTTCTATTTGGGGGAGAAGTGATGAATTAAATGAATGAAAAACAATTAAGCCCTTCTTGAGTTCTAAGAACTCCAAGTTAAGAGGTGTGACTTGTACATATCTAAATGGATGTATGATACTTTGAGGATGAAGGAGATGGTAGTAATAGTTAAGTGGGTCAGGAAACTCCATGCAGGTTACTTAGCAGGTGGCTATGGAGCTGGGCCTTGAAGGAAGCTAAGGATTCTAAGAGGGAGAGGTGTGCTGAGCTTCTGGAATGGAGATCACTGTTTGCAAATGCTCATAGGTGGGAAATGGAATGCCACACAAGCAGGCTGATGTGGTTGCAATGTAGTATTCAAGGAAGGGAAGAATTAGAATGAATTTCATACTATCTCTAGGCCCTAACTTTCTTCATCTCTAATACTTGAACAAACCAAAAGTCTACCCTGGGTTAAGGGACCTCTGAGGTCCTTCCTACATTTGTGAATAATACTTTACAATCATACTTTCAGCTCTATAGTATCTTTGTGAACTAACCATAGCAAAGTCTGACTCTGGACCAACGATGTCTTTCTTGTACAGGGTGGATACTTGATAAAAATGTTTGCTAAATTAAGGAGGAAATGAATTTCCCCTGCTGTCCAGCATATTTGTGTCCACCCTCTTTCTGCCACAGTTACGGTGGCCTTTGCTGACTTCCTGCAAATTCCTTTTCTTTGTTTGCTTGTTTGTTGTATTAACCTACCTAAACTAACTCCAAATAGAAAAGTACTGTCTGTCAACCCAAAGCATTCTAAAGCTAAATTGATTTAGGTTATCCATACCACTGGCACCCTCTGTTAGCATTGATCCTTTCCTTCCTTCCTTCCTTCCTTCCTTCCTTCCTTCCTTCCTTCCTTCCTTCCTTCCTTCCTTCCTTCCTTCCTTCCTTCCTTCCTTCCTTCTTTCCTTCCTTCCTTCATCACTCCTTTCCTTCCTTCCTTCCTCCTTACCTTCCTTCTTTCCTCCCTCCTTCCCTCCCTTCCTCCCCCTTCCTTTCCAGCATCTACTATGTGCCCAGTTTTGTATGAGGCTCTGAGGGGGGTAAATAAAGAATTATAACACCATCCTCACCCTCTAGGAATTCACAATCTCCTTATAAAGTCCCAGATTCAAAGAATGTCAGGGCTAGAAGGGACTTTAAAGTCTCTAGTCCAGTACCCTCCTTTTGCAGAAGAGGCACATTGAGAAAAGAGGAGGGAGTGACTTACCCACTGTCACTTAGTAGTTCATGCCAAAGTCAGGGCTAGACCCTAAGACTCTTTCCTCATGGTCCATCCCCCTTGGTACTGCCCCAGAGGCTCAGGGACTGTTTGTGATAGGATTGGGGTGAGTTGGAGGATTGCTCTGGAGAGGGCCAGGGGCCCTTGGATGGTGTGGATTTGAACCTCTTTTTGTTTCCTCCCCCTCCATCACCTGCAGTCGGTGCTGTGAGAAGAAGAGCTGTGGCAACCGCAATGAGACGCCTTCAGATCCGGTCATCATCGACAGGTAGGAAAAATCTTTCTCCAATGCATTTTTTACCCTGTCTTTGTGAAGTTCCAGATAGGTTCTCTATCTCCTGGTGATGCATTGCTGGGTAGGTACCAAGAGGCCTGCAGGGCCCTGAAAAAGCAGAGGATGGCTAGATCATCATTCCAGCTAGATGGTCCTTGGAAGAACCAGTGCTTAGAAATGTCCTCTTGGCTTCCCTTCCCTTTGTGCTCATTTCAAGGCTGGTAATATGTGGCGAGAGTCAATGGCTGCTATCTCTCCCAACTTACCGGGACAAGATCCCGCAGCATACTAGAAGGGATATCATTTCAGGGGTTAGTTTGCCTTTGCAGTGAGTTTAAAGGCTTGTGGTTGGGCTGAGAGAGGATCCAGGCCAGACTGATTCTGAGACTTGGGGGGAGGGGAGCAGACTCCATTCTCCATTGAATTTGGTCTTCTGTTTTCTCTTGGGATGCTGAGCTGAGGGCTGCTTTCTGTGCTGTGCTCTAATGGGGGAAAGATTCTTTTGGGCCAAGACTTGGAGGATGAGTTGCTATCTTTTGTATTTCGCTTTTTTGTAACATGGGAAATAGAGCTAAGAAACCAGCAAAGACAAACAAAATCATCCTTCTGAGACTTTAAAATCCTGAGCAAAACCCATTTCCTGTTCTCCATCTCCCAGTCCTTTTTCATTCTTTAGATCAGAAATTCTCAGCCTTTGCAAGAAATAGGACCCCTTAAAAAAACTCCTCCACATTTCACATGAGAGTTGTGTTACTGTTAGCATACTGATTGAGTTGGTAAAAAGCAAATATGAATTCAGTAACAGTTAGGAATGAATTTGTATTTTAATCACTACATGAAAGGCAGCTTGGTATAACAGATAGAGAACTAGTCTGGGAAACAGAAAGACCTGGGTTCAAGTCCTACCTCCGAAATAGACTGGCTGTATGCCCTTGGGCAAATCACTTAGCTTCTCATTGCCACAAAAGCAACTCTCTTAAGACTAAAAATTGTACAACAAACCAGTTCCCTAAACCAGTGAAATCTCAGTTCCAGTCCCCATCCCTCTTAATCACAGGAGCTCTATATACTTTTGAAAAAGTCACACATAACATTCTAGTACTAATTCTGTGAGTTATAGAAGAGCTACTGATTTGCATCTATGGAGGGGGCTTCCCATACAAGGATTTCCCCATATCAGTGCAATCACAGGTCTAGAGCCTTACCACAGTAATGAATGAGACATTCAGTCTAGAGAAGGTTGGCTGGTGTATTTGTTACCTTGCCTCATTTTCACAAAATGGGTCCTTTGAAAAAAATTCAGGCTTTGCCAAGTCTGAGGCTGTTTCACTGCTATCAGCTGTTAACCTCAGCCCTTTAGAACTTCTACCTTTGGAGGGGTTTTCCTTGAAAAGGAGGCTTTGGGAGACATGATTGCTATTCAGAAGCACTTGAAGGTCTCTCAGTCATATGGAGGGGGAATCAGGAGCATTTAGTGAGCACACAATTCGGAAAATCATGTGGGAGTCAAAAAGAGACAAATTTAGGCTCAATATCCAGAAAAACTTCAGACCAAGTTGAGCTATCCGAGAGTGGGAAAGAGTTAAAAAAAAGTGTAATCTCCTGCCCTGGCAGGCTATGAGTTGAGGCTAGATGTGGGCTTGGTGTGGTAGAGTCAGGATACCTTTTCCCCATGGGTTGGGCACTTGATGGCTGCTGATATCTGTTCCAGTTCTTTAAGAATCAACAGCTGAGGTTCTAGCCTGGCCCAGCAGTAGAACCTTGAGATCCCAGTTAGCATGGACCTTGTTAAGATTAAATGGAGAACACCAGTAGTCTGCTGAATTCTGGGTCTAAAATCATAACCCTGGCTCTCTTCCCAGTTTCACTGTGGACACTACAGCACAGGAAGAGGAAGCTGGAGACAAGGTTCTTGAGCATACCTTGGTTCAGTGACCTTAAGCAGGTCACTTGGGGTACTCTTCCTCAGTTACCCTCCTTGAATCCTGATGGGAGAAGCATGCTTGTCAGCTCTAGACAATGTCTACATCAGGGGTGGGGAACCTTTAGCCTGAAGCCCACATGTGGTCTTCTAGGTCCTTGAGTTTGGTCCTCTGACTAAATCCAAACTCCACAGAACAAATCCCCTTAATAAAAGGATTTGTACTATAAAACTTGGCCTCAGTCAAAAGGCCACACCCAAGGACCCAGAAGGCCACTAATGACCTCAAGGCTATAGATTACTGCCTCCTTTTCCCCACTGTCTAGATCCTATCTCCAAGTGGAAGGCCAAGAGCTCTAACATTTCCCATTCTGAGTTGGGATCTGGTAGACATTGAAAGGCCACCAGCCAGGCAAATTGGAAAGGGGACTACTGCATGGGCTGAGAGATGACCTCTGAGGTCCTTTAACCCTGAGTCTGTGATTTGGAGATCTCAGGAACTTCCTGGTTCATCATAGACCAAAAAAACTCTTGGGAAAAGAGGGTAAGGCAATACAAATGTCAGTTTGAAGATTAGGAGATTTTGTCTTTGAAGGACCTCTGAGGTTATCTTGTCATTTTACAGATGAGCCCAAGGTCACATTGGTATTAAAATCCATGCCCCTTGATTCTAAATCAGATAGTCTTCTCCCTACACCACTTAATACAACCTAGTTTCAGGAGGCTGTATGCAATCTCATTGAAGTTTCTTAGATTATAGGAACAAAATCATAGATTTGTAGAGATGTGAAGATCTCAAAAGCCATTTTACCCAAATCTCTCATTTTATTAATTTTTTTTCAAACAAAGACACCTTTTCTCCCTCCCACTCCCTCTATCCCACTAATGAGAAAGAAAAAAAAAACCCAAACCAAAAAACAGAAGAAACCCCAACCCTGACAAAACCCCTATTACTTACATGTAGAACTAAGCAGCACAAATTCTTGTATTGGCCATGTCTAAAAAATTGTTTTAATTCCCCTTTAAAAGCATTCCATTTCTATCAGAAAGCGAAGGTTCCTTTTCTTCCCTCATTTTATTTGACATTTTTCGTAGATTCTTTTTTTTTTTTACAGTGGAATAATTTTCCGATACATCTGTCTCCCCCCTCCCTCCATCAAACCTTGCTTGTAACAAAGAAAAACTTCCATGAAACCAAACAGCCAATGCAGAGATCAAATCTGACAGTTTAGACAACATTCCTGACTAGGTTTCAGAGGTTTCAGTGTCTCTCTGCCTAGGGGAGAAAGATGGGTTTCATCATCCATTCTGCTCTGAGATTGGTGCTTACAATTAATCGGGATTGTTTTTATGCACGTCCTCATGGCCATTATGTTTATTGTTCTCCACATTCTGATAACTTTACTCTGCATTGGTTTGTCAAGCCTGTCCACATTATGCTTCTTGAATTCCTTATGTTCATTGTTTTTCCTTAAAAATGCTTTTATCACTCTTGTTTTTATGTCACCCACATTTCTCCTACGCCCTCCTCTCCACCTTCCCCTTGTGGAGAGCTATTCCTTATTGGATAGAGACTGGGGTAGGGATGGACCTGTGATTTCATTGGCATACTCAGATGAGGAAGATCCCTTAACCAATGCAGAATAACATATTATCTGAAATTTATAGTCTTTAGAAAGTAACCCAGAGTTCTTGGAAATGTAATGGTGTGACTAGGCATGTGTCAGATGTCGAGCTTGAAACTAGGTCTTCCTGGCTTTGAAGCTAGTTCTCTATTCACTAGACCATTCTGTCTCTCATCACTTATAATAAGGAATGTAGAGAGAAAATGAACAGTTCAGAAAAAAAACACCTGACCAGCAGATCCCCAAAACCTGACATTACATATAATGTTCCATACCCACAGTCCCCCAGTTTTGCAACAAGTTAGGGGGGTGCCTTCTGGTATCTCTTCCTAGGGACCAAACTTGTTTATTATGATTTCATGGATGTTTCCAATGCTTTTCTGTGGCTGTTTTTTCTACTTATACTATTATAGTAGTTGTGTATATTGTTTTCCTAGTTCTATTTACTTTACTTGGCATCAGTTCATAGAAATCTTCCCATGCTTTTCTGCATTCATCATATTCATCACTTCTTAGGGAGTGATCCTGTTCCATTACATTCATGTAGCATAATTTGTTTTTTAAATTCAACTTTCTTTTGTTTTCAGTTCCAAATTTTCTCCTGATTTCTTACCCTCCCCACCCATTGAGAAGGCAAGAAAAAGAAAACCCATTACAAATATGTATAGACATGCAACTCAAATTTCTTCACTAGCCATATTCCAAGAAAAAAAAAAAGAAAGCAAATAGAAGAAAATATGCTTCAATCTACTTTCTGAGTTCATCAGTTCTCTATCTGGAGGAAGATAGTATGCTTTATTGTGAATCCTTTGGAATTATGGTTGGTTATTGTGTTGATCAGAATAGCTAACTCTTTCTTTATAATATTGCTGTTAGTATATAAATTGTTCTGATTCTTCTCACTTCACTTTATGTAGCATAATTTCAATTGAATTAAATTTCAATTTAAGCAGCATAGATAGCAGCCCTAATTCAAACTTTGTTTCCAATGTTTTTTTTAGCTGTCTCCCAAATGTTGCTGCAAATGTTTTTGTGTCCATGGAACTCTCCTTTCTGGCTTTGACTTCTTTGAGGACTATGCCTGATGGTACAGTCCTGGGGTTAAATGGCATGGCTAGTCGATCAATTGTTCTCAAAGAGTTTTAAATTATTCCATGAACTGGTCGGATGAGTGTATAGCTCCAACAACGAAGTATTGTGTTTCTGCTTTTCCACAGTCCCTCCACCATTGACAGGTTCTGTCTTTCTTTATTTCTGATATGTTGATAGAGTCCCCTCCCTTTAAAGAGGAAGAGACTGAATTTAGAAGAGACTTAACAACTTAGTCAAGGTCAGAAGATTTTCTAGTAGATGAACCAGTACTGGACTCCAGACCTCTTCACCTCTAAACTGCTGCTTTTCTTACCTCACTTTCCTGCCTTTCTTAGAGTTTTCCTTATCTCAAACAGAAAGCAAATGTTAATGAGACCTGGAATGAAATATCTGTCTACCTTCTCCCTTCTTCTGAGGATGAAAGACAGAGGACAGTTCCCTAAAAATTGGATTGCATTCACTGGTATAATGAGGACACTGAATTTCAAAACAGAGGTAGAGGTTCAGATACCATATCCAGACTGGCGGTTATTGAGTAGGTTACTTTACAGCTTTGTGCCTCAGTTAAATGAAGAGAGGTTGGGCTAGATGACCTATAAGGTCTTTTCTAGCTCTGTAAACACATATAGGGGCAGCCTAGGTGTTGCTCTGGCCATTACTCCTTTGTGAGAACTGGAAATCTTAGTCTCCCTCTGAGCTATTTATCTGGTCCCTTTCACCAGCTTGTCTTTCCAAAAGACACTCCAACTTCATACTCATTTCTCTACTAATAAACACTCTGTAAACCAGTTTCAAAAACTGCTCTCCAACCCATAAAAAGGTAACCAAAACCATGCATCCCAGATACATGCTTGGTATTAGGTTCAGTTTTTACTTTTTGACAAAATCTGTAATATACACCCTAGAAATATCACTGAGTCTATGTTTTTTTCTCACACCGATGGACACGTAAGAGGCAGGAAATTATCGAACTTTACATTTCTGAGAGGGGCAGTGATAGCCCCATTGGGTACATGCATGATTGAACTGGAGAGCCTGAGTTCCTTACGAGAAGGTGGAAGTTGTTTCTTGGTAACCTATCATGGCGGTTTATGGGACCGTGGCATTTATTTTTACTATCTCATAGGCAGTTAAACAGCCCTGTGATGACTCCTCGTCACTTAAAATACGTGTTACTTCCGAAATGCAGCACGTCTGCCCATGGAAACCTACATACCAAAGTGTATTGTAAACTGGCGAGTTTCACGTTTTAAGAGAACACATTTTATTGTAAACAGATGCGTGTGTTTCGCCTGTTTATCAGAGGGTTTTTGTTTTGAAAATATTGTTCCCTCGAAGAAACAGCCTGGCTTCCTCCATCCTCTTTGTCTTTGGGGGTGTGCCTGGTTTGTTCACGTGTGTTTGTGGGTTTGTGTGCCTTTGTCTATAGAAGAGAACAGAGAGTGATTTCTAAGCCTTTCTTCAATATCATCTAGAGACCATCAGGATGAATTGTGTGGCTAGAGGGGTGGAGTGGTGTTGCAGAAAGAGCCCTGGCCTCTGCTGAGTTGGGAGGCCAGAGTTTGAATGCCCACTCTGTTCCTTCTTCTCCAGTTGTTGACGATGGAACAACAGTTTCCACTTTTCTCCTGGGTAAAATGAGGGGTTGGATGAGATGATTTCTGAGGTCCTTACCAGCTTGGTATCAATACTTTTACGATTTCCACTAGCTCTAAATGTATCACAGAATCACAGAAGGTCCAAGTCAGAAGGAAGAACAGGGGACATCTAGGGCAACTCAGATCTGAAGAATGGTTCCCTTGATAATATCTTTGGCAAGTGGCATCTAGGCTTTGATGAAAGGCCTTAAATAAGGCCCGTGCTCTAGGAGGAGTCCTGGCCACTGCTGGGAGGGTGATCTACATCCCCACCAGCATTAAGATGACACAAATAATGTTAGAACCTCCACTGAGGACCCAGAGGACTACTTGCCTCTTTGCTGTTGTTTACAGATTTTCGTTCACTCTATTCCACTAGGAGCTCTTTACCATTTCCAATCAGGGCAGGGTGATTATCAGCTGTGATTTTATGGGATGGTCTCAGTGCATTGGCTCATCCCAGGATTTCTTTTCTGATATTATCCCAGCTCTCTGACCCTTTTCCCATTAAGGAAAAGGATCCTGAAACATCTCTTCACATCACATAGATTTTCAGAGCTATGATTGCAGCTGGGATACACACACATTATACACACACATTTATATGTTAGTATAACATATATATATATATAATATGATACACACATATATAATATGGTTATATGGTAAGGTTTCAGTTGTCTTTTCAATAGGTATTAGATGGATGAAAAGAGAATAGAATTCTGTAGAGAATCAAAGATTGACTCTGGAGTCAGAGAACCTGGATTCCAGTCTCACCTTTGACACTACTGGTGTGGCTTTGGGAAAGTCACTGAGAGTCTCTGTGAATCTGTTTCCTCATCTGTATCATGAGGAGTCTGTCCTAGAGGCGTATGAAATGAGATAATGTGCTTGCAAACCTTAAAGTACTTTAAATCGCCATCACCACCATCACCACCACCATCATCATCATCACCACCATCATCACCATCATCATCATCACCACCATCATCACCACCACCACCATCATCATCATCACCACATAACCTCTATGGTCCTTTCCTGTTTTAGTTGTATGATCCTGGAGTGCCACTCTTATTTAGACAGGAAGCTGGGTGAATCCACAGTCTGATAAAAATTGTGGTTATAAGGTCAATGCATTTGGAACCAGTTAATCTGGGTTTGAGTCCTGTCTCTGGTGCCTGGGTGAACCTATGGGGTCCCATGAACCCTTGTTGCTGAATCAGAGCAGCATCTTGCTTCTAAAGGAGAGTGACACAGAGGCAAAAAGCCTACAAAAAGCAACAAGCCTCAGTTTATTAATGCTTTGAATAAAGTCCAAAGTTCCTGGATGAGCAGAATCATGTCAGGGCAGTCCTCATCCTGGACCCTTCTCTGATTAGAAGACTGGTGTGTGTGTGTGTGTGTGTGTGTGTGTGTGTGTGTGTGTGTAAATAAAAAGGCTCGGGCTGATTTACATTTGTGGTTTCCCATAGAAGCAAGAAGGCTGCCCTGGTTATGATAGATTGCTTTTTTCTGCCCTGCCTGTTCCCTGACTGGAAGCTTCTCCTAAGGAGTAGAGTAGATTCAAGAACAGACTAGCAGAGTAGCCTAAGTGTGGTGTTGGGAGTCGGGGGACCTAGGTTGACAGCCCTGCTTTCTACTTACTACCTGTGTGACCTTGGTTAGGTCATTTAACCTTCCTGGATTTTAGAAACTTCGTTTGTAAAATGCAAGGGGCCAGATCCAGGGACTCATTTTCTGTTCAGAAACTGACTTTGATATATTATTGTGTTGATTATCTAGTGATGGATAGTGAAAGTGATGGGGAAAAGGTTAACGATGAAGATTAGACTTGAAAGTGTGTCGTAGGGGTATGTGTATATGTGTGGATTTTTTTTTTTCAGAAAACTCTTTGTTACACACTTATTATTGACTCATGGCACTACGGTTCCTTAGGATCCTAATAACTTTATAAACTTCCAAGAACTCCTTCTTTGCATTTGAAATTTTAAATTATAATTCTATTTTAGTGGAGGCAATCCCCACATGTTGTGGGGGGAGCAATACTCAAATGGAAGAGGCTGGCGTTTACTTCTCTTCGATCAGAAGACCTGTGTTTGAATTCTGTTTTGGATATCTTTTAGCCATATGACCTTGCATCAGTCATTTTATTCCTCTGGGACTCAGTTTGTATGTGCGTAGAGGCTGACCTAGTTGCCTTTCTAAAGTTCTTTTTGGCTTTAAATTCAGGATCCCATGACCTCAAATGCAGGTTGGATTTGGAGTCAAAGGACCTAGATTCCCAGGCAATTTCCCTGATGCCAAGATGAGACTTTTAGTTTCTTTGGGCCTCAGTTTCCTGCTCTGTAAAATAATGGAGTTGGACTAGAAATGCTTTGAATGACTTCTAACTCTAGGTGGTGTAGAACATAAAGGGTGAGCCTTGGAGTCAAGAAGACCTGAGTTAAAATCCTGCCTCAGACAATAGCTTTGGGATCTTGGGCAAGTCACTTAACTTCTGTCTGCCTCAGTTTCCTCATCTGTAAAATGGGGGTAATACTAGCTCATACAATAATCCTCATAGGGATGTTGTGTGGATTGAACGAGATAACCTGTAAAAGTTCCCTGCAAACACAGAAGGACTGTCTATCGTGACTACGAGCTTGTTCTCCTTATTTACATGGTAACATAGAGAAACACTGAGAACACTGAGGCCAAGGGAGGTTAGATGATGTGGAATTTCCATCCTGATGGCCCTAAGAAGTCCCATCATTTCTCTGAGACTCAGTTTCTCCCCCTTTAATAGGAAGGGATTAGCCTAGATGTCCTTCTGACTCTAAATTTAGAATGTTAGCCAAGACTCAAACCTGAAAGATCTGTTCCCATAGAAGTATCCAGGCACAGGCTGGTACAGGGCTCTCAGGAAGCCTCTTCCAAGCCTTTCCCTGAGGGCTGGTCCTTCACCCTCCAGCCTGATGGACCCCTCTCCCCATCTTCCCCCTCCTCAACTCCTGCATCTGCTCTCCCTGCCGTTGCTGGAACCAGGGTGTTCTCCCCTGTACCTTCTCTTGCCATCTGGCACCCCCCCTTTCTGCAGCTCTCTGCCTCATCAGCTCCCCAGCTCCAACGAAACATATGTTTCATTCCTCTTTTCCCTGATCTCTCTGTGCAGTTCCTCTCTCAGATTTAACACTTCGCATTGGAGGCTGGAGATATTGGTGGGGTGGGGGAGTGAGTGAGGAGGCTGTGGGAGGAGAGCCTTGGCCCACCTGTCATGCCGAGTCCCTCGCTGACGAGACAATTCTAATGCAGAGCTAGATTTGGAGATGGAAGACCTGAGTTCAAGTCTTGACTTGGTTGACCCTGGGATGTTGGGCAAATCCCCAAGCCACAGCATTGTTTTTGGAGATTCTGTTGTCTTGGAAAGAAAGCCAGCTTTGGAGGGGCAGGGCCTGGCTTCAGATCAAGGCTCTTCCATTTACTGCCTGGGTGACTTTGGGTTAGTCAGTATTCTCATTTGCGTAGTGAGGGGGTTGGTGTTAGATGACCTCTTGGGTCCCTCCTTGCTTAAATCTCTGATCCCACTTGGACTCATCCCAGTCAGTACCAAATCTATAGGATTTCGAATGGTCTGGAAATTCTTTTTGTTAGTATTGATGACAATCCATCTATGACTTAGCAGATGAGTCCTAGAGAGTTTCCTGAGGCACAGAGAGGACAAGTGACCTTACCTAGGGGTGCACAGCTAAGAAGTGTCAGGAAGGATTTGAACCTGGGGCTTCCTGGTTCCAACCTTCAAATTCAATTAACCATCAAACCACCCTCCAGCAGTTAGACTTTAGGCATTATTTAATACCTAATCTTTATTCTGTTGGGCAAAAACATGCTCTGTTGGGAAATGGGGCAGTAGGGAAGAAAAGCCTGGACCTCTCAAGATTTGGGAGTCTTGGATTCATGTCCTGGTCCCAACGCCCAATGGCAAGTTACTGCTTTCTCTAAGTCAGTTTCCTCACCTGTAAATGGGATAATAACCCTTGAACTATTCCCCCAAAGGAATATTGAGAAGAATGTACAAAGAATGTTGTAATGGAGAGAGCCAGATTTGGAGTCAGAGGATGTGGGTTCGAAATAGAACTATTAGCCGTGTGACCTTGAGCAAGTGATTTAACCTCTCTGAGACTCAAAGTCCTCATCTGTCAAATTAGGGTTTGAACTAGACAACTTGTGAAGTCCCTCCCAGCCCTAGATCTCTGATCTACAAACCACACACACACACACACACACACACACACACACACATACACACAAACAAACCACACACACATACACACATGCACACACACGAGTTATTATTATTTCACAACTTGCTATCTGCCTTCATTTTGTTCATTTGCCAAAGAAGTATCTTTAGATTTACTGAGCCATCTGTGATCCATGGTGCAGGCTCCTGATTTATCCTCACTTCTCCCTCCAATAATAACTCCCGTTTACGTAGCTGTTTACAAAATCCTAGCCCCTAACCAGGTAGGGAGAGTAAGTATGATTGGCCCCATTTTGCAGATGAGGTAGCTGAGGCCCAGAAAGAAAAAGTAATTTGTCCAAAATTACCCAGGGAATAAAAAGCTGAGATTGGGTTTCAACACTCTTCTTCTGGCTCTGACCTCAAGGCTTGTTTCCCTCCACTCTGTCTCCCCCTCATCTTTGCAAATTTTTATGTAGTTTCCTCTCTACCCCTCCCCCCCACTTCCTGGCCCTAACAACTTTGTCTTTTCTTTGTCTGTCTTTCATATTTACTTCTCTGTGTCCATGGAGCTTGATTCTTCCCAAGAGAATGTTAACTCCCTGAGGGCAGGGGCTGTTAGGGGCTGATTTTATACTGGTGGAGATGTTTCCTAAATGGGTAAAATGACAAGTATAGCAAAAAAATTTCTAAATTAATAATAATTACAATATTAATAATGTCAACATTAACAATGATAATGATAGGCAGAATTGTAGGTGAGAGAAAGAACTAGTCTCCAATCAGGAAAATCCAGGTTTGATTCCCGATTTTGACACGGTCTGACTGTGTTACCCTGGTCAAGTCACCTACACAGCTCCTCAAACATCTAAGTTATAGAGAAAGCACAAGGGAAGAAACTGAGGTTTATTCATTGGCCTCAGGCACACTGAGATTCAAACCCACTCCTCCTGACCTGAGCCCAAAGCTCTTTCTGTTACTTCCACCATCTCTGCAATATGACATTGAGGTTTTCAGTCAGCCTCATGTCTGTCTTGACTGTTTGGCAGTTCGTAACGGTTTAAGAGAGGTGATGCCATGTAATGGAAATGGCCTTGAAGAAGGGAGACAACTCCTGGTACTGGGGCCACTGCTGCCCCTGTCTCGATGGGTGGTCTCAGGAGTATACTGTTGTACCTTTGAGGGCCTCAGATAGTTGTTTAATGGAGTGAGGGGACTGGTCCAGGTGATCTCTAAGGGCCCTCCACTGCAGTGCTGGGAGGACTCAGCTATGCTGCTGTCCAGTGTGACTCTTCTTCGTAGTATCTTTGCAGAAAGACCGAAATTATTGACTTCTGCCCTCAGTTTACTCATCTCTAGTGTTGAGGGGCTATTGCTCTATGGAACTTCCTGGGGAATTTCCTATGAGCTGCTCATCTGCTTGACCTTTTTCGAGGGAAATATCAATTCCTTACCCTCTGGGAGAATGACTGGCTGGATCCTCCCAGCTGTCCTGGGAGGAAATCCTTGTGCTTTTTAACAAGAAATAATCTTCCCAGTGGATATGCTCAGCCTGGACATCATCCATATAATCTGATGCTCTCATTTTTGATTCTCTTCTCAGTCTTCCCTTCTCCTCAGACTTCAGCCAGCACCCCCAGTGAAGAGCAGGGAGAAGGAAGTCCATTTTAATTCCCTGGTCTGAATTTAGGGTCCCTGTCCTGGAAGGGGGCATCAGCTGGGCAGTGAGAAGTAAAACTCGTTGGATTTGATCTTTTCCTGGGTCTCTTAGGGCAAATTGTTTTCTTTTCTGATGCTTAGCTCTTCCCCTCCCCCCCCCCTTGGAAATTGGGCCTCATGCACTGTGATCACCTCAAAGACACATTTATGGTCTATTCTAAAGAATCAAAAGATCTGTTCAAATCCAGGCTTTGCCTTGTCCAGCTGTTTGTCCTTTAGCCCCTCTGACTCAGTGTCCTCATCAGTATTATGGAGGTAAGACAGAGACAGGGGCTGGACCAATGATTTCCTTAGGCTAGGGATGTCCTGGGTGAGTCAATTGGGAATACCTTTGCAGTTCAGGTCATTTTTGTAACTCAGAGTCTTTAGTCTAGAGAACTAAAGACACTTCCTTAGAGTCACATAGTCAGGATGTGTTGGAGGAACTTGAACTCAGTTCTGGGCTCCAAGGTCATCTCTATCCATTACTCCATACTGCCTCTTAAAATGTGTGTAATAATCACATTTCCTATTTCACAGGGAGGCAGTTAAGTGGCTGGGTGAGTAGGAGTGCTGAATTTAGGCAGAAAGACCTGAGTTCAAATCTCATCTCAGATACTAGCTGTGTGACCTTGGGAAAATCACTTCACCCTTGCCTTCCTCAGTTTACTCTTCTGCAAATGGGGCTAATAATAGCACCCATCTCCCAGGGTTATTTTGAGGACTGAATGAAATAACATATTTACATATTATTCGTGCTCTGCAAACCTCAGAGCTATATACATGCTGGCCATGATGATTATTATTATTAGGAAAGGAAATATAAGCTAAAATGACTAGAATATTGTTAATATAGTCCTTGCCTTAGACATCTTTGGATGCATTCACTTCATTTGTAATAACTTGGCATAAGCAATCTCCACTGCCATTGAACCCTCCTTTGTAACAACAACAAAATCCCCACTTAAAAAATAATCAGCCCTGTGATTATGTCCAAGAATGTATATAACATATTACACCCTTATATGTATGTAATAATCTATGTATGTATGTATGTAACACACATATGCATGAATGTATATAATACATGTGATCCCATACCTTTCTACTGAGAGGAGGGAGAGGCTTCTATCATTTTGAGCCTTTTGGGGCTCTTTTTCTAGGACTGAACTCACAAATTTACATAATTTCCTCTTGGGGATGGATGACATCGCATGGTTACATTCTTTAGTAGTTTCCTTATTCCATGGAAATCACTGTCATTCCATGGGACTGACCATGGGCTAGATAGAGTCATGAGATGACAAAGACCCATCCAAACTTCCAATCTGATAGTCAAGGAGTCACTCAACTGGACACTCACCATCTGTCTTATATCCTAGGCTTTCCCTGTTCTAGTAAGCTACTCCTATTTTCTGCCCATTAGAACTTCTGTACTTTTCCTGTGACTCTCATAACTTTTACATCTACCCTTTAGAATACCTCTCCCCTCTTCCATGTCTATTTGAATCTTATCCCCACTTCGAGGTCTAGCTTAGGGTAAGAAGGAAAGAAGAAAGGAAGGAAGGGAGGGGGGAATGGAGGAAAGAAGGAAGGGAGGGAAGGAGGAAGGAAGGAATGAAGGAAGGAAGGAATGCTTAGTGTCTTGCCCAGAATCACATGGCTAGTAAGTCTCTGGTTAGATGGAGGATTACTCTTATTTCTGAGCAGTTTCTAATTTATTCTTTTTCCCATGACCACCATCAGTTGGAAGTAAATTTATCTCCTCGTTTCCTTCTTCCCAAATAAACCCTTCAGGTAATACTGAATACAACCTGGAGACCATGCCATATGTGTCTTTTAAACAAACAACAAAACTGGGGATATTGAGCCTGGAGAAGAGAAAACTTGGCAGTGAAATGGTGGTGGTCTTCAAGTATTAGAAGGGTTACTTGGTGAAAGAGGGATCACACTGTTCAATATGGTCCCAGAGGGTAGAAGTAGGAGGCATGGAGAAGAGCTTCAAAGAGGCAGATTTAGGTTTATTAGAAAGATAAATCTAAGAATGAGAGTTTTCTGAACGTGAACCAGGCTGCCTTGGGAAGGAATACCTTCAACTAGGTGCCTGCTCAACACTCTTCTTTCTACCTCTGGTTCTGGGTACCGTAATTAATCAGTACTGTCATGACTACTGGAAAGGAATGACAATCCATGGCCCCTGTGGTTCCACTTGTAGTCCTTGGGACAATCCAGAACAGCCTGGGACCGAACAGAACAAAACTCTGTTCCCAGGTCACCATACCCCTCTGCCTGCCATAGTTTCCTCAACAATAAAATGGGATAATAATAAAGTGCTTAGTAAAGTGCCTGGAATGTAGCAGGCACTTAATAAATGTTGGTTTCCTTTCTCACTAGCCCTTAGTACAGTGTTTGATACATAGTAAATGCTTAATAAATCTTTTCCTTCCCCTTCCCTTTTTCCTTCCCTTTCTCCTTCCCTTTCTCCTTCTTCTTCCCCTTTCCCTTTCCTTTTCCTTTCCTCTTTCCCTTTCCCTTCCCCTTCCTCTTCCCCTTTCCCTTTCCTTTTCCCTTCCTCTTTCCCTTTCCCTTCCCCTTCCTCTTCCCCTTTCCCTTTCCTTTTCCCTTCCTCTTTCCCTTTCCCTTCCCCTTCCTCTTCCCCTTTCCCTTTCC
>NW_027185697.1:16983925-16991776 GCF_028583685.1 Petaurus breviceps papuanus | reverse complement strand
GAGGACAATAAGTGAAAGCAAACATTGGCCAAGCACTCTTTGGGTAAATAGTAGAAGGGATTCGTACTCAGGTGTGGGCTGGGCTACATGGCCTTTGAGGCACCTTCTGACTCAGATATACTGTAAATTCATGGCTTATTGTAGCTTCTTAACCACTAGGGAATCTCTGGATAGAAAACTTCTGCAGGAAAAAATGACTTTTTTGCCATATCATTTCCCCTTGAATCCCAGCAGTTGTTGTAAGGGGCTTCACCCCTTTTGTATGCTCTCCCCTACATCCACTGGCCCTGGTAAACACAGTGGATGGGGATGAAAAGGCCTCCTGTTCTCAGCCCTCTGTGGCACCCTTCCTTGCACGCACCTATCATTCCCAAGGCTTTGTTGATGTTCCACTTTTTCCCTGGAGGACAAGTCTTTTGTTCACTCTGGAGCCGAGATCTCTCGCACTGAGTTGCTGTTGTACCATCTGGCCATCTGTGAATTTTTTAGTAGCCTGGATGTTTGTGAGAAATCCGTAACTTGCAGAGCATTTTCCAACCTACTCACAAGTGGCTTCCTTAGAAAAGAAAATGGGGGAAGCACCACACACACCAGACCCAGCCATCCAAGCCCATCTCCATTGCCAGCATGTCCCCAGTCAAAGCGCCTGCCCGGGTCCCCAGGGGAAGCTCCCGCTAGAAACCCGAGGCGAGGACAGCGAGCTGTGCTGGGATTCTCGGAAGAGCTAATGGTAATGCCTCAGCTTTCAGCTTCTTCCTTATAAAACTTCATGATGTGATTAGGCTGTGTATTTCCTAGCCAGCAGATGAGTCAAGAGGCAGCCAGGAGCAGGGCTCAGGCATCCTGTTGGGTTGAAAACAGGAAATGGACAATCTTTTCTGGAGAAGGAAGGAATCTTATTCCAAATGGATGTATCTGAAATAGGGGAAGACAACAGAAGATGGACCAGTTTGGGAAATGAGTGAGCTTTGAAGCTCACCCAGTGCTCTACTAGGGTGCCATTAGTCCAGTGTCTCCCCAATGCAGAAAGCTCAACCCTACCGGGGTTTGATCCCTACTATGTGATGGGACAAGTCATCATCTCTTTTTGGCCCCTATTTCTTCACTGTGGAAATGGGGAGGACCCAGACGACTTCTGATGTAGACGAGGTTCATAGAACTAGCAGTGCTACAGGTAGGGTAGCAAAATGGGAAGAATGGCAGCTCTGGATTCAGACAACCTGGGTCCAAAAGGTGACCTTGCCGCCCACCCTTAGCTTGTTGTGTTAAATGAGGGCTCTTGGTTATGATCTCTTTGGTTGTGTAAGGAGTCTGTGAACTTGTTCCATTCTGGAATGCAGTTGGGGATTCCTGGAGAGAAGGGACTCAATCTCTCACAGCCTTTGATCCAGAGATCTCACTGCTAGGGATATGAAACCCAAGGAAGTCAGAGACAGAATCCGAGGTCCCATATATTCCAAACATTGATAAAAGTTTTGTTTGCTTGTTTTGTTTTGTGGTGGCAAAGCACTGGAAAGTATGTGGAGACTCATGAATTGGTGGCTGACTTAGCAAGCCATGATGTGTGACTATAATTCAATGGGATATTATTATGTAATAAGAAAGGTTGGCTGAAGAATGTAGAGAAATGTGGGAAGATATGTTTGAACTGTGAAACGGAATGAATGAAATGGTTGCACACTGGGCTTCACCATGGTAAATGAAAAGAATAAAATGAAGTTGAATCTTGAGTAATTAAAAAAAAACAATGATGGAACATAATTCCTCCCCTGAGTAGAGAAGTGGGGGACTATGGGGACAGAATGATGCATACATCAGCAGGCATGGTCACGGGGATGGTTGTTTTGGCATTAAAATGATACCTGCCTTGGATCAGTGTTGTGTAGGGGATAAAGTTCTGAGCTTGGAGTTAGGAAGATGGAATCAAATGCTGCTGTCAATATTTACTAGTTATGTGACCCTGGTCAAGTCATTTACCTCTGTTTCCTCATCTGTAAAATGAGAATTATAATAACACTTATCTCCCAGGGTTGTTGTGATGATTAAATGAGATAACCTTAAAGCAGGAAATAGATCCCTGTTTGTCTTTCTTTATCCCCACTTTCCGCAGTTTTCCTCCTTGCCCCCTCCTCTCTCTCCTTTATCCACCATCTTCTTTCTCCGGTTCATTTTGCTAGCTTCCCCCCACCTTGTCTTCCAGCTTCAGGTGAGTCCTTTTTTTCCTGCCTGGCAGTTAGGAGGCCTTCCACGAGCAGTTTGCACCCTCGTACTTACTCCTCCCTCAGCCCTTCCTCTTCTCTCCTGTCCCCAGTGAAGAAGGGAATGTTGATTTCTCTGTAGGAGTTCCATTTATAACTTGAGCTTGGTGGTTTACACTTTAAGTGGAGTCCACTGTGCCTGTAAATTGTATTGGATCAGTGAGCCTATAATGAGACCTCTAAGCCCAAACAGTGGATGTCTGCTGGGATTTTATTGTTCATAAAGCTTCTTCCCTGGGGAGTGATGGAGTCATTAGGTGTGTGCTGTGTTTAATATTTGGTCATGACAGGAAGCATCCTTTTCTATTGTAATGGTAGCTCAGAGTTTTTTAAGCAATCGGCTCATTCTGATCACTGGGATTGGAAATGGATGAACAAGTCAAGAGAGAAAGATTGACTTGCTGGTATAGTAGAAAGAGGCAGGGAGATGTGAGTTCAAATCTCCCTCCTGACATGTATGAATGAGGTGATTTCATCTCTCTGGGTCTGTTTCCTAATAGTATCTTTCTTTCAGCTTACTGTAAGGCTCAAATGAGATGATGTCTACATAAAGCACTTTGCAAATTTCAAGTGCTATATAAATGCTAGCTATTATATAAATGCTCATTATTAATCATGTAAATAGTGTTATAAATCACACTAAAAGTAAAATACTGTGGGGCACCATTTCCCAGTGGATAAGAAATTGGTCTCAGCACCTGGAAGGCTTGGATTCAAGTCCTTCCAGTTTAACACCCAAGAGCTGGATGACCCTGAATAAATCTCTCAACCTCTCTGTTTATCCAGGTAATTCTCTAAGACTAGAAGGTACAGGACATTAGCAGAAAACTGAGGTTTTTTCGGCTGAGACTTTTTTCTACAGGATTAGTCAGGCAGTATTCATTTATGGACATCTTGCTCCTAAAACCTGTTCCAAGTGCTATCCCCATGTCCTACTCCCCAGTCAGGTGGACGGTTTGGATGGTCTCTGACTGGGGATCTCAAGATGGTTCCACTTGCTGCAAACTCTGGAATGGGAAGAATATCTGGCTCCCCCACAGATACTTCTTTTTTTTTTTAATCAGGCATATCATGGAGTCATAGTTCTAGAGATGGAATGGGACATAGTACCAAGGGCAATTTTTACAGGTGAGGAAATTAAGGTATAGGGAAGTTAATTGACTTATCTAAGGTCACAGGGAGTCAAGATCAGGGGTGGGACTTGAATTGGGATTCTCAGCCTTCAGAGTCAATACTTTTTCCTCTGTATGTCATGCCTCCCTGGATGCTGCTTTTTAAAGGTTAAATTTTATTTTATTTTTTGAGTTACAAACATTTGCCTTTTATTCAAGTGGTATAACTGAGAGATTAGGTAGCTCTCAAAGCTAAGGGTTGTTTTTGTTTTTATCTTTGTTCCCCTCCCCCCTACTTAATAGTATTTTATTTTTTCTAATTACATATAAAGATAGTTTTCAACACTCAGTTTTATAAGGTTTTGAGTTCCCATTTTTTCTCCCTTTCTCCCCCCTCCCCAAGACAGCAAGCAATCTGATATAGGTTATACATGTACAATCATATTAAACATATTTACACATTAGTCATGCTGTGAAAGAAGAATCAGAACAGAAGGGAAAAACCATGATGGATGCTTTCTTTTGAAAGGGGTTGGAGTCAGGAGTGAGCACTAGTCCCTTTGTGAAAACAAAATTCCCTTTAGAACATGTGTTTCCCCAGTAAGAGGTGAGAAAGTGTCCAGAGGTCAGAGGGATGAGCTCTTGAAGTGACTAGTCTGGGGATGGAGAGAGGCTTGGGGGCTGAACTGCTGTTGCCCTAAAACCATCCATGTTCCATTTCTTAATGGTAAATGAAATAAATGAGCTCAGTGCTGAAGAAGAATGTACAGATGCCTGACCCCCAATCCTCCCAGCCCTGAAGAAGTCCTGACTTCAGAGCTCAGGGAGCATTAAGTTCAGCTTGCCTAGAGAGTAACCTGTGTGGAAGGGAACAGTTGGTCTGTAGCCACTGCCCTTGGCACCTTGGGACCATGTGGTGTTCAGGCAACTGTATATGGAACTCGAGATATCTTAAATATGGAGGAATCATGTCAGAGTAGATAAACCATTGCAGCTGCAGTAAGAATTACCTGGGTATGAATAATGACTCCAACATGTACTAGTTATCTGACCATGATAAGATGAGAAAACTCAGTTTTCTCATCTGTAAAAAGGGAATAACTTATGGGTGGAATGCTTCCCTCATGGGGCTGTTTATTGGATGCTAGATCTAAGGTTGGAAGGACTTTTTGGTGCAGCCCCCTCACTTTACAGAGGAGGCCCAGTCAATAAATAAATAGAATTAGGAATCAAGGGAATGTATGAACAATGGTAGGAGGTGAGAGATAGTTCACTTATGATTTGGTTGGGATCCATTCTATGGAGTATTTCAGTCATGTAACTTCTCTTCATCCACCCATCAGCAAATATTTACTATGCCCCAATTATGTGCATGGCCCTGTGCTATACACGAGACAGACCATAAAGAAATAGCCATAGTCAATTCACAGTCCAAGTTTTAGTTCTTTACTGTGTATTTATTATTATTTGCATGACCCAGAGTCTCGTGAGAATCAGACATTGTGGGCTGTCAGGAAGATTTCCCCTGTGGATCTGACCCCCAAACTCTTGAATCTACTCCTGGCTTTGAGGTGAATATGATGATTGGTAAATACGTGTCCTAAAGAGGCAGCAGCATCAGCTAGAGTCTGAGTGAGTGTCTTCCCTTCAAACTTAGAAGCAGTAAGGAAACCTCTCTTCTGAGTCCCATTGTTGCTAGCAAAGGAAGAGGATGCAGATCACCAGGCGTCTTCTTGATCCTGGGCTGTGTTGCCCAGTGGGTGTCTCTGCTTTGACAACACCTCTCTTTGTTCCTTCTCGATGCCCTCTGAGGACTTGTCTCAGGGCTCCACAGGATGTATTTATCCTCAGCCCGGATGATGCCTTACTATTTTTTCCTTTCTTCTTTCTCATTCTTTCATCCTACCTCCTTTCCTCCCCACTCCTCTCTGCTTCTCCCCTCCCCTCCCTTTCCCTTTCCTCTCCCTTCTCTTCCCCTTCCTTTCCCCCTTTTTTGTCCCCTCTTCTTCTTCCTCCTCTCCTTTCTTCTTCTCTACTCTCCTTTCCCCTCTCCTCTCTTTCTCTTTCCTCCCCTCCCATTCTTTCTCCTCCCTCCTTTCTTTCTCTTTCCCTTCCTCCACCTCTTTTCTCCTCCTTCTTCCCCTTTCCTCTCTTCTCCTCCCCTCTCCTCCCCCTTCCCCTTTCTCTTCTCCTCATCTCTCCTTTCCTCCCCTACTCTCCTCCCCTCCCCTCCCCTTTTCTCCTCCTCTCCCCTCCCCTCTCCTCCCTTCCCCTCCTCTCCCTTCTCCTGTCCAGTCCCATTGGTCTGACCACTGTTTACATTTAGC
This sequence comes from Petaurus breviceps papuanus, assembly GCF_028583685.1. NCBI lineage: Eukaryota > Metazoa > Chordata > Mammalia > Diprotodontia > Petauridae > Petaurus > Petaurus breviceps. The sequence goes on along the minus strand of NW_027185697.1, from coordinate 16,986,079 downwards.
AGAGCGAAGAACTCCACGACAGCATGTTTGTATGTTAGCCTTACGAGGTTCTATTACTCTCAATGGCCCATTTGTTTGCTCCTGCAAAAAGAAAAAAGAAAGTTTTCCAACCCACTAGTTCTGTTGTCCCCCTTGGGATCCTTGTTTGAATCTTTGCTGTAAGATTTTTTTTCTTTACAAAGTCCCAAAGAAATAATTGCCTTATCGTTAACAAACAGAATTGAGCTCTTATCAGTGCATACTCCAGAGCTTTGGTGCAAAAGTTGGGCCGTGCCAAGTGCATGCGTTAACCTGATAGGAGAAGGCCCTTTTCAGAGGCTGTCCTCGGAGGATGCTCGCTCATTGAAGGCGTTTTTGTTGAGGGGAAGCAGAGAAAGCGCTTCTTAGGGTGCTGCGAGCCAAGAAGAGGTTGGCTGGCGCTTACCCCCCTGCACCCGCCGAAAGGAGCCTATTTGTCTTGGAGGGACATTCTCCCACGTCCCAGCTGGCACCAACAATTAGCGAGACTTGGAGAATAGGATTTCAGCTCTTGGGGTGTCCTCGGACCAGCCCTCACCATCTCTTGGCACCAGCAGCTTTCCCTTGGAGGAGGGGGCTGTGGCCTCAACGTCCAGCTGGGTCATTCCACAGGGCCCAGGCTAGCCTCCCTTCTGATTTGATCATGGAAAGGGACACAGCTTGGAATACCAGCTAGCCTGTCAGCACCCATCTCCAGTTTGGTTCTGGAAGCTAGGCAGCATCCCAGGAGGACCCATGTTCGAGGAGGAACGGCCTCCCACGTCCTGGCCTGGTCGTTCTCTGAACAAGAGTGATCCGGCTTTTGGATCCTACGCCGTCCTTGTCCCCACCCCGCTTGGACTGTATCATTTCCAAGGAAGCCAACTGAGAGGCGGGCCTGTTTCCACCCCAATCTGTAGCTGTAATAATACCTTGCAAGCCTTTTCCCAGATCCTCAGGCAGGGTTAATGTATGAGAAGCTTAGGGAGATACATAGTTTTGAGACCAACTTGAAAAGGCTTTTTTCTCTCCTTTTGCCTCTGTTTCTTTTTATCTCCTCCTCTTCCTTCCTCTCTTCCTTCCTTTTCTTCCTCTTTCCCTTTTTTCTCTTTCATTTTTCTTTTCTTTCTTCTTTCTCTTTTCTTTTTCTTCCTTCCGCTCTCCTTTTTCTTCTTACTTCCCTCCTTCGTTCTTCCCTTTCTTTCTCCTTCTCTTTTCTTTTTTATTTCCTTTCCTCCCTCCCTTCCTTTCTCCTTCCTTCCCTTTTTCCTTCCTTCTTTTCCCTTCCTTCCTTCCTTTTGTTCTTTCATTTTCTTTTTTTGGTTATTACATTATTTCTCTCTTCTTTTTTCTTTTCACAAATTTTTTTTTAAACAAAGCAACAAAGATGTACGATGTTGTGTCAGCATCAGATACTGACAGTAAACCTCCCAAAATCCTTGGGGAAGCATTTGCTTGGGGTGGGAGAGATCTTTTCTCTTAAGCATTTCCCATCATTCCTTTAGTACATCTGGTTCTCTCATTTTCTCTCTGACTTCTGTGCCTTAAAAAAGAGCCCAAACAAAACAAAACCAAAGACCCCAACCACCCCATCACTGTCACTTTTTTTTAACCCTTTAGTTCACTGTGCTGAGTTAGAAACCAACCCAATATCTTGTTTAAAACCTGCTGAACCTTTTAAAGGGATGTCAACTGTTTTTCTGGCAAGTTCCCTGATTTGCTGTTATGTGAAAGACAAAGTTTAATTTTGCTCATAAGTTCCAGAGTGGAGAAAGCCTAAAGGTGATTCCTTTTTTTATTGCTAGGTCAGTATTGCGTTCTTTCTTTGACTTTTTTTGGATGCCACTTTCCATTGTTCTGATAAAAGCATAAATACAGAAGGTAGTGCTGCACCCCTGCTGGCCAGTACATCATTTTCTTTTTATAAGCAAGTTTATTAGATGGGCTTTGAAATGATATCTCTGGGTCTGAGACTGTCCATTGTAAACTCTCTCTCTCTCTGTCTCTCTCTCTGTCTCTCTCTCTGTCTCTCTCTCTGTCTCTTTGTCTCTGTCTCTGTCTCTCTCTCTGTCTCTCTCTGTCTCTCTCTCTGTCTCTCTCTCTGTCTCTGTCTCTCTGTCTCTCTCTCTGTCTCTGTCTCTCTGTCTCTCTCTCTCT
>NW_027185697.1:16915485-16938925 GCF_028583685.1 Petaurus breviceps papuanus | reverse complement strand
TCTTTCTTTCTTTCTTTCTTTCTTTCTTTCTTTCTTTCTTTCTTTCTCTTTCTTTCTTTCTTTCTGTCTGTCTTTCTTTCTTTCTCTTTCCTTCTTTCTCTCTAGTGCTATTTTTCTTTTCTCTTTTTTCATTTTTCAGTTCTTTTTCTCTTGCTTCCTGTAGTTCTGTTTTTCTCTCATTCTTTCTCTCCCTTCCTTCCTTCCTTCCTTCCTTCCCTCCTTCCTTCCCTCCTTCCTCTCTTCCATACCCTCTAAAAAAAGTCAGTTTTGTTTTTATTTAAAAACACACAAACACTTGCTTCAATGCTCAGGCTTCCCTGACTAAAAGATTAAGTTAGTGGATGTTTTTTAAAAAAAAACACCCACCCACACATACAACAAAACAACAACAATAAACCTCCCAAAAACCAAATAGAGAAAGCAACCCCCTCCCAGCCTCAGAACCAAACAAACCTCCGCAGCCCCAAACCTGGACAGTGGGGTCCTTGGGAGGAGCCCAGCCCTTTAGTTAGCTATAGTCTGAGAACTGGGGAAACTTGATTAAGCCCAAGCTCTGTGCAGGCCAGAAAAAGGCAACCGAGGAACCTGGGCGTAAACAAGAAGGCTGGGGAGTCTGTGCAGCCTCCTCCTTGTTCCTTTTTGGTGGTCTGTGGGGGTGGGACTCGGGGGACTGGGAAAGTCAGGATCTGTATTTCATTGCTGAGAATTTGACAGCTCTAGCGCAAAGCAATACAATCCGGCTTTTTATTAGCATGTGTGAGTCCTGCTCAGAACCAAGCACTTTTTTTATTCCTTTTCCCTTTTTTTTGGCCAAACTATGAGATGATTTAACCACAGTTTCCTTCCTGAAGTTTTTTTTTTTTTTTTTTGGGGGGGGGGAGGATTGTTGTTTGAAATGGGAGGTGGGCTGAGTATTCTTGTTGAATACAATTTAAACACGGTCTGTACTTTGTGGCCGGAACAGTCTTTCACGCCCTTTATCTGGACCGGGATTTCAGTTGGGTTTTTATTTTGGTGGCATATGGCCCATCGTATAATAAAAAGAGACGAACCATTCAGATTTAATTTGAGCAGCTGAGGACGTCAGAAGGTTTGCAAGGGAAGGCTGTACCTGAGCTCCCGTTTGTTAAACATGGACACACACACACACACACACACACACACACCTTGTACTGAGAAGTTGAGAAGGTGACTTTTGGAATTAGCTTGGTTTGGAGGCATTAAGTCCCAGCTCTGGAGAGAAGGTCAATTTAAAAGTTTGGGATAAATGCCAGCTTTGCCGTTGCTTGTTTACTGGAGAATTGCCTTTGGGGGCTTTCATAGTATCTGCCCTTCAGGGGTTCTGATTTCCACCTGCTTTTCCCTTGCTCGGAGAAATGGACTTTTAAAAGTATTACCCAGCATGCCGCAGCCAGCGCCTGGTGCACGGGCCTAGTGGTGACATAATGACTCACAGGCAGGGGGTGGGAAAGTTGGGGGGGGGTGCTGCAGCTGGCAAGGGTATGGTTGTCTACTTCAGGCAGGCAGAGCCCACCTGGCTGGCCCCTGAGCCACTGCTGGCAGCTGGCCCCCATCATTTCCTCCTGACTCTCCCTGCAATGGTGACGTGCAGGGAATGAGTTTTCGAATCCCTCTCCTAGCAGGCACAATAAGGTGCCCATGGGTCACAGTTAGGGGGGCCCCACTGAGTTCTCTCCTTTGCTCCTGGACTATGTGGTCTTTTGTTTGCATTGATTCTATCATACGTGGATCCTTCAATGATAAAGATAAGGAATCTTGGGCACCCCAAGTATCTTAAAGGTGAGGGCTGTTGCCTGTCATTATGGCTGTTTGTTATGGTTCTCATTATTGCCTTTCTTTCCATCCCCAGAATTTAGCGTGGGACTTGGTGCGTGGTAACCATGCCGTTGTTTGTTGACTGACTGACCGGTTGGCTGAATCTGTCACGGCTTCCATTTCTGCTCAAACAATGGGGCCATTCTCTCCTCCCAGCTGGCAATTTGTGGTCCCATAAGGACCCAGCCTGTAGGTTGGAGACCCCTTAGATTTGTGCCACTTTTTCTACTTTTCTTCAGATGAACTTTCAGAAGAACATCATCACTCCCAGTTTGCAGGTGAGGAAGCAGAGGCCCTGAGAAGGTTCAGTGCCTCGACTGCATGGCTAGTAGGTGTCAGAGTTGGCACCTGAGCCCAGCTGGCCAGGACCTTTGTTTGACATTCTCTAATTCAGCCCTATCACATTGACTTGCCTAGGCTCCCCTAGCTGGAAAGTGGAGGAGCTGGCAGTCAACTCAAATCTTCCCAGCCCAGGTGCGGTACATACACCTTTCCCTTCTGCTCTGGACATCTCTTTATGTGTGTTCTCTCTCCTGTTAGACTGTGAACATCCGGAAGGAAGGATTTGCCTTTCTTTGTGTTCGCAGTGCATAGTGCCTGACACATGTTGTTTTTCAGTCCTGTCTGACTCTTCATAACCACATTTGGGGTTTTCTTGGTAAAGACACTGGAGGGGTTTGCCATTGCCTTTTCCAGCTCATTTTACATATGAGGAAACTGAGGCAAACAGGGTTAAGTGAGTTGCCCAAGGTCACAAAGCTAGTAAGTGTCTGAGACCAGATTTGAACTAAGGAAGATGAGTCTCCCTGACTCCAAACCTGGCACTCTATCCACTCTATTTTCTATGCCCCTCTTGGCACATAGTAAACACTTGTTAACTAACTCTATGATCCTTTAATTATGAATCCCTTCCCCTTTATAGATCCATTATTTCAACAACATCGAGAACCCTAGTTGTAGAAACTGCACACCAGTTCAGATTGTCCACTTGCCTGTACCTGCAAGCCTTAGGGACGTGCCTGGGGTACCATGAGTGGCAATGACTTCTTGCCCAAGGTGGCTCAGCCATTGTGAGTCTAAGGCAGGATATGAATTCAGACCCTCCTGACATTGAGACCAAATTTCTATCTACTACCTCCATCTCTCTCATCTTTCTCCCTGTCTCCTCTTTCTCTTGCTTCTCTTCTTCTATCATCTGTCTTTTCCCTCCACCTTTCCTTCCTTCTCTCTCTCTTCATCTCCTCTTCTCTCCTCCTCTTTTTCTATCACCCATCTTTTCTTTTCTTTCCTCTCCTCCTTTCCCTCCCTCTCTCTCTGTTTCTGTCTCTGCCTGTCTCTCATGTACATGCATGTATGTATAACGCAATACATCTATATAAACTGTGTGTGCACATGGATGGGATGCAGTATAGGCTAACATGTTGGGTAAAACATGAGAATACATTGTAAATATGAGTTACTATTATTTTTGTTATTTTTATTATTCTAGACGCCCACACCCATATGCATGCTTGCATAGGGAAGTTTGCCACCTTGAATACACCAGCTGCATCTGGCAGATCCACATCTGGGTTGCTTCTAATAAACTTTAATGATTGCAGAGAACATGCTTCCCCTCCTCCCATGTGTAAAGGGAGGCCGATCCCTCTAAATTTTCTTTGATTTACATAATGTCATTATCGGAAGTGGTGAGTTACCACAAACGGCTTGCCCTGCCTTTGGGGCCACAGGTGAGGTTAGGTAAGGGGTCAGGTAAGGGGATTGGCACTTAGATCCCCAAGGTCCAAGGAGCTGCTCCCTCCACCTTATGGCTGGGCTTCCTCTACCAGCTCCTCATGGCTGAACTTCATGACCAGTCCCATCCTCTCCAATATCTGCCTGTGGCATTGCAGAGTGATTTCCAGCAATCTGGATCATCTTGACTGCTCCCAGGACTCTTGGTGTGACGTGAGCTATTCCTGTGATTGTACGGGGGAGGAAGACTAGTGTGCAGTGGGCATTAAGAAAAGAAAAAAGACTGCCCAACACCCCAACTGTATTCTCTTTGACTGCCATGGTACTGGCTGGCCTGGTCTCCCCGGACCTTCTGCCCTCCCCATGGGCCCTTGTGGGCTAGATTTTGTCCTTCTCCTCCTCTCTTGCCTTCACCTGGAATCCCTGCTTGGAGCTGTCCTCTACTTTTTCCCTCGGGGAGCCCCGATGGGAGGTGGGCCAGACAATGGCATTCGTCGATGCGTTTGAGATGTTCCGCTAGGCCTTCTCAGGTGACAAGAGTTCGGTGACAGGTGCTTCTGATGGACTCTGGGGCTGAAACCAAGCTGCCCAGCAGCCTGTGACCACAGTCTATCAGCTGGGGGGTTCATGGTACTTCACCAACCTCTTCAAAGTGACAAAGGGTCATTTAAAAAAAGTGACAGTTAAAAAAGCCAGAACTGAAAGGATGGGTCATTGGGAAAAATAAATAAAGTCGAGTTTCTCTGTTCTTTCTCTCGTGCTGACATCGCAGGTCTCACATTCTCCTCCTGTTCTCCTGTCTCCGTCCCCCTCCCCCCAGTTCTCCCCCATCTCTACCTCTAAGCCCCAAATGAACATCGGTCTATTGCCAGGAGACCCAGGTTTTCTAAGGGTCCCCAAAGGAAGGTGCCCATCAGTAACACTGACTCTTCTCTGAGAAGGGAGGAGGGTGCTCAGCTCTCCCATTCTGAAGACACATTTGGTAGTCCCAGGGGTCAGGAAGGAATTTCTTTCTTTTGCTCGACAGGGAAGAAAAGGCAGATCTGCATTAGGTGAACTACAAAGATGTTCCTCCTCGTTTTCTTTCTCGTTCCCCTTTCTTCCTCTTTTTCCTCTTGCCATTTCAGCTCCCTTCTGAAAGCCACAGCTGGAGGATCAAGGCAGAATTGATGGGTTGGTGATCTGAGTAGACCTGGTCCATCAATCAATCAATCAACCAACCAATCATGAAACGTTTGCTAAGTGTGTCTAAGCCTCAGTCCTATTGTGTTGGGCACACAACCAAGTGAAACAGACCTAATCCTTGTTTCTGAAACCTCCTCTGGTAGATCAGAGGTGGGGAAAACTTGTCTGAGGTTTGATGGTATGTCCAGTGGAAAAAGGCTCGACTGGGAGGCAGCACCTGGTTCAAATATCGACTCTGTCAACGAACTCCTCGTATGACTTGGGGCGAGTCACAGACGCTCTCCGGGCACCTAATCCACAAGATGAGAAGGTTGGGCTAGATGCCCTTTCTGACTGGGCTCCATTACACCAGCCTCCTGGCTATTATTCCTCCCCTACGATGTGTTCTTTCCCAACTTTGTACACTTTCGCTGGCTGTCTCCGTTCTGAGAAAGCTCCGCGTCCTCACCTCTGCCTCATCCTTTCCCTGGCTTCCTGTAAGATCCAGCTCCAATCTTCCAGAAGACCTTTCTCTTGCCACCGTTGCCCCCTTATGAGGTTGTCTTCCATTGACTCTACATGTATCTGGAATGTCCCTTGTTATTTATATGCTGTCTGCCCCCATTAGAATGTGAGCTCTTTGAAAACAAGGTTGTAAAAGCGCTTGGAATCCTCAGCATTTAGCACGGAGCCTGACCATAAATGCTTATTGACCCAGTGATTTAATCTATGATCCGTTGATTCTAAATTCCTCCCCCTCTCTGGGTCTGCCTTTATTCATCTGTAAAACAAGGAGGTTGAACTAGATGACTGCTAAGGTGCCTTCTCGGTGCACTTCTATGATATATATGTCACTTCACCCTTCTAGGACTCAGTTTCTGCATCTGGAAAATGAAGGGAATTGGGTTTAATGACCTCTGAGGTTCTTTTCAGGTCAAAATCTGGGATACTTTGAATTCTACTCATCCAGATCGGAGATGTCTACTTCCTTTGAATGTGGCTCATAAGGTTGCCTTTGTTCCTAGGACCCCACATCCCATCCCGTCCCATCCCATCCTAGGAATGTGCAGCCGCCATCTTTCTTTGCTTGCTCCTTCCCACCCATGCTACAAGAGGATTGCTCGTCAGTTACCAGGGTTGCCTAATCTATTGGGGCTCCAGGTCTGGAAGTGCCTCCTTTCTGTAATCCCTAATCAGATCTCCGTCAGATAACAGCTCAGCTTTGGGAACATGAGATTTTAATGTGGAATGAATAAGTGCCCTGAGACTGCCTCTCGTCGCCGCAGCTCATCTGGAATCACTTAGAGTCGGGTAAATCCACTGGATGCTGCCTTCCCAGTGAACGAGGGGTTTAAAGGGAGGCACACAGCTCGTTCCTCCTAATGTCTAAACAATCTGATGTTGACAAGCCTTCCACATTAACCCCCGAGTGGCAAAGTTTAAACCCTTTATTAGCTGATGGGGTTTGGCAAACCACTTAGAGCCTTTCGAATCCATATTTATAGGGAGAGGGCCACATAGATAAAAAATACAGTAATAGTAGTAATAATTATAATAACAATAATCATTCTTTTTAACATCCAACATCATGTGCACATATTTCCATCCTCCAAAGGTCTACAAGGCTTTTTGGCTTTCAGGGCTAGACAAAATGAGGTAAATTAATTTTCTATTTTTCTCTTCTCTTTTCTTCTCTCCCCCTCTCCCCCTCTCCATCCTCTCCTTCCTTCCTTCCTTCCTTCCGTCTCCCCCCCCCCCCTTTTCTTAGAATACATGGGATATGGACATTCCAAACCCTGGAAAATGTATCAGGTTTGCAAAGCCAGTGAGGAGAAGACTATGCCCTAGCATTGCTGGCCTTCAGTTGCAAAGACCTTGTATTTTGGCAGCTGACCCTACATCATGTAATTTTCCTACAGTTTTGCCCAGAACATTGTTAGTGCTTCCAAAGGCAGAGGGCTGGAATTTGGACCTTGGTGTGGGGTGGGGAGGGCTGAGGACAACTACAAAATGGCAGGGGGCGTTGAGATACTGTAGTTTAGCTCTTGACTGGTATTTGAAAGCCATCCCTAGTCCCACTGGCCAAGTTAGCAAAAACAAGGAAATGTCGCTGGGCTCCCTCCAACTGCCTGGAAGGTCATAGGAAAAAGATGCCGATCTCTTTTTTTTTTCAGAACTTGATTCAATAATAATTTAATAATCAACCACATCCTATTGGAGAAATGAAGATATTTTAATTCACTATTATAAAAAAAAGCATGAGGTAGCAGATTTGATTTTCATTGGAGGGAATTTTGTCGTTTTTATTTTACTGTTTGGGTCAAGAGGCCTGAAAAGTAAGAGCCTGGTAAGAATGACTCACTGCAAGAAGAGAAATAATCTGGCAAAATCAGAATCTGGCTTTTTTCCTGTGCACTGCAAAGGCAACTGAACTTGGAGCCAGAGAGCTTGGGTTCGAATCCTAGCTCTGTGTGACCTTGGATGAATTACCATCCTCGAGGTGTTTCAATTCAATTGTATTCACTAAACATGTATTAAATGCCTTCTATGTGCTAGGCACTGTGGTGACCCCTGGGAATACAAAAAAAGATTGTCCCTGCCCTCAAGGAGCTTATAGTTTAATAGAGGAGACAGTAAGCAAATGCATACATACAAAGCAAAATGGCCAGCATTGGCCTTGAAGACTTTCCAGGCTCCTTCCAGCTCGAGGTGACTGATTGGGCATGCCCCATGGGGGGCAGGCAGCATTCTAACCCAAGCCTCTCCCCTTTTGGATTGTCGGTTTCTACATTTCACTGATGGCAGTACTGATGATGCCCTGAACTCCCCTGTGGGTTCTGTTGAAACACAATCCTCCAGTCTGCCAATTGTTTTTTTCTCACAAATAACTACTTTTTCAATTGAACTATTTGCAATATTAAATGCTTACCTTGTGAATGTATTCATCCAACAAACATTTATTAAGCATAAATGATGTTACAGGTACTATTCTAGGTGCTGGGGAAAAAAAACCAGCCACTCAACACTTCCTCCTCCCACAAAACTTAAATTTTCCTACACTATTATAGAACATGTAGAGATGAAGACAAATGATGCATATACAAGGTAATTTCCAGAGTTAGAAAATACTACCAGTTGCAGGAGATCAGGGAAGGCTTCTTGGAGGAAGCTGGAAGTGCTGTGGATAGAGTTCTGGGTCTGAAATCAGGAAGGCATGAGTTCAAATCTGGATTCAGATACTAGCAGTGTGACCTTGGGCAAGTCACTTACCCTCTTTGTTGAAGCCTATGGTTATTATCCTCATTCCAAAAATGGGGATGATAACAGAACCTACCTTGTGGTGGTGTTAGGAGGATTAAATGAGAGACTATTTGTAAAGTACTTAGCACAGGGCCTGTCATATAATCGGTGCTCAATCAGTGCTTATTCTTGTCTTCCTTCCCCTGTGGGAGGTGGTACCCAAGCTGTGCTATGTGTTGTAGGAGCCTATGTTCCTCTATTATACATTGAACAACACCAACTTCTAACCACTCAGGAAAAGTGTTTTAGTGTATTGGAGAGAGAAGAAGAAACCCTTCCCCGCCTTTAAAATGAAAAATAATATCTTCTGTTTAGAGTCGAAAGGGACCTGAAGTTGTTTGTCAGGAGCTTAGTGGGTCCGCCCTCCTTGGAGGTCTCAGTGGAGCTGACCACTTGGATGTTGGGTGTGTTAGAGTGGAGATTCCTTCTGGGCATGAGTTTTACCTGAGGTCCCTGCCAACTTTCAAAACTGCAATTCTGTGGTCTGAGCACATGAATTATGGGAGAGTTCTTGTTTCCATAAAAGTATTTATGACAGAGTAGGTTAATTGGGGAAATAATAAATGAACACATGATCGATGTCTTTAATTAAATTAATTAAAATCCTTGCAAATGACACAATACGATCACTATCTTGGTCCACTCCACTGGCTCACTACCAGATCCAGTGAAAGTGCTTCTGGATTCCATCCTGGTCTTAAAACCACGGAGACAGGGAGAGAAAGGGCTTGGATCACCAAATCCATCTGCCTGCACAACCTTGTGTTCCTTTAGCTCTTGGTCTGGGGACAGCTTTCCCAAGAACAAAGCTCCCACCTGCAAATACACTAGGAATTTTGTGTGTCGTTGACCACTGTCAGTTGTGATGCTGCTGCTGTATCTTCCAGTTGTGGTTCCAGGTCCAAGCAGACAATATGCTTGGCAATTGTGTTCTTGATCTCTTGTGAACAAGCTAAACAGATATTTCTGAGAAATGAAGAGGAGCTCTGCCTCCTCTCACTCCCCTTTCCCCCACCTTCCAATAGGATGTGTGGATTTGAACATGGTCGATTACTGGGCCACAATCAGTCCAATGGTTCCATTTGCTTTTGTCTTATAGTAATAACTAGATAACTAAGTAAATAGCTAAAAAAGAAACAAGGCAATGCTTATTCTTTAAATCAATGTCAGCTTCCTAACGAGAGGGGAGGAGCAGTCAGTAGCCGGGCTGTTCTGGATGAACTATCAGAGATCTGTTGGGAATACTGGTGCCTTGACCCTGCTGACCCCCAAAGTGCTGAGTGTGGAAAATGGGAAGTCTCCACGGGCCTCAATATGCACAAGATGTCAGAAAAATGCAGTTCTTGGAAAACTATACCTTCCTTCTTCGCTCTTCTCCTCTCTTCTCCTTTCCCTTCCCTTCCCTTTCCCCCACCAAGGTTGCATCATTGTGTTACCATCTCCAGTCCTAGGCTGGCTCTCTGTGTGTGCTGGAAACACTATTTTCCAAGAAGCATAACTCCAAATACTGTTTTACAGTCATTTGGTGGAGTGGCAAATACATGGTTCCTTTTCTTTAAAAAAAGTTTTATATATGCCTTTTCTTTTTATGTTGCATTCATTTTAGATGATTAAACATCCCCTTATAACAAAGAAAAGAGTTTAGCCACCCTCCCCCCCCCCAAAAAAAAACCCAGTGATGGAATTGGTCAAGTGTATGTAACATTATGCCCCCATAAACCACCCTCCCCCTCCCCCTCCCCTTCCCTTCCCTTCCCCATGGACCCAGGTCCTCCCAGGACCAGTAACTCAGTCTGGTTTCCTTCTAGTCATCTTTTCATTGTACTCATTGGATAGATTGTTTTCCTGGTTCTGCTTAAATCATATATAAATTCATACAACTCTTTTCCTTTTTCTCTGAGTTCCTCATATTCTTTCTTTCTCACTGCACAGTCACAGTCCATGTACTATGATTTGCTCAGCCATCCATCCCCTGACTGGTGGGCACCTACCCACCTTGTTTCTAGTTCTTTGTCATCACAAAATGGTGGCCCTTTCAGCTAGCTGGGAGCTAACTTCCTCTTCCAGGGGAATTCTATTTTGGTATTTATGAATCCCAGGTTCATTTTTGACTGTGTTCTGATCCATAACAAGGTAGTTGTGGTGACTAGTTCTATTCTAGTAGTGACTGGAACTAGTTGGGTATCTTTACTCAACTCGTGCTCAGTATTTTTCCTGGGCTAGAATTCTTAAGGGCTGAGTTCTCATCCCAAACCACTGGCATTGGTAGAGGCTGGCCAGAGCTCCAATGCCCATCATGTTACACATCAAGCATTCTTTGGGCCCCAAAACAGAACAATATTTGAGCCCATCTCTAATGGAGGTGGGTCTGATGGGTGGTGGTGGTGCTGGGGGGTGGGTGGCGTAGTTGTCTTATTCAACTGACAGATTGGAGGGTAGATATTTCCTACTTTTGTCCATGCTTGATCAGAAATACAACTTGGAGGCTTTGGGAAGGAAAGAGGGCTTTACAGACTGCATAAATAGAATTATGCTACCCTGCCCTCCTCCCAACCAAGTCACTTACTGAAGAGAGTCAAAACTCTACCTCTGTCTGTGCCCCCATTATTCCACCAGCCAGTGTGGGAGGGGGGGAAGCCTGCTCTGCCTGTAAATATGGTGTGGATTAGAATCATTCCAAAGGAACTAAATTTGCATAAATAATATTCCACTTAGGAGGCTAGAGGGAGGGGGAGAGAGAAAAATCCCTTAACTAAGATGAAATCAGCATTTAAAGACTCCCTAAATACATATTTTAATGTTGACTTACTATTTTTTTAGAAATCTGCTTAAGTTCATATTTACCTGGGAGACCATTTGGTATCAGAGGAGCCGCCTGGATCTCTCAGGTAAATAACAAAACACTTCACAGGCTGCCTAATTATGTGCTATGCCCTAGGTCCCCATGGGGGGCCCCTTGGGTAAATAATGTGCTTTAGAAACTTGATAAAAAAAATAGAATTCAAAACATCCACATTTACAATGCAGGGCTCCAGCCTGGGGTTCAACAAGTCATCTTTGCCATTCTCTCTCGACATTTGAACAAGGTGCCCCTCCTCATTTCTCCCTCTTAGAATCACTGGCTTCCTTCAATTCAGTCCAAGTCCCATCTTCTACATGGGGGCTTTCCTGACTCCCTGATGATGAGAATCCCAACCCTATCATTGCTTTTCTTGTTGACTCTGTGACTTTTCTCCAAGATGCCCTAAGGTCCTGGGGCCATACACCATCTTCCTTTTTATATTTTGTATTACTGATACCTACTTTGGTCCTTGGCACATAGTAGACACATAGTAAAGCTGGCGCTTTAATGAATAAATGCATGAAGGAGTGTGGACTCTGCCACCAACAGACTCGGTGACTTTTCCTCTTGGAAAAAAAGCAACTTTCTGCTTGTAGTTGCTGGGCCATCACCAGGAAGGAGGAATGCCCTTAGCCCATCTGGCACCATCTGCTTCTTCTAACACTGGCTGGTCTCTTGGAGGCACTAGGAATAGCCAATATATCAACTACGGGCCTAAGAAGACCAGGCCTGCCTTGGTGCTGGTGTGTGAAGGTTTTCTACCTATTTAAAATCCAGATGTGGGCTGTGACCAGTGACTTTGAAAACCATCAATAATACAGCAGGTTTGGTTACAGGGAAAAAAAAAGATGTAGCTAACATGGACCCAAAGATCTGGTAACAAGTTGAAGATGTGGGGTTGGATTTTTTTTTTTTTTTGGTGAACCTTAAGTAAGTGTGACAGGCATTAGCCTATCAATATTAGTGAGTGATTTAAAATACCAACCAACATTTACCTGCAGTAATTCCTGTAGTAAACTACTCCTTCCGGGCTCTCCTGCCACGTAATTCAGCAGCCATAAATCAGAATCCTGAGTGTACTGCATCTATCTTGCCTCAGGCAAGATCTTGAAGCCTTTCTTTCTTTTTTCCCCTCAACTTGTCTGGAATTCATTCATGGTGTGTGTGTATGTGTGTGTGTGTGTGTGTGTGTGTGTGTGTGTGTGTGTGTGTATGTGTGTGTGTGTTCTCAAGTGCATTTCTCTTATCCTCTTCTGCTGGCATTTTCATATAGGGCATTGGTGCTCATCATACATCTGTGAAGTAGCCCATGAACCCTCTTGTCTGGCCTGCCTGATGCTGGCTCCCCCTCTCTCTGGAGTGCAGAAGTTCATTTCATGGCCTTTCCTAGATAGGATTCCAAAAGGTTTTAAGCTGCCTCTTGGTTGAAGTAATTCAAATCATTCTGCTCTGAATTAGCCAGTTTCTACACCTGGAAGGAAGTTTTAGCTCAGGTGAGACAGTATGAGCCCCAGAATGAACAGAATCTCCAAGTTGGAATCAGAGAACTGTGGGCTTAAAAAGAAATTCCATGTGTGATATGGCCAGTCTTTGCTTGGCCACCTCCAGTGAGAAGGAGCTCCTTCCACTTTGGTGCAGCTCTGCCTGGTAGGAAAACTTCTCACCTCTGAATCTGCCTCTTGGCTATTTCTATAGGCTCAGAGGACCCAGGTTCAAATCCCACTTCTATTCCTTACCAACTTGGGCAAATCACTTAATCTCACCTGGGCCTTATTTTCATCATCATCTGGAAGACAAAAGGATTAGACTAGATGGCCTCCAGGTCACTTCCAGCTTTCTTTGCTCAGCCAGGATCCCTATGGACCCTCCTTGTGATCCACTATCCCTTCTGATCTTTTTTGGATGAGTCGCTCCCTATCCCTGTTGGCCCAACATTGCTCCATTTTGTATATAGGGCCATAGGTAAGATAGAACTCCAAGCAATTCAGTTTACAAAGTTCCAGAGAAGAAGAATGATTTGTTCCCAGTCACACACAGGGTCTGAACTTGAGTCTCTTGACTTTCAGCCTAAGAACATGGCTGATTTCTGCTAGGGGATTGTGGGCATGACATTTGGTGCTTTCTCTGAATAAGCGAGGGAAGGGATCTTTAGCCATGCCCAGCAGAATGCGTGGGAAACGCTCAGGAATGGGAAACTCTGAGTGAACCATAAACCACAGCCCCTGAACGTCCTTCAGGGCACCACCCATCTATGTCTTGATTCTGACAGCATGGTCTGATGGACAGAATACTGGATTGGAAGTCAGGACAACCTGGGTTCAAATCCTCCCTTGGACACTATGTACTATGTGATTATAGGCAAGGCATTTTTAACCTCTCTGTGCTTCAGTTTCCTCCTCTGAAAAATGAGGGCTTTGGACTTGGTGGCTTCTAAAGCTCCTTCAAGTTTTAAACCTATGATCCGTTCCTCTGTAACATGGTTCCCCTTAATATTCTGAATTCCCAGAACCAATTAAATCCATAAGGTTTAGAATTGGAAGGGAGATGAGCTCATATAATCCAGTCTCTTCATTTTTATAGAAAATGTCAATGATTTGTCTGAGTTCACCCAGATAGTTGGTGTCAGAGCAGGAACTCGGAGCTCTGCCCTCAATCTTGGAATCCATGCTGCTGGGTGCCAAAATGGTCTCAGGTGGCACACCCTCACTTTCTGTTCTCTGCGTCCTTCTGCCCCACATCCAAGCCTACAAAGGGAGCCCGTGTATGCAGACAGTGTGAAACCAAATACTGTCCCATCTTTCAACTGAGCAGTTTTCTTTACAGCTAAAAAAGATTTATTGGGGGAGATTGCAGAGAGGGGGAGGGGACGTTGGGTGGGGACAGAGAACCCATTATGAACCCATCTGGTCTGTTGTGGGTCTTTTTTTTTATTAGGAGAGGAAAAAAAATCCCTCTCTAGGTTCATATGTCTAAGGAGAGCTCAATTAAAGTTATTTGCTGTTGCTTAAAATATGCCTGCACCTGCTTCAGGGCTGTGTTGGTTCAGAGATGGTGGCTGGCCCCCAGAAGGCAGCAGCAGATGAGGATCCGAGCAGGACTCATGCAAGAGCATAGTGGAAGGACAAGGGACAGAGGCCATCCTGTGGGCACCTCAGAAGAAGCCTCTAGATGTGCCCTGGAGGGAGATATGACTTAGAGGAAAGAGCACAGGCCTGGGGATCCAAACTCCGAAATTACAGCTAGATTATCTTAAGGTTCATTGAGTCCCAGAGCTACCACCAGGAATTTTTGTGCTTGTGGCATGTGGGGCTGTATGCCCTCAGTTTAGCAGGTGGTGGGGAGCAGGGCAAGGAGCTCACCCCAGCTCGCCATCTGGTAACTTCCCATTTTAACTAATTATTCTTGCTAACTAGGTGCTAAGCTCTGCTGCTTCTGCCATGCTAAAGGACTTCATGTGCTGTCAATGCCCTCTAAATCCAACACCCTGGGGAAAACATCCTTGTCATCTCCCCCAGGCATGACGCTATGAAGTCTGATTTCCTCTTAGTAAAGATTAGCAAACTGAGGCCTTGACCAGTAAAGCTTCCAAGGATGGTAGGGGAAAGAGTCAGGATTCGAATGGAAGTCTTTCTTAGCTTGATTTCAGCAGGCCAGCTAGGAGGCCACATTGCTTTCCTACTTTGGACACTTGGGTAACGGGGGAGAAATGGAGACATTTCAGGTTTGCCCCAGAAGGATGGCATGATAATATTGGTTAGGACATTAGTGAAATCAGGTGACTTAGTAAATTCATTTCCATATAGGCCTCAAGGAAGCTGAATATTGACTAAATTGTAATGACCCATTTTGCTATGAAACAGAGCTAATCTCCTATCCCTTCAGAACATTCCTGATTTCCCAGGCACCTGCCAGGGGGATACTTAGGGGAAATTAATTCTGGTTGGTGTGGGGTTTAGGGAAATTTTGAAGTTGATGGACCAATCACTATAGTTTCTGATTCCAGTTTTGGGAGGAATTTTCAATCTTGGAATTTCTTGTCATTTGAAGCTGTCTTTGAAGGGAAGGCCTCATGAGGTTGTCTTAGCAAGTCCCAATAGCTGCTTTGATATGTCTCTGGTCTCTCCAAAACTTGAGTTCCAGTTCTGATGGGAGTAGAGGGGCTTAACAGTTTGATGGGGCTCCACTGTTCCCTTTCTCTGCTTTCCTGGGAGGGGGATGGTTGGGAGAGGCCCCCCCCCCCAGTTTCTAACCCAGCACCTGGGACATAGTAGATGATTAACAAATACTTGTTGGCTGATTACAATTAAAAGTGCTAGGTTTGGATTCAGATGCCCTGGGTTCAGATCCTGCCTTTTGTACTTAGCACCTCTTTATCTTTCCCATGCTTCATTTTT
This sequence comes from Petaurus breviceps papuanus, assembly GCF_028583685.1. Taxonomy (NCBI): domain Eukaryota; kingdom Metazoa; phylum Chordata; class Mammalia; order Diprotodontia; family Petauridae; genus Petaurus; species Petaurus breviceps. Next base: position 16,923,655 of record NW_027185697.1, on the reverse strand, counting down.
TCCTTTGTAAAATGAAGGTGTTGGCCTCCGGCTCTGGCCAGCTCTAGGGTTAAGATTCTATGGACTTCTCTGGGCTTGGCTTCCTGGTCTATAAAATCAGGGGGTTGGACTTGGCTTCTGAGGTCCCTTCACCTCTAAATATGTAGTCGTGTGATATAAAATAGCCATCCTGTGGGGAGTAGAAAAGCATGCTCTTTATTAAAAAAAAGAAGGAAAAGAAAAAGCAAAAGCCTGGTCCTGCTTTTTCTTCCCTCTTCCAAGACTCAGCTGCAGATTCCCAGGCCCTCGCCTCCCTCTCTCCCAAGAAATGACTTAATAAATAAAATTCATATTTTCCCTTGCCGGCCCCCACCCACTTGCAGGCTCCACCCTGCAGCCTACAGTGTGTGTGCACTGTGAAAGGGAGGCCCGATGCTGCCCAAACCCTGGTCTGCCTGCCTTTGCTTCTTGATTGTCAGGGCGGGTCTGGACACGTCTCCCCCCCCCCCCCCCTGCTCTCTGCTGGAGCTTTAGCTTATGGGCACATCAGTGCATGGAAGGGTCTCACTCAGTGCCAGGGAGAAAGGGGGACTGAACAGCTTAGACTAGCACCTGATCTTGACCCTGGCTTCTTCTAAGTTCCATGGAGCCAGGCATGGCTCAGAGCACAGGGGAAGAGAAACAGGCCCAGTGGGACAGAGTATGGTGAAGAGATGCCTGGACTGCACTGACTATCTATTCCACACTTATTAAGCACTTCTGGGGACGCCATAGTACCTGCCCTTGAGGGGCTTATATTCTATTGGGGGTCTTATGGCATGTACCTAGACAAGGGACAAGATGGGATCTGTGAGAACAAAGGAGATATCTAGACAGAGTGGTTGCTAAGGGACACACTGGGGAGTGAAGAAGACCTGAATTCAAATCCAGCCTTGTGCACGTACTAGCTGTGTGACCTTGGGCAAGTCACTTGCCTCAGTTTTCTCAACTGTAAAGTGGGGATAATGATTAGCAACTACCTCCTAAATTTGTAAGGATCAAAAAGTAGTTAGCATAGTGCCTGGGACATAGTAGGAGCTTTATTATTATTATTTACTATTAGTTGGCTCCAATGGTAAATCTTTTCTTATCCTAGTGACATAGTTTAGCTACAAATCTAGAAAGAGTCCAGAACAGGGAGATCAGGGTGTTGAGGAGACTAGAGGACACGAAAGTACACTGGCAAATCCCTTGACTTCTCTGGGCCTCAGTTTCCTTCCTTGTAATAGGAGGAGAATGGATGAGATGACTTCTCAGAGCCCTGGGGAGAGAGAGCTGTTGGGTTCTTCCTTTGGCATCCTGAATCTCAGTGTAAATTGTTGACAAGCAGTACGCTCCCTGAGAGCAGCCACAGGTGGGTTACCTTCCGTCTTCCCCTTCCTTTCAGCTAGGCAACCAGTATGCCTTATTTTTGGCAACAAAAAAAACCAAGAGAACTCCCGATCTCCAGTGGCTTTCCTCCTCCCGTCGGAGCTGGGAGCTGGGAGCCGGGAGCTGGAACTGGTGGGGTTGGCCCAATTGGTGAGATAGCTCAGATCAGAAACTCTAAGCATCTGCATAGAAGGAAAGCTGGATAAGACAAGATCTGTCAGCAAATGCTTTGAATGTAGCTTAACAAAATATGTTACACCAAATCTTTATAGACTGAATAAGCATAGTGAGTTCCAACCAAGTAAACCAAAGTAAACACGGTCCTTATGGGAAATAAAATTCCATGTGGTTCGAGCCGAGCTGTGATTAATTCAGCGGCAATGAAAAGACCAGGAAAATATTGTCCAGATATTGACTCTGTCTGAGAAACAATTCAATGTGAACAATAACAACAAGAAAAAAAAGACAGGAGACTAACCCCAAAGGGTGGGCAGGGGGAGAGGAGCCCGAGCCTCTGGTCTTTAATGAGAAGTGAAGGCACTTGATGCTGTTGGTATCAGGGCCCTATCCATCCCGGAAGTGGAATTCTACAAGAGACATCAGTAATGATACAGGATGATGGGCTGGGCTGGGGGTGGGGGTGGGTGTAGAAATGTAATTCTACAAGCTTGTTTAATGGAGATTTTGGAGAGAAAAATAAAAGCAGTCCCTATCCTCAGAGAACAGTGAGTATAAAACATACCGAACATACACAAAGCTGTTGGGGGGACGGGTGGTGTAAGCATCATGGATGAAGGCTAAGGGTGTGTCTGTAAGTGTCCATGTTTCTTCAAGGGGCTCTTTTCGTGTGTGTGCTCAGACATGCAGGAGGGAGTAGGGAACTGAGGAGAGGCAGGGTTGTGACTACCAATATTTGTACCCTTGGAGAGGGACACAGAATGCTCTCTCAATTCAATTTGGGTGGGGGCCACAGGGAAGCTGAGGCATACCACCAGCATACTGCCAGTAAAGTGATCCACAGGTTGGGCGAGTGGACCAAATCAGGGCGAGACAAGGTTGAGAAGGAACTCATATAAGTTGTGATTGCTGGAGGAGAGAGAGACACCATTTGGCAGTTTCCTTTCTCACCTAATTATTCTAGCTAACTAGGGTCTATGCTCAATTGTTTTTATATCTCTAAAAGCCTGGAAAAGTGATCAGTGCCCCTCGAAATGTGGATGCCCCTGGGTAAAACCCCCATCACCTCACCCTAGGTATGACACTGGAGAGGTGTGTGTCCACAACCCAGTTTACCTCCCTTATAACCATTAACAACCGAACCAGAGATTTCTCAGTGCTCTTTTGGACTGGAGCCGTGTCCAGAGTGCATGCTTTCCTAATGTGCATTTGAACGTTAAATGATTTTTAATATTCTACATATGGTTTCATGGTTTAAAGCCTCCTCACTGGGAATGAGCAAGGCTGTGGTATTATGATGAATAGTGGATTGTGTCCAGGACACCCACTTACTTCCCTGCATATCAAACATGTGCAGCTCCCATTAAATATGGGAATGTCTCTGGGGATTCCAGTTGTCCTATCTAATCCAGTCCTATTTTGTTCCCTCGACCCGGATTGAGAGGGATACATTGTTCCCATACATTCTTCTTTTAATTAAATGCAGTAGATATGTCATGTCAATGAAATATTCCAGGTCTGTTTTTACATCTGTGGCCGTTTTTTCTTCCACTCTTTCCATTTGGTTCCTTGGAAAGAAAATCACCAGTAAATGTAGATGCAGGCTTATTGATTGGTTGTGTGCAAGTTATCAAGTCAGTTCAAAGACCATCTTAATTTTCGGTTTCTGCTTGTGTTGAAATATGGGTGTGGAAACTCACCCGGGAGCTTACAACAGAAGGACATAATCACAGATTGATTGTGTCAGAGTTTCAGAACAGGAAGTGACCTCAGAGAACATTTAGTTAAGAGAATCCGAACCTTGGGTCCATGGATAGATTTCAGGGGATCTGTCGACTTGGAATGGGGAAAAAAATCATAATTTTATGTTCTCTAACCTCTAATTAAACTTTAGCAGCTCCTTCAATTGTGAGGCTTTTTTTTTTTTTAAACCAATCATTATTTTGAAAAAGGAATCATAGGCATTGCCATTCTGCCAATGGGATCTGTGACGTGCAAAAACATTGGAGAACCATGGATTCTAGTCCAATTTGTTCCTAAAAAGTAATCCTTTTTTACAGTTTACTCCAAAAGTGGTAGCCAGACCTGGATCTGAGAGCTCCAGCAAGGGCGAATCCACTCCTTCCCAAGGTAGACCACTGCACTTTGGGAGAGCTTGCACCACTGGGAAGTTCTTCCTTAAAGCAAACCACCATTTTCCTCTTTATTACTTTTTCTGATCAAGCCTCTGAGATAAGCATTATTTTGGAGACCACACTGGATCCCAAAGTAGCTCCCTGTGTCCAAAGTGATTTCTATCTCCAGCTTGGCAAGTGGTTGTCGGAGAGGAAGGTTGGTTGTGGTGTATGTTTTAATTGCACGGCTGGTTCCCTAATTGATCCTATCGATACAAAGTGCTGTCAAGAAAGCTGGATATAGGCAAGGCAAGGCTTCCTCATCAGGAAGGAAACCCGATACCCCTCTGAACACTCCCCCTGTTCAATTATGATTTAAAAATACTGGAGTAAACTCCTAGCAATCCACCAGAGGCCAAGCTAGAGCCCTATTAGAAGGGTACTACAAGTAAACATTATTAATTATAAAAAATTGCTTAAATTAGATTTTTTTCACACCTGCTTCTTGCTTAATTAGCTAGCAATCCCCATATTTCATTCAGCTGAACTCTTACTATTTATTCAAGCATGCTTGACCTTAACACGCTGTTTGACGTTTGATATCCTCAGTTTTAATTTAACCACATGACAACAAATGGTGTTTACGAAATACTAGTGAGCTGGAAAAAAAGAGCCCACTGGAGTCACAGTGCTGGTGAACAGAGAGCCCTGCTTCTCACCCAGATCTGAGGCTTAGAGTTGGGATGTGAGGAGAGGCCCACCCTCTCTGTTCTCTGTTTTTCTGGGTTTCTCCCTCGTGTCCTTTTTTGTGCCATTCAGGAAGGGCTCAGAAAGAAGCCCTCAGTCCAGCTCTGAGGGCAATCAGAAAGATAGTTCTAAGGAAGATTATAGCAAATATTGGTTGGCATTTAATCGCTTTTTAGAATCATCTGTCTAGAGCCTGAAGGGACCTCAGTGACCTTTTGGTCTTACCCATTATTTTACAGGTGAGGAAATGAGAGAAATTAAGTGACTTACCTAAGGTCACACACATTGTAGAATCTTAGAAATCATAGATTTTGAAATATCTCAGAGGCCATTTGGTACAACCCCCTGATTTCACAGATAAAGAAGCTGAGGCCCAAAAAGATGAAGAGACTTGTCTGAGGTCACAGAGGGAGGCATAGATCTGGAATGACAAAGGACCTCAGAGGCCATCTAGGAAGGAAACACAGATTTATTCAGTGACTGTTAGGTGCCAGGTACTTTGCAAATGGGAGTTCATTTTATCATTACAACAACACTGGACAGTATCTCCATTTTACAGTTGAGGAATGGAAGGGGACAGAAGTTAAGTGACTTGTTTAGTGAATATCAGGGGCTGGATTTGAACTCAGCTTTTCCTGCCTCCAGACTCAGCAAGCCATCCCCTGTACTACTTGGCTGCCTCTATGGCCAACACCTCAATTTATCGGAGAAGAAAACTGTTCCTTTTTTTTTTCCCCCCAGAGAGGGTCACATAGGTAGTAGAACCATGGGGTCTCAAGCATTTAGGTGGCCCCTTCATTTTACAAATGAGGAAACTAAGGCCAAGATAATTTAAGCAACTTATCCAAGGTACCACATACAAAAGGAAATACTTTTAGTTGTTTGCTAACAAATAAAGCATTCTGAATAGTTTTGGATCTGCAGAGCCTTTCTGTCTTGGGGGTTCATAACTAGTTGTGGGATCTCTGGGTTCAAGGGCAGGTTAGTGACTTTTCTCACATAATTCCAAATAGTTTTCCAGAATGGCTGCAATTTTTCCAGCAGTGTATTAGGTGCCTTTCTTCCTAGAGTCCCTTCAGTAGTGACTGGTTCCTCTTTTTGGGAGGCATCTTTGCTAGTTTACAGGGTGGAAAGTGATAAAACCATTCTTAGTGGGAATCAAGAGGTGGAGCAAGGCACCCCCACCTTTGGTCCCTTGTTAGCTAAGAGTTGAATCAGTGGCTGTAGTGGAAGTGGGGGTGGTTGGGTGGGATATGTACTAACACGGGCTAGAGGCCAGAAGCCGTGGCCTTATCAGATAATCCTTCTCCCTACTTCTGGGTAAACCAAGGGGGTTAGGTGTCTTGTCCCAGAGGAGTCAGGGAATTCAACTGCTTCCTTCCACATAGCTCTTTCTTGACCCTTACACCCTGGAAGTCCCAAGCCATGTCCTCCAAAAGCAAGATAAACACCAGAAATGGGCTGGGTGACTGCAAAGTAAACCTGCCGACGGATGACTTGGAACCGTTGTACGTCCTTCTGTGGTTCCCACATCCAGATCAAATTCCTTTCTGAAATTTGTCTCCTGTCTCACTAAAACATTTTGATTTCCCCAGTTGGGTAAGGGAGTCAAGATGTGGATTGTGTCAGGAACATCGTAAGGCAAACGCCTAGCAAGGCGGTGATGAAACTCAACCTCAGATATTCCCTGAGCCAAGAAACAAACGAGAAAATTGTCTCCATAATGTATTGATTCTGGCTAATGACATAACTTGTTGTAGGGGATTTGGATTGATAGCCACTGGCCAGCCTCCAGTGAGACACCATCTTCCATCTGATTCGGATCAAACTGTGTGTAAATCATTTTTAACTTGGGCCCCGTAGATTTTTGTGTTCACACTGCCGCACCCCGGCCGGGGTCTGACATCATTAGTCTTCTCTGGGCTGCCTTTGTTTAAGAGGCACTTAACATTTTTGGCTGCTGGAGGAGAGGGAGACTTGTTAACCAAGCAAAAACATGTTGGTGTCACACTCTTGCAAGATTTCATTCTTCTTTTCTTCTTTTTCTTCATTTTTTTTTCCCGATTTTGTTCAGCCTTCATGTAGGCCAGAAAGCACATGTGTGGGGCTGTTCATGATGGATGGATCTCCTTAGGCTCAGAGGCCAGGCTTAGATAAGTAAGGATGATTTTTGGAAGCCGATCCAACAGCATTCGCATTCTCTTGAGAACCGTCCTATACAGAGCAGGACCAGTGCTTCTGGCTTTTGGATAGAAATGAAATCACTTAGGGTTTTGTTTATTATTCCATTTCCATCTTGCTGCCACTGAGGTCCAGGGGAAATCAGGCAGGTGTGTCTATCACATAGCTATTCCCAGCAATGGGCTTTTTGTTAAGCCTTAAGGAAAGAGGGCTTTGAGAGGATCTGCACTCTCTTATGCTTTCTTTTCTGACCCTGTTTGTTGAGGTTTAAGGTAATCCAGGCAGCATAACTGACTCTTAGTTATCTACAGTAAGAGAGAGAACACTTGAAAATTGCATAGACTCTGTGATTTTTATTATGAGGCTCTCCATAGATTAGTATACCTTAGGATTATATATTTAGAATTTGAAGGGTCCTTAGAAGTCACCTGTTCTTTTACAAAGGAGAACACTGAGATCCAGAGAGGTTACATGATTAAGCTTACCAAAAGTAACTCAGGTAGTGACCAAGGTGTGACCTTAGGGGTCAGCGAGTCATATACATCATAGCATTGTATATTTAAAGCTGGAGGGGACTTCAGCAGTCATGAGATTCAAACCCTTCATTTTATAGAGAAGGAAATACAGGTCCAGGTGCAATTTATCCAAGGTCACACGGATAATGCCAAAGCCAGAATTTGAACTCAAGTCCTCTCACTCCACTCTACTGTCTCACATTCCAGCTATGAAGGCAGATCACAGACCTCTAGAACTTAATTGGTAAGTGACAGGAAGTTAACTGAGGCACACAAAGACTGGGTGATTTGCCCAGAATCCTGCACCTTGTCAGTCCCAGAGATGATAGTTAAACCTAGGTCTCCCCTATTCTAAACACAGCATTCTATCCACCAGAGCATGTCACCATTTTGAAGAGAAGTGTTGCATATAATGCAAAAAAGCAGATAATTTCAACGTTATTGGTATTGGAAATGGAAATACATTATGTGAATGTTTTCAAAAAATTCTGATTTAGTTCCAGATTATCTTTCACTGAGGTGGAGAATAACATGAGTTAATGTTCTGAGACTCTGTCAGTTCTGTGGTAGAAGAGGCAATACAAGTTAGCATAGGTGAGATGAAGAATTTACCAAGGACAGTCCACTGAGGGTTGACATGATCCGCAATCGAATGACCAGCTTTGGACTTTGAACATGGCGGAGAAAAGCATCTGTTTTCTGAGGGTGCATTCATGTCATTGCTTTGGTTTCATCTTCGAACCCCTCTCCCCACCTTTCTCCTTCCAGTTGTATAGCTCTTAGACTCATTCTTCTGAACACAGGGACTCCCTTCATTTGCTCTGCACTCATTGCTATGATTTTGAAATTTAAGGGAAAGAATGTGATGAGAAGTATCCACTGTGTCCATTATGTGAGACCTCCTCCAGAGGCTAATTGTAAAAATGCATTTTACATCCACTCGGGAAATTGGAGTTTTATTAGTTTTGCTTATTCTAATTTGCTTGCTTATTCAACTTGAGTTTCTCTCTCTCTCTCTCTCTCTCTCTCTCTCTCTCTCTCTCTCTC
>NW_027185697.1:16864767-16910485 GCF_028583685.1 Petaurus breviceps papuanus | reverse complement strand
TCTCTCTCTCTCTCTCTCTCTCTCTCTCTCTCTCTCTCTCCTCTCTCCCTCCTCCCTCCCCCCTCTCTCTCCTCCCCTTTCCCTCTCTTCTCTTTCTCCTTTTTCTCCCACTTCTGAGCTGTAAACTCATTTTCTCATATATTCATGCCACATATCTAATTAAGCCTTGGCTACATTTTTGCTAGATCTGTGTATGACTACATATATACATCTAGAGATACAGTGTATATATGCATGTGTGTGTGCCTGTAAGTTTAGCATAAACTACCCTGTGAGACCTTAAATGGTCCAAGGTTGAGAAATGTAAGGAGGTGGGGAGGCAGTCCCTGCCACCCTTAAGTGAACATAATTAATTTCAGATTGCATGCTGGCTTCCCAAAGAATCTCTTGCTCATGTGATTTGTCCACTGGGAAGGAGGACTCCAGACCAACCCAACAGGTCACATCTCTAGGGAGGCTATGGAATGATGCTCTGAAGAAGGAGGAAAGGACATCTGAAAGGAAAGACCCCACCTCTTGGCCAGGGTGTCTATTTTATATACTCAACTAACAGCTGCATTAGTAAAAGGCAAGAATCCAGAATGAGGGAAGAATGGTTATTGAATCACAGAAGCTTAGAATTGGCCACTGAGTCCATCCATCCCCTACTGAGAATCTTCTAAGACCCACACAAGTGGTCCACCAGCCTCTGCATAGAGACCTCCAGAAAGGGAGAATCCACTCTGCCCAGAGGCAGCCCATCCAGCCCATCCCACTTCGAGGAAGAATTGTCATTGTTTGGAGAGATGTCTAACTTGTGTCACTTCCTATCTGTTGCTTCTAAGTCCTGCCTCTGAGGCCAAGCAGAGCAAAGCGAATCTATCTTTCTGCAGTTTCCTGTGCTACTTGCTTCATCTGTGGCACAGTGGTCCATTTTAGGATGGATCCTGGTAAACCGAGGCTCATCTCTTCTAGAGGAGGAAGTACAAAATGGTGAAAGGGCTAGAGACCATGCTCAACTAGGGTTGGTGGAAGGAACTGGGGATGTTTATCCTGGAGAAGACAACACTTAGGTGGGGAAATGTTAGCTATCTCCCAGTGTTGTGAGGGAGAGGGATGGGACTGCCTCTGGAAGTAAGGCTGGAGGACCACTTTTTCAAGATGTAGAAAAAGTTCCCATTATCTAGGATCATCATATGATTTTGATGTACTCAGAGACCTCTTTTAGTTTAGATCTGGGGGGTTCTGTGAGTTTCTACTCAAGTTTTCTCCCAACCAATCACCCATTTGATGTATGAGGTGCTTTCAGCTTCTGTAGAGGCTGGATCATGATGGGTTAAGGTTGGAGTAGAGTGTGAGCTCCTTGAAGGCAACGGCTGCTTCCCCCTCCCCCCCCTCCACCCGCATCTTCTTTTTCTCAGTGGCTGGCACATGGCAGCTGCCTCATAAATGGATGCTGAAATAAATTGGAGTTAACTGTTTGTTTCCAGGGGAAAACTAATCTGACAAAGAGGAGGAAACAGAGTTCAAGAGTATAGAACAAGAGAGCTCCAGTGTTTCCTTGACTAATAACCCACCATTTATTTATTATATGGAAAAGAAACGCTAATCCTTTACCTCATTTATTTATTTTCATGGAAAGTCTGCTCTCCACCGCTGTGGTATTTCTTTGAATCAATGATAAATATCATAGCTCTAATTTGCATAATGCTTCACCAATAGGAATGGCAGCTGAACCTGTCATTTCACTGGCATCAGAAACTCTGAGGGTAAGAAAAATCTTGCCTCCAGAACAGGCCACTGCCTTCCCTGTGACTTCCAGGCTTGGAGGAGGTGCCTGGGAGCACTGAGAGGTTGAGTGATCTGCTCAGGGTCTCCCAGCTAGCATATGACAGAGGCAGATCTCCCTGGCTTCCAGGCCAGCCCTCTAGACACCACGACACACTGCTTTACAAATAACCAACATTTAGGTTGTTCTTAAGGGCAGCTAGGTGGCACAGTGAATAGGTTAGTAGAACGGTCCTTGGAGTCAGGAGGCTCTGAGTTCAAATCTAGCTTTAAATGCTTACTAGTTTCCCAAGGGCATGCACGGCCTCACTTGCATTTTTGTCCTTAGCACTTAGAACAGGGCACAAAGTAGGCACTTAAAGGTTTTTTCATTTGTTCTTTCTTTTATTCACCCTTTCAAAGAGAAGTAGGCAAGGAACTAAATCATGAGGGTTGGGGAAACAATGTTATGCAGTGGGATTTGGAGTCGGACCTCCTGGGTTCGAGTCATGACTTGACTGCTTCCTATCTGGGGCTCACTGGGTCTATCTCTTCATTTTTTTGGATCTGTTTCCTCCTCTCTAAAACAAGAGGTTTGGACGAGGTGATGGCTAATTTCCCTGCTCTGTTCATGATTCTAAGTCCTCAAGACTTAGGCAAGACACTAAGCTCTCAGTTTTGCTCTCTGGAAAACGGGAAACATATTACCCGTTCCTTGTTGTGACCCGAGAGTTGGTTAGATGAAACATTTTAAACAGTTTAAAACAAATTGTAGGTGCTTTGGATTCCTTGGAGTGACCACCCTTAAGTGGGAATTTTGATTCCTTGGGCTTCTCTTGGCTCTGCCTCGGTGGAATGAATAACCCATCACAGCCCTGCTCGAACAATGACTTTGCTCTTAAAACAGGAATAAAAACCAATGAAATATTTTTTTTTTCTGAGGCATACAACACATCTGTGCCATAAAACCTTGAAAGGAGCTATGCTCCCTTTGCTGGCTAGTGAGGTAACATCCCCCCTCTATTGGACAAGAAAAGGGAGAACGTGTCAGAGAACATTTTAGCCTTTGTGGGATTGAAATTTCCTCTTAGATTCCAAGCCTTCTCAACATGTAGCCTCAATGAGGGAATGTGGGCTGGGAGAACCTGGATGTCCCTTGTGGAGGCTGAGCCTGCTTGGGGAAGTTGAAGGGCAGGAATCTGGAGTGCAGAGGCCCAGAGGGACAGACACCGGATAGTGAGAAAGCCTAACGAGAACGATCGCCATTCTCATCATAACTGATATTGATATAATGCTTTAAACTTTGCAAAGTGAGACACACAGTTGTATCTGAGAACTATAGGAATTAGATACTATAGGTTTTATTATCCCCATTTTACAGATGAGGAAATTGAGGCTCCCCCAATGAGTAGCAAAGCAATTTCTGTCTGCGGTCTCTGGTTCTGAGGCATTCTGGCTGTGGAGTTCTTTCCCTTTGGTGCCAGATGTAAGCATCTTGGGCCTGTGGCAGCTACAGTCTTGGGGAAAGGATCAGGACAAGGCCTAGAAGCAGGTGAGGAAGGGAAGTTGGGGAAACCAGACTGGGGCTGTGGAAGGAGACCTCCAGGCTCAGAAAGAAATAATGGGCCAGAGCCCATCTCACTATGGAAATGTGTGACTTTTGGGGGGGGGGGAATGTGGTTTATTTTTTCACACCACAATTCATTTGCTTATAAAATACATTTTTTAAATTAAAAAAAATTTACTGCTCTCTGAAGTGTTTCTCAAAGAAGCCAAAAAGTCAATCGTGGATTGTTTGGGGTTTTTATGAACTCACCAAAAGCCCCAAAGAAGGTTGTGGGGGTAACAAGCAACCAGTGGTCTTTCCCACTAAGCAGAAACAGCCCAAGACAAGGAGTCAGATGACCTGGTCTGAGTTCTGTTTCTCCTTCTGAACTGTGTGACTGTCAATGGGTTGGCCCATCTCTTGGAGCCTCACCTTTCTGATCTGGGACATGGAGACAACGACAGCTTTGGACCCTGGCTCAAGTCCTGCCTTTGGTGCCCGAGCTTGTGACCTTAGATGGGTCATTTACTTCTTGGGGCCCTAATTCCTCCTCCCAACTCTGCCTCACAAAATGGAGATAATACTTGTACAGTCTATCTCTTGGGGGTGTTAGGAGAAGGTCCCATAGGGACTGGAAAGAGCCACAGAAATAGGGCAGTGAGGGGTGGTGAGGTACAGAGGACAGGGCACAGGGACTGAGTCAGGAGGTCTAAGCTTGTTTCCAGACTCCAATTCTCCCTTGCCTATATTGGTGACACTGGTCAAGTGACCTCCCATCTCTGGATCTCAGTGTTCTCATCTGTCAAAAGGGGGTAAAAATACCAATACTTCCTACGTGGCTGGGTTGTAGAGGTGAACATGTGTTGTAAATCTTAAAGATGCAGAAGTTATTAATTATATATTACTTATTATGCTTATTAGATATTTTTATGTAATGATTTTATTGTTACTTATTGTTATCAATGGCTAGCATTTGTAAAATGCTGTAAGATTTGCTAAGTATTTTACAAATAGTGTCTCATTTGGTCCTTACCATAACTCTGGGATGTATGTGCTCTTATGATCTCTACTATATAGTTGAGGAAACTGAAGCTGACACAGGTTAAGTGACTTGCTCAGGATCACATAGCTAGTAAGTGTTTGAGGTGAGATTTGAACTCGACCCTAAGGCCAGCACTCTGTGCACTGCCCCACTTAGGAATATGAGGCATCATTCTTTTTCTTAGTTCTATGTAAAGGCTCTGATTTGGATGGGTCTTTTTCCAGAAGGTCACTTCCCTTGATCAACATTTCAATTCAAATCAAGGGCCTGGCTAGCTGCAGGCACTGAGCCGGGTGTGGGGACCCAAACCAAACAGTTTTCATCCTCACCAACAAATGTGCTTTCTTTTGGGGTGGGGGTGGGAGCACACCACGCACAAACATAGCCCAGGGGCCTTGCTCTCTGCAAGATGAATATTCCCTCCGCTCATGCCCATCTGAGCTGGCCTATCTCTGGTCAGTCTTCCCAAACACTCTCCAAAGTCCAACCAGGATCCAGCCCAGGGTTTGGGGCCTTTCTCAGCTCCTTTCAGGACATTGCAACAAAAATGATTTACAAAGTGAGTGCATGATTATTGGGAATTGGGGAGGTTAGGAATCAACAGGTGGGAAGAATCAGGAAAGGCCTTTTGGAGCAGGTGGGAAAGAGATCTAGGGATTCTGAGAGGCTGGGAAGTAGGGGGGTGAGAGAGAGAGAGATGAGAGATGAGAGATGAGAGATGAGAGACACAGCCTCTGCCAACCTCAGAAGCCAGAGAGAGAGCGTCACATATGGAGAGCAGCTAAATAACCTGGCATGGCTGAAGGGGGAGTGCCATTCAGTTTAAGCCACTCAGTCTCTATTAAGGGTGGGGAGTTTTTCAGGCTATCAGGAATATAATGACAAAGATGAGCCCTGCCCTCAAGGATCTTACCTTTTGTGGGTGTAGAGACAAACTATACATACATAGGAATATTTATGTGGTCAACATATAACACACATGTGCACATATGCATGTAGATCCTTCTTTATATATAAATATGTCTACTAACTATATTGGGGCGGATAAGTGGCACAGAGGAGAGAGTGCCCAGCCTGGAGGTAGGAAGACTCCTTTCCCTGAGTTCAAATCTGCCCTCAGATACTCACTAGTTGTGTGACCCTGGACAAGTCACTTCACCCTGTTTGCCTCAGTTTCCTCATCTGTAAATGAGCTGGAGAAAGAAATGTCAAACACCTCCAGTATTTCTGCCAAGAAAACCCCCAATAGGGCCACAAACAGTCAGAAATGACTAAAAATGACTGAAATATATAATATATACATATGCACATGTCTATATGTAAAGATTATATTGGATTGGGAATGTGGGAATACCCTTCACCACTGCTCACTCCATACTGGCACATGTTTTAGGCTGGGAGAGCTGTGAAGCCAGTCACAGACGCGATGTGGTGGTGTGCTTCTCAGAGAGAAGTTCTCAAGGAAGAAGCGTGATGCCTCCGAGGCTCCTGGTCTTAGTGCTCACCGCAGAGGCACCTCCCTCATCTCCTGCCTCTCTGAGCCCTTCAGCCAGTCTTGGTGTATAATGCTGCCCCACCCTCTCTCTGTCTCTCTCTCTGTGTCTTTCTCTCTGTCTCTCTCTCTGTGTCTCTCTCTGTCTCTGTCTTTCTCTCTCTCTCTGTCTCTGTCTTTCTCTGTCTCTGTCTGTCTCTCAGTCTCTGTCTCTGTCTCTCTGTCTCTGTCTCTCTCTGTCTTCTCTTGCACACACACACACATACACACAGCATATTCACATACACATGCATATATACACATATAGCACAATACACAGCATACACATGCAATACAACACATGCACACACAGACACAGAACACACATATACATATGCCCATGTAATGCACAATAAATGCATGCACACATATACACATGTACTCACACATAAATACACATGTACGTGTCTATGCATACATGCAGTGCACATATACACACATGCACAACACACACGTGTGTGTCTATTACATGACTATACATCGATATCTATACAGATACAGCCATTGCTGTCGCTATATAAACACTGTGTGGCAGAGGCTGAAGCCCCTGAGCTGGGGGCACCTGGCCAGAAGCAGAGGCGCTAGGAGGCAATCCTAGAGGGAGTTACCGTAGAAGCGGAGGGGAGGAGGAGACAGTGATGGCAGCCGGACAGACCTTTGGCAAAAGGTGGAAACCAAGACGGTCTCAGAGGTACCTCGGTGCTGTACTGGGAGGCCCTGGGTTCACCTCCTACCTCCAATAACATGCTGGCTGTGTTGCTCTGGACAAATCACCTTAACTTCTCTGTGCTCCAGGCAACTCCAACTAGAAGAGGAGGTGTTGACCTGCATTAGTGGAGAGAGTTTGCTCACCTGGGAGTTCTCTAGGCCAGTAAAATCACAGGTTTGGTCCCTATTCCCTATCCCTACACAATAAAAATAAATGCAAGATTTTTTATTTTAGGGGCAGCTGCACCCTGATCAAGATCAAAGTCTGAATGAATGCAGTCTGAGCAAAGCCCCCAGTGAATGATGCCAAGTGCATCTCGGGTGCTTTAATGAGCACTTATCCCTTTGGGTGGGAGGAGGTTCAGGACGGTCCTCAGGGAGAAGGTGACAGACAGTCTGGCTCATTCACCAGAGCCTGGATGGGTCAAGCCTCCAAGTGCTCGCTCCCATTGCCCTTCCTCCTAAGCTGAGACTGAAAATGGCAATACAATCAGGGTCAACAGAGATTTCTGCCTCCCCTTCTCCCTTTCACTCACTCTATTTTCTTTTGCTGTTAAAAAAAAAGAAAGAAAAAGAAAAGAGGCTACTTCAGATTCTCCAGAAGGCATAACAAGAGTAGACCTAATGGGTCACCATATGTGGAGAGGGGTTCTCTTGGGCCTTAGGATACACACTCCAAGAGGGAAACAAAGAAAGGGGAAAAGGCAGTCACATTGGCAACTGTTGTTAGGTAGTATAAACAAGGGCCAACCACTGGCGTGGAGCAGGGGCTCAGATTCCAATAGCACTCAATGGGGAGCCTTCCTTAAAAAATTAGAAGAAGCTGGGCTGGAGCTGGTCCATGCTGCGAACGGCAGAAGAAGCAAAAACAAGACTAAATGAATGGAAATTAAGCAGCAGGAAATAGGGATTTGGCACAAAGTTGGAATCTGAAACTGCAGAGGTGTCAGTGATAAGGTTGGATTGAATTTCGGGCCAAGGAGAGAGAGAGAGAGAGAGAGGGAGAAAGAATGCAGATGTGTTCATTGAATAAAGCACAGATGTAGAGAGAGGGGGCAGGGAGGGGAAGGGGAGAGGGGCTCGGAGTGAGTGGAAGTGCATTTCTGCTTCGTGTTCTCTCAGAATTATTCTCCCCGCGTGTCTGGATGAAATTACAGGTCGGATTGGTTCAGATTGTTTCAATCTACCAGAGAGATTAAGGCAAAGTTTATTTATTTTTACCTTTTCCTGCTCTGGGCAGAGGGGCTGTTTCTGCTTGGGGCATTCGGAGGGGCTGGGTGAGTGGAAGCCAGGTGGGTGATAGGTGGTTGGGGACTTGGTTCTTGGTCGTGTTGATTGTTTGTGCTACGATTAGGGACGGGCGGTGACATCACCGGAGACAGAGACATTGTGCAGGTCAGTTCACTGTTGCCCCACAGATAGAGGGTGAGAAAAAGTCCTAACAATGTTAGGGGCTCCAGTGTCCCAGGTCTCAGAGGGGACCCACCTTGCTCTCACTTCCAAATCCTGAACCAGGACGAGCCCAGATACGGACAATTCAGATAAACAGTACTGGGAAGACTGTCAGTAGGCTAGGAAATGGTATCCCCAAGATTGGTCCCGGGTTCCCAAATTACTCCTTCAGTGGTCTTTCCAGCCTTCCATATTTCCACATCTTCTTGAGATGCTGGATGGATAAAGTCATGATGATGAAGTCCCAGCATCTCTGTGGGCAATTTCCTTCCAAACTTGTAAGCTCAGATGCTTATGACTGAGGCGGGTGGGGGGGGGTGTACCCTTTATCACTACTCACTCCATACTGGTATATACCTTGAGGTTGGGGTGCTAGGAAACCAGACACAAGTCCTGTGCATGGGATATAGTTCCTAGAGAGAAATTCTCAGAGAAGCTTCATGCCTTTTAGGGCTCATGGCATCTCCCTTATCAATTGTCTGTCTCCCTCAAACCAATCCCAACTATTTAACTACCACCTCTCTCTCTCTCTCTCTCTCTCTCTCTCTCTCTCTCTCTCTCTCTCTCTCTCTCTCTGTGTCTCTCTCTCTGTCTCTCTGTCTCTGTGTCTCTCTATCTCTCTCTCTCTCCTCCCCCTCTATCTTTTCCTCCTCACTCCCTGAACACACATGACTGCTTAAGCATCCCACTCCCACACTCTCATTCTCTAATTTCATGAGAATTTGTTGCTGTTCAGTTGGGACAGACTCTTGATGACCCCATTGGGAGTTTTCTTGGCAAAGATACTGGAGTGGTTTTGCCATTTCCTTCTCCAGCTCATTTTACAGATGAGGAAACTGAGGCAAACAGGGTGAAGTGACTTGTCCAGGGTCACACTGCTAGTTAGTGAATGCAACCAGATTTGAACTCAGGAATACACAGTGGGAAAAAGCAATGGATTTGGAGTCAAAGGCCTCGGGTTCACATCCTACCCCCTTCTATTACCTAAAGCACCCACTTATCCTCCTTGTGCCTCAGTTTCCCCAACTGTAAAATGGAAGGGCTTTTAAGATGACTTCTAAGGCCCCTCGTCACTCTGAATCTATTGTCCTGTGATCTTTGACCTGCCCTCCAAACCCTTTCTCGCCCTGACTGCTGATTCTCTTGTCATACTGCTCAGCCCCCAGATGTGGCTCCCAGACCACTGCTCTATATGCACCAGCACTTGGAGTACTCCCAGAATCCCCAGACACCCCTACGGAGCTGCTCACACCTGCTGTCCCCCACAGCTGTGCCCACAACCTACAACTGGGCACCCATGTCTTCCTTGTCCCCCATCATCCCCATAGCATCCTAAGCCCCAACAAACCACCTGGTGAGGAGGAATACATGAGAGGAGGCTCTGACTCTTCTCACCATCACATCATGATGGGGTGGCTAGGTGGCACAGTGAATAGAGAACCAGCCCTGGAGTCAGGAGAACCATCACGTCACAATTCACCAGTGTGGTGAGGTAGAAAGAACCCCACTGGGAGTCGTGAGACCTGAGTTCAAGTCCTCCCTATTAATTATATGGCTCTGGCAAATCCCTTCACTTTTCTGTGCCTTGGTTTACCTTCTATGAAATGGGACAGAACAGGGATTTCTGTGAATATCAACTGAACTAAGTATATGAAACACTGTGTGAATGTGAGGGATTACAATGTCTGCAAAGACTAACCCTGAAATGCAAGCAATGTCTTGTTTGGTTTAATCAGCCAGAGGATTTAACTTGGCTTGGCCACTTTCCTCCCAACAACCCTGTGGGGTAGGAAGCACAATTACTCACTTGACTTTTTCCTGTATAGGCTCCGCTATGAGGAGACCAGGCAGAAATTCTTTGGATTTGTTTCTGTAGATTTCTTAAAGGGAGTAGTGACAACCTGGAGAGGAGAAGACTTAGGGTCTTGAGAGGACATCAGGCATTAGAAGGACAGGGAAGACGGTCTAGACTTGATCTGTTTGGCCCTAGAGGGCAGAACAAGAAGCAACAGAGAGAAATGTGTGAGCCTTCCTTATCCCCCTCCCTCCCAATAGAATGTGAGCTCACAGAGGGCAAGGACCGTTGCGTTGCTGCCTTGGTATTTCCAGGGCTTGGCTCACATCATGACTTGGTAAATGCACCATGTAATTGAAATGGAAATGAAGGTGGGGTGTGCCCCTCCTGGAAAGCCAGTAAAGTTTTGTTCCTTCCATACTCCAAAGGGCTATGATTTCTTTGGTTTGGGAAGTCCCTCCTCTAGTGCAGAGGGCCATGCCTTAAGAACTTAGCCCATGGTTTTGGAGAGTTGCTGACTGTGGCTGAAAGTTCAATTGGATGAACAGCTAGTAAGAGTCCACCATGCCAGGTTGCAGGGACCCAAGATGGTGCCTGCCCCAAAGCAACTTACATTGTGTCCCCAAATTCATTGCCCTGCTTCCAAGCAGGTGATGAGCCTGCCTGAACTTAGCTAGTGGCACCCTCGGGACAAGAGGAATCCAGCTCCTCCCTAGACCCATAGAGGAAGCCCCTTCACCAAGTCACCACTCTGAGGTTCTGTGAAGTTCTTCCCATTCATGGGGTCTGCCGATGCTTAGACTCTGCCAGCACACTCCCAGGACCCCTGGGTCACCTCTTTGTCACAGTGAGGCACCAGAGAAGAGCTTCAGGAGGGAAGGAAATAAAGCAATATTTAAAATTCTCCGATTCATCTCCCTTTGGAAGAATTTCAGCATTTTAAAACTCCATCTGATCTGCCAGTGAAGAAGGACGGGCCTTTGTGACTGCCAGGGGTTGGCTTTCTCTTTGGGGTGGGGCTTAGGAAATAACCCTAAATGTGGCTGATCCCAATTGGTGGTTATGTGGTGGGGTTCTGTGCTAGTGGGTATTTCAACCACGTGAATATCCATATCCTAACTTCTCTGTAATCTCGAAATGAACATGCAGCCTGTCCTTTGGGATCCACCTTAAATGTCATGTTTTCTGTATCAATACATCTGACATAATAGCCTGGACTAGATTCAGCCTTGGTCGTTGCCATCAGAGAAAAGAATACTGTTCAAATGTTAGCTATTAAAAATAAGAATTAGGTGAGAAATGATAGGAGAGAGAGTATTAGAATTCTTGACACCCCCCCACCCCCCACCCCTTCCCGGCCATTAACATCTCTCCACCTGTTCCCTTACAGGGTTCTTTCCTGGCTATTTAGTTTATTTCTTTTCCCCTTTCCTGGTTTTCTAGGAATAAAAAATAGGTGCTGTTCCCCCTTCCTTAACATCTGTAGAATTGCTTGGACCCAAACGCTCCAAATTTGAAATGGAAACCACAGACTTCAGTGCACATCAGGGGAGAAAAATGTGCATTTTACAACTCGAATCTCTATCTGTGTTAACCAAACCCAGGCAGGAGCAGTAAAAAATGAGCGTCAGTGGGGGCGATTGAAGCCTGGCCAGAGTGGCTGGAGGCAAACAGAGAACATGGGAGTGAGTGCCTCCTGGGACGAGTTTAATTGAAACAGGGTTTACTGGGCAAGGCACTGGGCTAGGTGCTGAAGGAGATTGGAAGAAGAGTCAGATAGGGTGGCTGCCTTCAAGCAGCTTAGAGTCTCACAGACCTAGAGGGGAGATGGTCTTGGGGAGTGTGAAGACATGGATGGATAGCTTCCAGGAATCAGTTAGAGATTAGAGTTCCACTGGGAGCCCCCTTTGTCAGACTTCATTCAGGACAGTTGGACAACATGGTAGACGAAGATCTGCCTCACACCCTTCCTAGCTCTGCAACCCTGGACAAGTCACTTAACCACTTTCAGCCTCAGTTTCCTCATCTCTGAAATGAGGATAATAACACCACCTATCTCGCAGGATAGGATCAAATGAGATAACATATGTAAAGAGTGTTACACACCACAACTTACTATATAAATACCAGTTCTTATTATTACGTGTACGGTTTAGTGGAATGTAAGTGCCTTGAGGACTGGGACTATTTCAGGTTTTGTCTTTATGTCTCCAGTGCCTAGCGTAGTGCCTTGCATGCAGTACATGCCTAATGAATGTTTGCTGAATTGAATTAGGTGCCATGGAATGGTCATACCCGCCACTGGTGATTTAGCTAGTCCAGCACCTGGCCACAATCATAATGGATGAGCCCCAAACCTATAGCCCTTCACCTTCCCTGCCCTGGTAGTGGGGTTTGGAGTCAAGAAAACCTCAGTTCCCATCATGCCTGAGATGTGTGATCCTGGACAGGTTGCTTAACCTTTCTCAGCCTCAGTTTACTTCCATAAACAACAAAGAGGATAGATTTTATGCCTTCTGGCTCTAAATTTGCAATCCTATGACAAGGCTTGGCCCTTCAGGACCTCCTGGAGCCCAGAGAGACAGGTCTGAGGAAACCTTCCAGGTTCAGTGAGCCTGGTAACACTCTTCCTCCGCGTAAACTATTTTGAGATGGTCTTGCCATCTTTTCTCTCTCCCACACATCCCCTTAATGTAACTCGAATCTAGCTAGTTTGAGCTAACATATGTTCTTAGCACTGTGTCACCAGAGTGATAGATTATTTCTTCTATGGTTTTTTTTTCCCTCCGAGTCCCCACTCGAAGCACTGAGGCTAAGGAGCTTGTTTAAATAAAGAGATGTTAACATACCTTGACAGCAACCTATTAAAAACAGGGGAAAAAACCCCACCCCCCAACCTTTAAGAGGTCTCAAATCTGCATCCCATCTGTTTAATATGCAACCTGATGTGTTACTACTGAAGATTGCTTCCTGGAACAGAAGAGATGGGACCATTGGGAAGTGGCTTGATGTAGCCATAGTGGTTCTTGGCATAGAGCTGTCAGAGCTGGCTTGGGGGAGCAAGGGCAGAGATGCCCAGGAGCCTTTGGTGATCCAGGACTGCCCCATACTTCATCAGAAGTCTAAGGACTATTCCCAAGATTCACAGAGCATGATGCACATGCCCAGAGTGATTTACAATTTACAAAGTCCTCACCAATTGAGTAAGGTTGGTTCTGTAGGGATTAATACCTCCTTTTTACAGATGAGGAAACCGAGACTCAGAGAGGCAAACTCCATCAACAATGTGTTTACTAAGCATTTAGTATGTTCAAGCACAGGGGATAGAAAGGCAAATAGTCTTTGCTTTCAAAGAGATAACATGAGCAAAAAGACACAGATATGACACATGCAAAGTGAACATAAGGTAATTTTAGGAGGGGGTACAGTAACAGCTGGGGGGGGCAGGGTAGCCCAGAAAAGGAAGTGGAAGCTGAACTGAGTCCTGGAGAGCAGGGATTCCAGGAGGTGGAGGTGAGGCTGGAGTGCACACTAAGTATGGGGAGCAGTTAGTGTAAAGGCATGGGAAATGCCTTTGGGTTGTATGTGCAGAACACTAGCCCAGGGTTGCAGACATAGTAAGTCACTGAGCTGGGATTTGAGCCTAGGTCCTTTGAATGGAAAAGCAATGGTTTTCCTCCCCTAGTATACCCTTCTGCCTCTCTTTGGGAAGTCTTGGGAGGCCCATGCTATCTGAATGGAGATTCTAGGAGACCAAGACTTGTTGAAATTTGTCTTCAGTGGAACTCCTATGACCATAAAGATCAGACTGAGTCCAATGAGATTTGCCTCTCAGATGGTGAAGTTTCTTACCCTGGAAGTTTTTTCTGGGCAGGAATCATTCCAAGGAGAGGCTCTTGTAGTCTGCAATAGTTGGATGGCATTCTTACATTACCTTAAGACATCATGAGCCTGTGATTCTATCATAGATACAGGAACTTCCTTTCCCAACAGCCCACCTCTATCTTGGAGGATCTTTCTTAGAACTTGCTTACTCATGGAGGTAAATCACTTTGCTCATTGCCACACAGGCAGTAAGTGTTGGAGGAGGGATCTGAGACCAGTCCTCCATCTCATCTTCTATCCAATGCACCATGCTGCTTACTTCGGCAGTGACAACATGGTACTGTGGTTAGAGACCTATCCTCCAAGCAAGTATCCTCTTTGAGCCTTCCAGGCTGTATGACCCTGAACGAGGTGCTCTAAGCCTACAAGCTGTCCAAGCATTGGCACACCAATGTACTGGGAGATCCATTGGTGCACCAGTGAAATTGCACATGCAACTCCTCTCCTCTTTTTGAACAGAGAGGAAAGATGTGCTTGGGAGAAGCTGACCTGGGAGGCTAGACTCCTGGGTTCTGAGCTTGTCTTTTCATTTTTGTATTGTGAGCTGCTCTGAATCTCTGGCTCATCCTTTCTTCTATGCCCCTGGCTTTTTCTTTTCTTTTTTTTTTAAAGGGAAGGGAAGTATGGCAGCAAAATGAAATCTTTCTCCTCATTCTCCCTTCCCAGCTCTGCCAGGCAGAAGAATCGACCTCTGTGTGGGGATGTGGGGATGGGATATGAGTGTGCTTGGAGAGATGAACAAAGTCCTCCCTCCCTTTCTTACAATGGGAGCAGGTGAAGCATATTCTCCCATCATTGAACTCAAATCTTTCTTCTGATTCTGAACAGCCCCTCTTTGCGCCTCTAGCATAGAGAATTGAACTGAAAGGCTTGGAGCATATTTGGAGGTCTCTTTAGAGACAGGCCCCCCAGAAATGCCAATTGAGCTTTAGGAAGTTGGTGGCTTAGGTCTGGTAGCTCTTCCCACTTCAGTCCTCTGGGCTTCACTGACATTGCAGAGCCAAGGTCAGAAAGGAGTGGAGTGAGAAATGCTGGGCTTGTGGTTGGAAGACCTGAGTTTGAATCCAGACTCTATTATTTACTAGCTGTTTGAACTTGGGCAAGTCATGTCCCCTGGCTGAGGCTGTTTCCTTTTTTTTTTTTTTAATGAAAGGATTTGACCCGAGAGTCTCTCAGGTCCCTCATTCATTCATTCATTCACTCATCAAGATCTAAATCCAATATTTTTTAAAATCCTTTTTTCCTGGGGGAGAAGGTGGAAACTCTTCTTCGATCTTCACATATGGTGAATAGTCTCTACCTGGAGGAGATAATAGTAACACACATTTTATTCATACTTTGCAAGGAATGAGCTTCACAATCACCACATGAAATCAACAATGTTAAGGCCATAACTGGGGCTAGTTGATTGGGCTTTGTTCCAGGGTGCTGAAATTCAGATGGTGCTATCAGCACAATGCATGGGATGGTGATCCGAGGGACACCTTGCCCTTTGTCTCCTATATAGTATCATGGAAACCCTTTAGCTTCCTAGGATTCACTTCTTTTCCCCTTGGGCCACACCCCATCGCCTACCTTACTCTTTGAGTTCCCAGAAGTTAGAACTTTGGCAGCCTGGAAGCCTCCTAGAGTCCTGGGTCATACTCCTGCAGCCTAGACGAGGTCCCCTACTAGTCTGTCCCCTTGCCCCAGGCACAAACTTCCTAGTTATAGCTCTGGGCATGATAATAATTAGTCCCATTTCACAGATGAGGAAACAGGTTCAGCATGCTTGTAATTGATGAGCTCACTTATAGCTAATAAGTATCAGGGCAGGTCTCAAATTTAGGCTTCCCAAATATTTCAAATACCATCACCTCTCCTGTTCCCTCATGTTGATGGTCTCAGGAACTCACGGAACCCCTCCCTAGACTGATTTGACAGTAGGAAGAATTCTGATCTTGGGCACAGTCAATCTAGTTGACTTCTAGGAGGATGAAATTTGCTAAAAATAATAAATTAAAATGTGGCTGTTTATGTCACCCAAGCATGTGTTCTATGTAATGAAATACGAGGGTAATATTAAATTACCAGCTAATTTAATTGCCTGGAAAAATTAATTTATAAAAATGCCAAATCACTCCAAATCAGATGGGTAAGGGAAGCAGCTTCATTTTGTTTTTATTTTTATATGGGGAGAACTCCATCCAATATGTTCAAGCAGATTTTTTTCCTTTGGAGAACCATAAGACTTGTGTTGGGCTGAGGACATCAGTTCTGAGAAAGCACTTAATTTATAATTCATTTGGGGCTGAGAATGGGAAGGTGTTTCTGGTTGGAATCCTTTCCTCTCTTTTAGATGGAATTCTGACCAGTTGGCTTCACTGACTCAGAAAGCTTCAGGCACTACTGTCCAGAAATTGTGCACTTTCCTCACCTTATGACATGCTCTTTTTGGGGGGTGGGTTGGGGAGGAGAATGTTGAAGGGGGTAGCAAAGACAATGAAGAATTTTCTGGAGGCTGTGGGAATCACTGAGCTAGCTTTGACCAGCTATGACATTCTAAAATTTAGTGATGGCAGGGACCTCAGAAGTCTATGTAATCTTAATAATTACCTTATTTTCTGGAGGAGGTAAATGATGATCTGTGAAAGCTAATGCCTACATAGGTCAAAAGGTGGCAGAGCAGGGATTTAAACCCAAGGCTTCTAATTTCAGATCCAGTTTTCTTTCCACTGTACCAATACCAATGACATTTACGATCCTTTGACAATGGTTTAGTCCTATTGTCCCTTGAGGAATTAGGTAGAAGGACGACTCCTGGAGAACAGAAATTACTTTAGTTTGACTTTGCATCCCCAGCTCTGAGCATTAGGGTCTGGCATACAGTAGGTGGTTAATAAATGCTATTGAATTGAATGTAGTCAGAGCTGACGTTTTAGTTCCCCTACTTTATTCAAGTTCTCCCCTGTGCTGAACTGGGTTACTTTATCTACCTTTTCGGCAGGTATTCAGGAAGGGTGAGATGTCATTGCTCATCTGTTCCTTTCCTTTGTATTATCAATGATGTATCACTGACATGTCCTTCTTCAGCCTCCTCTACCCCTATCCCCACTACCAAGAGGACAATGGAAGAAATTGTGAAGACATGGAGAGTATGAAAGTTCAGGAAGGGATGGGAGGACAAGGAGCTAGGAGAGAAATAATGGGGATTATGCCACTGAAAAAGGTTATTATCAGTTGGTGACTTTCTCCTCCTTGTTAAATTTATAAAGATAAAAAGTGGATATAATTGAAAGCTGACAGTCTGACCTGGATGCTTGCTGACCTCCTTGATGGGAATGCTTGCAGGACCACACTACCTAACAGCTTTTCAGCCAAGGGGTTGGGCATCTTCTGGTTCCTTGGAACCTGCCCATTGGGGTCTGAGCTTGGGGAGTGGCATCTTTGTGTCTCCTCCGAGAGCAAAGATCCCTGGTGGGGAAACTGCTGGCCTATGTGTCTTTATGAACAGCAGAACGGCACTGGGGAGCTGCTGCTCTCAGTCAATCAGATTAGGAGAAGATGTTGCCTCTGGTGAGAATTGGACTCAAATTAGGCTAATTTGACTCTTGTTTGAGAGACCAATTGCCAAGTGATATGTGAGGGTGAGACCTGGCCTCAGAGGGCTTGACTTTGAGTCTTGGGTGAAATCAGCTCCTAAATAAATTATATAACCTCTCTGAACCTCAGTCTTCCTCTCTGTAAAATGGGAGAGTTAATACCAGCCTTATCTCCTCTACAGGGTTGAAGTAAATTTCTTTTATTATTTCTGGGTGTGGTACTGAGTGTCTGAGCCCGGGATTCGATCTCCAGGTCGTCCCAACACTGGAGCCGGTACTCTTACTCGCTGAGCCACCCGGCCACCCCTAAGCAATTGGGGTTAAGTAACTTGCTCAAGGTTACATGGCCAGGTGTTACTGGGTGGGTGCTAAGTGTCTGAACCCAGGATTCGATCTCCAGGTCAATCCTGACACTGGAGCCGGTGCTCTTACTCGCTGTGCTACCTGGCCGCCCCTGAAGTAAATTTCTAAAGTGTTTTGCAACTTATATACAAAGTTATAGTCAATCCAACAAACATTTCTATTAAGCAGTTTTTTTGAGCAGTTCACCGGGAGAGAAAGACAAGAAGAAAGCCATCTTTAACCTCAAGAAAATTATATTCTAGTAGGCATATATATAATATATATAAATAAAATTTATACATGTAGATGTATGTACATGTACCTATGTATATCAAACGGGTATACATAGGTAGGTGTGTGTATCCTTTATTGTTATTCCGTTCACTTGGGAGGAGCCCATGTGTGGGCTACAGATGAATTTCAGCAAGGCTTCGCTGCACCTTCCCCGTCTTTTGAGAGCTGGGGTTGTAAAAATCCTGCCCAAGGGGTTCGAAGATTGAGCCAAAAGCCTGAAGCTAAGGGGCTGGGGCTTCACTTGACAATCCACACATCTTCTCCTCCCCAAGGGCCAAACTGCAGTTGTTGCTGAAGAAACTGGGCTGAGGTTTATGGTTCATTTCTATTTTTCTTTTTAATAAAAGCGCACAAATCTGACACAGGGGTAGGCGTAGGTTATACCAACCATCCTGCTTTTGGAGGATGTGGGCTGTGAGAGATTGTAATTGGTCACAGAAGGAGGGACCCTGGCCTTATTATTCTGGGGAACACGGAAGGGGATTTGGAGAGAGAGGTCTTGGCAAAGGGAGAATAAGCTGACCAGCTTTATTCCAGGTGGTCCAGGTTAAGTACTTCCTGGAGACCGGGATAATGGTCACCGAAGCGCCCCATAGTATTGCTACTAGAATTTGATGAAAGTTCAGGCTTGAGTGCCAGTTGTCCTAACTGTAATGTGTCCCTGTCCTGAAGCTAGAAGATTTGGGTTAGGTCTAACCTAACACTTAGCACAGAACCTGGCACATAGTAGGGGCTTAATAAATGCCTGTTGACTGGAACGCCAGCTTTGCCAATCAATAAATCAACAAGCATTTATTAAGCCTTTACTAGGTGCCAGGCACATACACAGATGAAAATGCGTGACCCTGGGCAAGGACCTTAACTTTTCTGAGCATCAGTTTCCCCATCTATTAAACAGAGAAAATAATTATAGTGAAAAGAGCACTGGTCCTGGAATTAAGAGCCTAGGGTTTGAGACCTATTCCTCCCTAGGGTAATCAATCAGTCAATCAGCAAGGATTTATTGAGCACGGACTATGTACAGGCACCACGCAAGGTGCTTGGGGATGCCGACAAAAATGAAGCCCTCCCTCCTCCCGGTTTCCTCTTCTTCAGGCTACACCTCCCCAATGCTTTTACCTAATTATATCTATCTTTCCATTCCCAGTGCTGGGCTGGGCTCCCTGCACATAGTAGACTCTTTGCCAATGTTGCTTTTGAATTGAACTGAATCAGTTTATGTGTTACCCCCAGATGAGGGAAGGCTTAATACAAAGAGTTCTCAGCTGGCGATAGCCACCATTTGGGGTTGTTGTCTTTGGAGGAGGTCCAGGGGTAGCTTCCTGGGATCCTTCACACTTGACCATGCAGGACTGCCTGGCAGGCCTTGCCCGAATCCATTTTACAGACAGGAGAACACCTTTCCCCCACCTGTTCATGCCCAGCCAGCCATCAAGATAGGTTCAGAGGGATGCTCCCTGCATCCCAGTTCTGCTAGCTCTATTGGGCTTCAAGTTATGAGGTCAAGTATCTATGTCTATTGCTTTTGGGGACTTGAGGAAGTACCCAGGAGGCCCAGCTCCATCCCATCTTCCCAGGAAGGACCCCAGGGTAGGCAACAGGTGGTATAATCAGCAGCTGAAGGAAGCAGCAAAAAAGGGTTTTCTTCTCTAATGTAGTTATAAATGTCGAACCAGCTTGAGACGGAGGAATGGGAACAGGAATCCCATTTCCTAGTCAACAGAACATAATTACAAGGGGACTCGGAACCTGTGTCTCACTAGACAGTCTAGAACTAGGGTGTGGGCAGACTCCCAATTTTTTGGGTCAGAGACCTGAACCTGGAGGAAAAAGTGCTTTCAAGGCCCATCAATAACTAAGGTGTCCCGAGCCTTGCCCTGGTCAAGGGGAATAGCCAGTGAGACCCTAGGGGTGTGATGGTTGGGCGCCTTACAGTGCCCTGAGATCACAGGTTTCTGGGTTTCTGCCTCTCCTAGTCTGGAAGGGAAGCTTTCACTAGTCTTCTTCCTCACTTGAAAGACCCAGGGAGGCGATGGGAAATTATAGGATGATAAGGATCATAGGTCGATAGCTGAAAAGGACTTCAGAGGCCATTGGGTCCACTTCTTCATTTCCCAGGTGGGAATTTGAGATCTAGAAGGATAAAAGACCTTCCAGAATTGACATGTTTTGTAGATAAATGGAGCAGCTTGGTGATGCGTGTCTTGTTTAAGGAATCAAAAGGAGTCAGAATCACAGTATAGTAGGGTATGGAGAGGTGTAAGGAGTGAGAAGTCTGGAAAAGTAGGAGGGGCTCAGGAATGGAAGGGCTTTGAATGCCGAGTGGAGGATTTAACCGAGGACTCTGGGAGCAATAGGGAGTCACTGGAGTTCGTGGAATCAGAGAGTTACATGGTACTTTAGGAAGATACATGTGGAGACTAGAGGAGTGACCAAAGTCAGAATACCTGGGTGAATTCATGTTCTTCTTTTGACACATTCTGACTAACTACAGTAAAGCCACATCATCTCTCCGTGCCCCAAACAACTTTCTGAGACAAGGCCAGTGTGCATTGGTGGGGGCAGCTATGGAGTCAGACCCAAATCGGAAACCCGTCACAGAAACGCACTAGCTGTGTGTCCCTGCGCCAGTCACCTAACTTCTCATAGACTCATCTTGAAATGAAGAAGGTGGACTCCTGATTTTTAAGGACCCTTCCAGGTCTAAACCTGTGATTCTTTTTTCTTCCTGAGAGTTCTCTATATCCATCTCCATGGGCTTTTCTTATCTCTGTGCTTTTTGTTTCTCCCCAGGAAAATTGAACCTTCTTGAGGGCAGGGATGGATTTATTTTGTGCCTGGGGCCCCTTCCCAATATTCTTTCCCTGCACAATCTCTCCTACCTCCCCTCTGTCCCCATTCTCAGTTATTTGTCAGCTCTTCTCTGATAGTTGGGGGATCATAGGGTATGATCTCTCACACTTTAATTAGGGGCCCTTTAAAGTCTTTGATGATTATAAGAATAATAACAAAGATTTCCACAACATCACAGAGTACTTCACATTTTCATCTCATTTGGTCCTCGTAGTTTAACTGGGATAATTCATGTTATTATCCCATTTTGAGGATGAGGAAATGGAGGCTGGGAGAGGCCAAGTGAATTTCCTAGGGTCAGCTAGTAAGAGATTCCTACCAGATCTTCTGGACTCTGCCCTCTTTGCTACATCATTCTGTCTCAGGAACAGCAGACCCTCATGAATGCATATTTAATGGCAGAACTTGAGGCATCATGACAGGCAGTGGGGAGAGATCATTTTGGGCAGAGGAGACTTTCCAGGTGTCCTTCAAGTCACATCACTTAGTCATATCACTAGGTCAACCTTGGGGGTTCCAACCCTACAGCCTGAGGGTTTAGATGTCCAATCAGCTGGACACAGGTTGGGCCCAGCATGGCTCCTACCATAACTTCCATGAGTAAAGCCCTGGGGGAGGATGGAGCCTCTGTCCTGCTGGTAGGGGTTGAGACTCTGAAGCCCACCCATGAGAAGAGTCACAGAACATGGCAATGAATGCTGGCTCTGGTAGCTGGTATCTGTGTGGCATTGGGAAAGTCACATAAACTCTCTAGGTCTCAGTTTCCCCCTTTGTAAAAGGAGGGGCTTGGACTAAATGAGCCTTATGGTCCTATGATCTCAAGCCATTGTACCTCAAGTGCTTTCTCTGTAAAATGAGAGGTTTGGTCTCGATGGCTTCTGGGGCCCCTTCCAACGGCAAATATGGCATCCACTCCCTCCTCTGCTCTGAATATAGCTTTCAGCCATCTCTTTACAATAGCAAAAATCTCTTCTGTCCCTGGAATGAAAGAAAAGCGATTTGAGCAGGCCTGGGATCCCTGAACCTGATGGAGCTGACATGAATATAAATTTTCTTTTCCCCAACCAGCCCGGCCGGCTCTTCTCCAACAGCATAAAAAATTAACAGAGCTAGAAACAGAATTCCATTCTCTCCCTCCCTCCCTCCCTGAGCCACCCCACTCCTGCTATTTTTTTCATGATCTCTGTTACAGCCCCATTATTCAGGGGCTCTGGGAGCTCGGCATTATCAGAAACACACTTGTTGATTGGTGACGTGCCATGAGCCTGCCGTGTTTTGTGGAAACCAAACAGAGCTGACAGAGGAAGAAGGAGAGGAGGAGAGAGTGCATTCATTCCAGGCAAAGACTCACTCCTATGCTTCCCCATCTCTTGGTATTTGGGGTGAGATCGTCGCTTCCATGCCCCTAGACTGTTCACCAGGGGGTGCATTCAGGGAGTGCTGGCAGACTTTGAGCTTCAAGTCAGAGAATTACAAAACAAAACAAAATGGGGTGAAGGAGGCAAGCTCTGGAGAAATCCATCCATCAATCAACAAGCATTTGTTAACTAGTTGCTGTGCCAGGAGACAAAAAAGTAAGAGTCCCTGCCTGCCCTCAGGGAACTTACTTATAAAGGGAGGCAACATGTACATGTAGATGTAGAATCCAAATATATCCTAAATATATATAAGATTGGGGGCATCTAAGCCCTCAGGCTGCAGGGTTGGAGCTTGACCCAGTGATATGACTAAGCCATGTGACTTGAAGGACGCCTGGAAAGTCTCCCTCTGCCAAAAATGATCTCTCCTCACTGCCTGTCATGATGCCTCAAGTTCCACCATTAAATATGCATTCCTGAGGGTCAGCTGCTCCTGAAACAGCACAATGCAGTAAGGAGGGCAGAGTCCAGAAGATCTGGTAGGGATCTCTTATTAGCTGACCCTAGGAAATTCACTTAGCCTCTCCCAGCCTCTGCTGCCTCATCCTCAAAATGGGGATAAGAACTATGAGAGCCAAATGAGAAGAAAAATGTGGAGTATTCTTTGCAAACAAGGTTTTACACACACACACACACACACACACACACGTACACACATATATACATATATGGAGAGAGAAGGAATTAGAAGTTGGGGGAATAATAATACGTGTTTTAAGGTTAAAGTACTATGTACATGTATATGTATAATATACACATATATGTATGACAATACATATATACATATATATGTTACTTCATTTTATCCTCACTAGGCTTCCCATGAGGTAGGTATTATTATTAATATTATTATTATTCTCATTTTATAGAGGAGGAAACTCAGTCCCAAGAGATGTTCAGTGACTTGTAGCTATTAAGGGGTCATGTAGCTATTAAGTGTCTGAGGCAGGATTTCACCCTGCTTTTCCTGACTTCAGGCACAGCAATCTAGCTGGCCCCCCATCTGCCTTTCAGGAAAGGCTTCATGTAGGAAGAGGTGTTGGAGTAGATTTCTGATGATAGGTGGGCTTTTTGAGGGGCAGAGATAAGGAGGGAGAGAATTCTAGGCATGAGGGGACTGCCTGAGCAAAGGCATGGAAGTGGGGGATTGAATGTTGTAGGTGGAAGTAGCAAATAGATCAGTGTGGCCAGATTCAAGAGTGTGTGAAGGGGAAGTAATGTATATGGAGTCTGAAAAAGTGGGCTGGGATTGATTCTGATGGACTTTAAATTCCAGTGTGTATTTGATCCTGGAGGAAAGAGTGTGTCATTAATGTTTTGTTGGGTGGAAGGGGGAAAATAGTCAGAAGTGTGCATAAATGGAAGCTGTATGGAGAGGTAGATTTCTGAGGTGGTTAGGTGGCACAGTGAATAAAGCACTGGCCTTGGAGTCAGGAGGACCTGAGTTCAAATCGGGCCTCAGACACTTGACACACTTACTAGCTGTGTGACCTGAGGCAAGTCACTTAACCCTGATTGCCTTGTCTTCCCCCCTCCAAAAAAAGAGAAGTAGATTTCTGTGTTAAGGGTCTATCTGCCAGCTCTGAAATCATAGTTCTAGAAGAATGAACCTGGGAAGGACTTTGCGTCATCAGACAACCAATTTCAAGATGAATTCAACTTTAGATATCATCAAATCCCTTCTTTTCATTTCATTGGTAAAGAAAGAAGAGGGGAAGTGCCTTGACCAAAATATAGGTCATCCAGCTAGGTCATGCCAGAGCCAGGACTGAAGCTCAGGCTTCCTGAAGCCCAGCCCTTCACCTCACAACATCAAGCTGAAACAATAATCCTGATTTCCATTTCTACAGAATTTTAAGGTGGACCAAACATTTTGTACTCAATAACCTTGTGAAGATAGGGACCACAAGTATCCTTACTGCTATTCTAAAGATAGGGAATTGAGACTCAGAGAGAGGAAGAGACATTGGTTAAAGGTCCACAGCCAGTAAGTGTTAGAGGCAAGATTCAACTCAATGCCAAGATCTGTGGTTTCTCCAAGAAAAATGAAATAACATTAGCCATTGTCATCATGACCACTACTATCATTACCACCATTATCACCACCATCACAATCATCATCATCATCATCATTGACATTGTTGCTGAAAGGTATTAGATTAAATACCACCTAAAGCTGACATTCTTCAACTGGAAACACTACCACTGAGCACTTCAATGAACAAGAGGGATAAAAGGATATAGAAGGCACAGCACCTACCTTCAAGGAGCTTCCATTTTAGCTGGGGCCAACAACATGCATATCCATGTAAGGTGCACTCCCACAATGAGGTCATGAATGATGAGTGCCAAGTAAGTGGACCCAGCTAGAATCAATCCCTGGCCCTCTTCTACCTTCAGCTCAGGTGATGCTTCTTATAGGATCCCTTTCCTCATTCTCTTGGATGGTCCTGTTCTTTCCCTTCTCAAATTATTATGCACTTATATTTGCATTTTTATGGTAAGAGTAGGACACAAGCTTCTAGAAGGCAGGGACAATTTGTTTTGTTGTTTGTTTTGTCTGTGTATCCCTAGGATTCCAAACATGCCTGACTCCATGGAAATTGCTCCAATTCACCTTAGCGACATGTATAAACAGATGTCATTATCTAAAATATATTTGCATAGAGGCAGTGTGGCATAGAGGATAGAGAACTGCCTTTCAAGCTTGGATTACCATGGGCATGTCATTTCACCTTCTAATAATGCCCCAGACAAATCTCTAAGATTATGAGGTGGTTACTTGCATTGGGAGATGGAGTTTTCTCATGTGGAATTTCCCTATCCCAATGAAATCACAGGTCTATCCCCATATTATACATGTGGATTTCGCATATAATATGTTGATATCTGTGTGTGCATTTGTTTGTATGTGCAATAATAGTGATAATAATAGTATTTATATACAGACTTATACAATAGAATAGCTAATGCTCTCTTCCTCCTCCCTCAAAATTGTGTATACACACATGTACACAATGCACACATATATGTATACATATATATATATATGTGTATGGGCATGCATATACTAAATACATATACACAAACAATTCACCTTTCCTATATGTGTAGAATGTAAGCTCCATAAGGGCAGGTACTCTTTTTATTTTTGACTTGGTATCCCCAGCACCAAACACCACGACAGGAACATACTATATTCTTAGGTACTTAAATGCTTATTGGTTAGATTGGATTGGATATTTGATTGGAGAAAATAATATACATTGCTACATGTCAATCAGAAAAATGTAATATTGGATTATTTCTGAATTTCTGAGCCATGTCTTCCATAGAATAAAATTCATCTTTAGATATCATATGCAGCAGAGATAAAAATTTATCCACAGCTCTCTGTTCTCCTGGATCTCACAGCATCCCAGAATCTCAGAGTTGAAAGGGATGCTGAGGCTGTCTAGTCCAACCTGTGTTGGACTCAGAATCTTCTCTCAAACATACATGATAAATGGTTACTATTTCTTTGATGTCCAGCTTAGCTAGTCTCTCAAAAACCACAGCTACATGGTGATAGATTTAATTATGAGGATGAGGATGATGGCTGTGATGGTGATGAAGAAAGTGAAGACACAACAACAAGGATGAAGATGACAGCAATGGTGAGAACTATGATGATGAATCTATGACACGAACAGCGAAGACACAGCAGCAATGCTGATGATGGCGACGAGGATAGCAATGATGAAGGTAACAATGGTGAGAACTTTGATGATGGTAATGGTAATGGTGATGAAGGCAACAATGGTGATGATGATGGTGATAATCACAACTGGGATGATGACCATGACAGTGATGGTAATGAAAATGGCGATGGTGCTGACGCCATGTTGATGACAATAAAGGTGAAGATAACAGCAGTGATAATGATGACTACGGTGATGATTATAATTACAGATGACTGGATGGATGCACAGCTTGATAGTTAGTATGGCTAGAAGGTGAGATGGATAGAGGGATGGTTGGAAGGATATCTAGACGGATAGAAGGGTGGTTGGATGGATAGATTGATAGTTAGCTATATGAATAGAGAGATAGTTGGATGGATGATAGATGGGTAGATGGCTGGATAGATAGATACATGGATAGATAAAGCATTTATTAAGCCCTTATTATGTGCCATACACTATACTTAGTGCTAAAGATACAAAAAGAAACAGTTTGGTCCCTACTCTCAAGGAGTTTATGTGGTGACAGTGGCAACAGTAGTGATAATGATAATGGTCTATGTCATAGGGAAGGTTCTGTGAAGACCTAAGGGTGCAATAGATGTGGACCAAATAATGATTTATCTCATAGAACTCTGCTGAGACATCATTCTTTTCAGAGGAAATGCATGCTAACGATATTAATAATCTTCTGCAGTTGATTTCTTATTTGCCTATGGGGAATGGGGACAGGTCCAGGAAGGGGAGAGGGAAGAAGGCCATAATTTATAATTCTCTTTTTCTTTGTCTATTTTATTGCTTCTATGGCATCTATGTCCCACCTCACAGAGAGAGATGATGGAGACTGAGATCATTAAGGGGTGTGAATGTGAATTGTCATCATTACCAACATCTTAGAGGCAGCATGGTACAATAGAAAAGGTCTAGATTTGGAGCCAAAGGTTCTGGGTTCAAATCCCCAAATTCTGTTGTTTATTATATTGTGCAAAAACATTCATCTATCTGGGCATCAGCTTCCTCATTTGGAAAATGAGGGGGTTGGATCTCTTAAGATGAGGAGAGGGCTTGGGGGTATCCTGTTAACTGTGGCAACTCTGACCATTCCCTGACCAGATGATTAATAGGGGAACCAGGGATCAAAGAGGACAGATTTAGGGAGGTAGTTAGGGAGCATATAGGTCAGTCCCACTTTGGTTACCACTGGTTGAATCCTTCTACCATCTGCCAGGTGACAACCTGTTGAAAGTATAAAGCATTCCATTAATGCAGGTCTTAATATTGCTTTCCCTTTAAGTCCTTCCAACATGAACTAACCCAGGCATTTAGCATTTGGGATTGACTTTGGAGGCTGTTGGCAAACATTAATTTGGCTACAGTTTACAAAATTCATGCCCAGAGTAGCAGAGTGTGTCAAACACTATACTTGGAATCAGGAAGACCCAGGTTCAAATCCTCTCTTTGACATTTCATAGACATTGTGTAACCCTAGGTAAGTCCTTTGACCTCTTCGAATATCAGTTTCCATTTACAATACAAGATAAGACAATTAGCCATTTGTAAAGCACCTACTCTATGCTGGGCAATGGAGATACAAATAAAAAGACAGTTCTTGCCTTTAAGGACTTACAGTTGAATGGGAGAATACAACACACAAAAGGAGACTGAAAAGGGGGGTGCCTGGCCTGGGGCATGATGATGATGATATGATCTAAACTGAACAGGGTGAATGACGAGAAGTGAAGAAGGTGGTCAGTAGCGAGAATTTTTGTAGTATCTACCTTTCATGATTGCTGTTAGTCTCAAATTATATGGAGGTGGGGGTGAGAGAGACCTTGTGCTTTTATTGGTATCAGGAATTCCCAGGTGAGGAAACTCCTTCCACAGGGTTAAGAGCTGCCCAAAGCATTTAGAGGTAAAGTGATTTGACCAGGTAACACAGACTGTACATCTCAGAGGAGAGACTTGAAACTTCCTAAGATCATTTCTTTATCTACCACACCATGCTAGTCTCTCTGTAAAGCGCTTTGCAAACATTAAGGGGCTAGGTAAATATCCCCATTATAGCACCTAGCTGAGTGAGTGTGAAGTGTTTTGTAAACTTTTAAATGTATATAAATTGGTGATTGTTATCATTTTCTTAGTGGCTATAGTGTTTATAATTCTGGACCTGGAGTCAGGAGGATCCAGGTTCAAATCCTGCTTCTGACGCTTACTAGCTGTATGAGCACGGACAAATTGCTTAACCTGTTTGAGCTGTCTTGGTTTTCTCATTCACAGAATGGGGAAATGATAGTTATACCTGTAGAACTACCAGTCAAGCTTGTTGTAAGGCTTAACAGAGACCCTTTAGGGAGAGCACTTTTTGATGAAAATGTCCGTTACCATTTTTATTGTAGAAATGGTCCTCCAGCATGTGCAGGGAGGCCCCTGCTCCATTTTTCTTACAGACCCTAACACAGGGCTTTGTTTTGGCTTCAGTTGTTTGGCCAAATGTTTTAATTACCATAATTGTGAAAGGATTTCTGGCTGACCCTGAGCCTACCTCATTAAAATATATTCTGTGCCTGTTCCTGCACACTCACACACACACACACACACACACATACACAGAGCAAACAACAAATAGCCCAAATGGTGTGTCAAGAGACTTGGGAGGGGGAAAAACCCTCAGCAGCTTTTTGTGTTCTCCAGTTAGAGCTGGAAGCATCTTCTGTGTTTCTTAGGAGGGCTCAGAGGCCAAAAAGGATTGCTGTGTCCAAGCCTTGGCCACCCTATCCAGCCCCAGGAGTAAGAGATGATGGAGGGCTTCAGACATTCCCCAAGCAGGAAGCTAAAAAGATTGGAGTTTGCTTTGATGAGACTAGGGATGCTGGGGGTTTTGATTGTAAGTTAAGAGGAGCTGTGATCTCAGAGGGAAATGCCTAGTGAATATATTGGCTGAACTAGTGAGGTTAGTGGCCCCAGGTGGGGAAGGCGTCCCTTCTTCCCAGAGCCAATAGAGATGCCAAGGTAGCCAGGAAGAGAAGGTCACTGACCTGTGGTTACCTCACAAAATTCATCACATTTCCCTCTCCTGTTGTTACAGGAATTTGGAGTTATGAGAGTTCTTGGAGATCTTTGAGACCCAGAAAGTTTGGTTGATTATAGAGGGAGAGGGCATTTGGTGCAGACATCTCCAAAGTGGGGGCCACATCTTGGCCACCAACCGCAGGGTAGGATGATCAGCACCTAGTCATGGGTCTCCTCTCCAAGTCACACTCAATCATTGCTACCCCACAACTCTGCCACCCTCGAGGCAAAGTCTCCACTTGTCCTCTTTGGAACTGGGCAATGAACTCTCCAGGAAGTTGTAATGTGATCACTACACAGGTGCCCACAGATGTAGCTGGGCAGTGCCATGGAGAACATTCTCCTTCCTCCTCAGCACCCCGCCCCCATCCCAGCTCACCTCAAGGCTTCATCAGTGGGTACCGGGCAGTGCCTGGTAGTAAGAGACCTCTGACCTCCTCACCCCCCTTTTTTCCTTTTGGATAATACAGAGCAAGTCACTTAGGATAACTGGGCATGGCTGAGTTGGAATCTGGATTGAGGATCTCATTACATTTATCTTTTCCTCCCAGACTTGCAGCTCTTCCAAACATCCCTATTTCTGCCAAGAACACCACCGTCCCTCCAGTCTCCCAGGTTCAGAACCTTGTCTCTTTTCTCATCCTTCATACCACTTATTCAATCAGTCAGTCAGTCAGTCAGTCAGTCAACAAGCATTTATTATGCACCAGTACTATGCTCTGGGCATACATAGAAAGCAAAACCACAATCCCTGCCCCCAAGGAGCTCACAGTAGAATCAGGAGACGATTTGTATGGACAAGACGTGTACAGAATAGATGGAAGACCAGTGGCAAATCTTGTTTCTAACCCTGACAATGTCTCTTCCATCCGAAGCCTCTCTGCTCCTACAATCCCTGCACTGATTTGGGTCCCCATCGCTCCTCTCCTGGACCACTGAGTAGCTCGATGGCCCTCCCTGCCTGAAGTCTCTCCCCACTCCCATCTCATCTATGTACTGCTGCCAAAGTGACTGGTCCTCAAGGACACAGGTGACTAGGTCACCCTCTGAGACAGAGCACTCCAGAGACTCCCTGTCCCCTCTAGAATCTAATGCTGGTGTCATGGATAAGGGCACTGGAGGGGTCTGCCATTTCCTCCTCTGACTCATTTTACAGATGAGGAGAATGAAGCAAGCAGGGTGAAGAGTCTTGCCCAGGGTCACACAGCTAGTGAGTATCTGAGGGCAGATTTGATTTCATGAAGATGTTTTCCTGATTCTAAGCCCAGTGTTCTATCCACTATACCACCAGCTGCTGTTATAGAGCAGGTGTTTAAAAAATACTAGTTGAGTGACTGACAAGGCAAGTCCCTTTGCCTCAGTTTCCCCACCTGGAAGGTCCCTTCTGCTGTAGCTTGAGTTTCTAAGGTGTCTTTTTTTTTTCCACATAAGTTTTACGTAATTTACGGGCATGGTAATAGATGCGTATTTTATGTAAATATGTACATATTGGAGTGTGTGCTCAAAAACTTGTCACTGATCCAGAGGCATGAACCCAGACATTCAGAGACCACTGGACCAATGCCCCAATCCATCTCATTTTATAGAGCAGGAAACAAAGACTCAGCCAAGTTCATGTGACCTTAGATTCAGATCTGGAAAGAGCTTTCTAGGTCATTCCCACATTTTACAGATGAGGAAGCAGAGACCCAGCAAACTGAAGTGACTCATCCAAGGTCACTAGGTCTGTAGTAAGAGGCAGCAGTGGGATTCAAGTCTGGTTCCTTTCACCCCAAAAGCCAGCCCTATTTCCATATCACGAAATTGACTGAATCAATTCCCATTGTCTTTTTCAAGGATGGGTACCCTAAAGGCACTCATTCCCTTCTTTCCTTTCAATCTGTCTCAAAACACATATTTGGGTTATTTTCCCCCCTTTTATGTCACACCTCAAAGTTTGCAGATAGGTACAGACAATTCAGGCATACATCTTATATTTAGATCTAATATCATCCAAGGTTAAGATATGTCATCTATGTTTGCTATAAACCCAGGCAGAATTTTTAACAGCTGTGTAGCTAGCAAAAAAGAAAAAAAAATGAAATTCTAACTCCCCCCCTCCCTAAAGTAAGGGGAGAAAATAACATTAACACAAAGGAACACTCTTACTAAGAGGAGGTGGAGAACAGCATTGGAAAAATAATACCTCAAGATGCATTGAAACATTTTAGGGAATTAGGGAATTCTGATCTCCAGAAAAAAAAAAGAAAATTAATATTAAAAGCAAGCTGTGAGTTTCCATCTGGCCTCGCCGCTTTCGACTAACGCTTCCATGACGGAATTCATCTGTCCATCAACTGTCAAAAATTCTCCTGTCAGTAAATCCCACGATACCCGGCGAGCCCACACCGCTCAGAGTATTCCTCGCCACAAAGTCTTGTGAATTCTGAATTCTTTTTTTTCCCCCAGATCTCTGTACTAGACGACACCCAAGTTGTTATCCCCCCCCCACATTCTCCTTTCGTTTTCCCCCACCCTCCATTTTCCTCTCCCAAGGACGGGGGTCTGTGTGTATCAGGGGTACTAGAGAGGCTAAGTGGGAAAAATTGGGGAGCCCTCAATCATCTGGAGATTATATTCCCACCAAGATCCTCTTTTAAGCTTTCTGAGAGGCAGTCTGACAACAGACAGCCCACATCTGTTTTAAAACACTGAGTGGTTGTGAAGTGTGAACTCCCCACTGTTTAATGTAACTACATGACTATTTAATGTACACAGTGGTGGCGCCCCTCTGAATGCCAAACTGTTGTGACATGCCTGAAGGACAAGAGATAAACAGACTATGCCCGTGGTTTATTGTGACAAAGTACAACCAGGCCACAGATAGGGAGGTTCGGCTGGCTGTCGATCGGCAGCCGAGGCATAGGGAAAGGGAAGAGCCAAGGCAAGACTGTTGGGGGGGATTTTGTTTCTCCTCTGAACTGGAAAGGGCCCTGAAGGACAGGTCCAGAAGTCCTTCTGAAGAGCTGTTTGGAGAAGAAAGCTGGGCTTGCCATGTTGCGACCGAGCAAAGGAGAGAAGGGACAAGAGCTGCAGAGAATGATCTTCTTTCTTAAATATTTTCACCCTGCTGTTCCGACATGGCTAACTTTTATGGGTATTTGTGTGTGTGTGTGTGTGTGTGTGTGTGTGTGTGTGTGTGAGAGAGAGAGAGAGAGAGAGAGAGAGAGAGAGAGAGAGAGAGAGAGAGAGAGAGAGAGAGAGAGACTTACTGGGGTCCAGCTTTGATACCATCTTGGGGAACTCTGGACAGGATTCTGACTTTATTTTTCTGATCATATCATCCACCTTTGAGAGGAAAAACTTTAATAGGATGCAGCATCTATTCCAGACATCTTGGCTTTTCTTTGATTTAATGTGTTTCTTCAAAAGGGAATTTCTCATACCGCCCAATGCTGTATGACTCGATTGATCAGAAATTGGTATATTAAACCTTTTTGCTAGAACTTCAATGAATCTTTACCAGTTAAGCACTGATTTTTTGTCATTTCTTTTTAATAATTTGTACATTAAAAAAACTTTTTTC
Organism: Petaurus breviceps papuanus; assembly: GCF_028583685.1. Taxonomy (NCBI): domain Eukaryota; kingdom Metazoa; phylum Chordata; class Mammalia; order Diprotodontia; family Petauridae; genus Petaurus; species Petaurus breviceps. Next base: position 16,877,936 of record NW_027185697.1, on the reverse strand, counting down.
TTTAAAAGTACAATTTAATTATGAAAAAAAAACCCACCAGAAAAGGAACTGATATATTATTGGGTGTGGAACTACTGTTTAAGGCATTTGGAAAACATGGGAGGAAGATCCGAGCCTTACAGGCAAAGTGGGAGTACTATGTTCGTGTAATTGCAGCTCCAGTGTAGCAATTTAGATTTGGGTCAAAACCCATTTGGAGAAGTAATGATTATTTAAAAAAATGTCTTTTTTGCTTTACAATTGCTGTCTCCCAGAAAATAATCATTTTGCTCTCCTCCCTTCAAAAAAGAACCAAAAGAAGCAATCCAGGAACCCAGATAAGTCACCCTCAGATATCCGAGAGAGAGTCGGAAAGACCTCTCTGGCTCTCCCCTCACCCTCTGTTCTGCTGAACTTTTGGAGGCTGGTATGGTTGGTGTTTCCTGCACAGACTCTGAGGGGCCCCAGCCAGCCCTAGCCTTTAGGCACAGCTAGCATGCATTGTACAGTGAAGATGCTGGCCCTGAGGTCTGGAGATTACCCAGTCCAATTTCAGCCATTCCATGTTCTCTCTGCGTTTCCCAGCATCTGTTGAAGGCTATACCCACGTTCTCCAGTCCTCCTCTCTGATAACCTTGGCCTTAGTCATGGAGGGTCAGATTTCAGGATGCCTGCTTTAGTATCTGTGGGGTTAGGCGGCTTGTCCACCTCTGAGTGGCCACTGACAAAAAGTCCCATGTACCCTGGATGGAGGTTTCTTCCAGGGCTCCCTTTCAAAGAAGTCATTCAGGGCATGGCGAGAGGCCTGGGAGCCTGAGAGGCACAGGGCCAAAAACACGCTGGGGAGGCAGGCAGCCCCTCTGTTTGGTAAATAGTGTGGCAAGCCTGGTCAGTCTTCAAAATAATCATAACTAGATATATGTATATAGAAATACACATGTGTGCCTATAGATATATATCTCACAATCTTCCATATCATGTTCATCTCCACTCATCGGCTGCCTTTCAGGTCACTGATGAGAACCATTAACTGAGTGAGTCATGGCCCATATTATCTCCTAATGTGACTGAGTTTCTGGTTACATGGGAGGAGGTCTGTCTAACATTACCGCAAGTCCAGATCAGCAGCCAGTGGGCCTTCCTGGGCCTCTGGACACCATGTCCCTGTCCCTTTGGAGGCAGCCTCCCCCTGGCCACCCCAACAAGGCTGGGGCCTATTTCAAGGAATATTGAAATTGCATTTCCTCCTCCCGTCAGTTAAATCTCATCAATCATGTTTTTAATTAAAAAGAAGGACAACTCCATCCCACTTTTGCTTCCTGGTGCCTAATGAAATTGGAGAGCCGGGGAGCTGCAGCAGCAGCGGGGGGCTCCAGTCTATTCTGGGGAGATGGAGGGGAGGTCAGAAACACTGGTGCATCTGGAATTGGCAAACAAATAACCCTCCTGATAGGGCCGGGTGACATGTGTCAGCCCTTGTCATCAGGAAACAAGAGAGGCAAGGCGCCCAGACAAAGCATGGGGTGGAATCTCGACACGCTGGCAAACCTGACCCACGCGGCCGGCCTTTGTCAAGCAGATGCTGTCTCTCATTGTTCTGGCCCTCCCTCCCTGGTACCCCTGACAACAGCCACCGCCACTGGCATTCCACCCTGACATCTGTTCAGTCTTATAGAGGCGGCCCTGGAGGAATTCCCAGTGTAAACAGGGAATTCTCTAAGGGAACCCCACGTTGTAAAGGGATGAGCTGCACAATGCCCAGATTTAACCACTGTTTAAAGGTGTGACACTTGATGGAGGGGGACTTGGAGGGACTTTTATTTATTTATTTTTAATTTTCCAATTGATTTCTAATATTCTTCTATCCATAACTGAGCTTGGTGAAATGCTCCCTCTGCTTCCCCCTGCCCCCTGGGTCACTTCCCCTCTTGTTTCTCTGATAAGGAAACTTCAGAGGGAAGGAGACATGCAGACCACCTGGAGGGGGGAAAATCATAGACCTAGGAAAGATCTCAGAGGCTGCTGAGTCTTAGGAACACAGATTTAGAGGTGAAAGGGACCTGGAAGCTATCTCATCCCCCCCCCCCATTTTACAGAGGAGGAAACTGAGGCCCATGGAGGTTCCATGACTTGCCCAAGGTCACAGGCATCAGAGGCAAAATTTGGACCTAGGTCCTCTGCCTCGAGCACTAGGGAATTCTCCACACTACAAATGTTTCTTTGGAATTTCAGCCTGGAAGGACCTTCACAGTCATATAGTTCAGCTCCTTGTTTCACAGATGAGGGCATTGAGGCTAAAGGTGGAGTGTCCCACAGTTGGTCAATGCCAGGTCCTCTACTTAAAAATCAGCACTTTTGCCATTGTGATGAACAGGAGAAATCTGTATGGTTGGGGGGGGGGGCGCAGAGCTTGCGCATCTTTCTGGTACCCTGATCGGGTCCTTTGAGAAACCACTGACTTCAAATGGACTTGGTCAGGGGATCAGAACTCAGCCAATGGTTGCTGAAAAGAATCAAAGGGCCTTCTAGTCTGGGCTGGGGAAAGATCCAGAAGAGCAAGCCCCCAGAATTGAGAGGACACCTGACTCCCGAGTTCAGTTAATTTTGTGGGGAAGGCAAGGGGAATGTAGCTTTCAGGTACTGACTCAAGCTTCAGAAGAAAATATGGAAGGAACTGCAAAGCATCCATCCCTGACCATCTTCTCTTGGCACAGGCTTCAAGTGCTAGCACCTCCATGGTCCTCCATGGCCAGATCTGTGACCATGGCCTGGGTCTGTTGCTTTGGTGGAGCAATGGTAGGGACAATGGCAGCCTGGCCATATGTGGCCAGTTTAGAACAAATGTCACTTTTCACAGTGTCTTGGTGTTAGAGAGTTGGAGCTGGGGGAGATCTCAGAAGCCAGCTAGTCCAACTCTCTTCATTTTATGAATAAAGAAATTGAGGAAGTTATGATAAATAATGGGGGTCCAGAGAGGGGGTGAATATCTGAGGTAGGATTCAAACCCAGGTCCTCTGGCTTCTGATCAAATGCTCAATCCAGTTTCTCATGCTGCCAATGCCAAAGCCAAACCAACCCACTGATCTCTAAGCATGGAGATACATATACAAAGACAAAGTTCCTTTGTGAGATGGGGCCCGAATTTTTTTTTTGGGGGTGTAAGTGTGCATATCTATATGTGTTGGGGAGGAGGTTTTAGCTCATTCATAGCCAGATAAAAGTTGTAACAGTAATGGCTCCCTCCCCCACTCACATGGAACAAATTGGGGTTGGTGATGAATATGGCGACCGAGAAGCAGAGGGATGGTAAGATTGCCTACATTATGAAGGTGAGGTGCCCCAAGATATGAGTTGCCTGCCTCCAAAGTCCCCTTTCTCTTTTGGAGGATCCTGGAATCAGTGTTTTAGAAATAGGAACCATCTGGTTCAGTGTGGTCAAATGAGTAAGCTGAGAGTTAGAAAGGGCAGATCTACAGCAAGACAGACTGCTTTAGAGTAAGGATTGCCAGCAGGACAAAATTGGCTTGCTTTTTAGTCGGTTATCATTAACAGGACAAGCTTCTTATCTCTGCTTCTAAGGTCTCATTTTCTTAAGCTTTCAGGCCCCTGCCCCACTGAGAGTTACTGGTCAGCATGCCTGCCAGGAAACATTCACTAGCCAAAGCGGGAAGGAGCTAAATTTCCCAGGAAAGATGTTGCTAGAATTGCTGGAGATTTAGCCTCTTGCCTCGGCCCCCCCCCCCCCCCCCCCCCCCCCCAAAACAGAGGTGTTCTGCATTTCTGTGGACCACACGCATGGATTTGTGGCAAAATACCCTAGGTCTCAGAAATGGGTGGGCATATAACAAGACTGCCTCTTCCTCATTCCTGTCCTCTCTCCTGTTTTTCTGTGCTTGCCTGCCTGCCGTGCCTGAAAAATACAAAACTCAACCCAAATACTCAAGTGTTGAGAGATTCCTCCCCAGATCTGGCAATATCTCACCTTTCTTCCTGTCCCCTTTTACCTCAGATATCAAATGAAGGAATGGGGGCTGTTTGTATTAGTAACAGTAGTAAAATAAGGGGGAAAAAAGTGATAGAATATAGGCCCAGCCCAGAAAAAGAACCATTTACACTTCAATTAAGATAGGTAAACATGTATCTACTAGGGCTGGTGGGGGACAGAGGAGGAAAGGGAAAAAAAATCCAGGGTGTTTCACATTAATAAAGTTTCATTAGAACGTGACTATTGATGGCTTACCCCTTTAAACACAGTTTTCCTTCACTGAGGCTGAATATACCTTTTGGGATTCAAAATAATTTTGCAACAGTGGATACAGACCTTCTTTATGTGTTATTGGGCTGGGAACAGCAACAGATTAAAAAAAATATTGCCAGGTCAAATAACAGCTGTTATTATTAAGTTCGGATTTTATTATCAATTTGCCCGTAGAATCCAGCAGTTAAAAAAAAAAAGTCGGCATCTGAGCTTTTTCCTAATCAGTACTCTCATTTTGCTAATATTCTAACGACTGTCAATTTACTTCAATGCTGCCATTTGCAGAATTTTCCAATTAGCGGCAAACCTGTTCCACCTTCTCCTGTAATTACGGGGGACTCACTTCAGATCAGCTGTGGCCAGACAGCAGATGATGTTCTTGCCAAAAGCTCTGTCTTGTTGCTTTTAACCTTTGCATGTGCTGGCAGAGTATTAACATCTCTGTTTGTAGGCAGGAAGCTCCCACACTCATGGCATGTGTCAAAATATCAAAATAATTTCTAATAAACACACCATGAGGATGAAAACACAAATATGGACATATTTAGTTTTCTGATCAATTCAGCGTCTGTTCCAGACTCCCCCCCTCCCCATTTCTTTTTTCTTCTTCTTTATTTTTGGAACTTTCATTCTTTCTTTAAAAATAAAGATTCTTTGGGGATGGGGAAAGGAAAGAAGGAAGGAAACAAGCATGTTTTGAGCACCCACTCTGCCCAATCACTGTGCTAAGAGCTTTGAAAATAGTATCTCATCTGATAGATAATATTGGGTGAGAATATTATGAGTAGACTGAAACATGTTGAGCCTTCCCAATCTGCTTGTCCTCGAGAACGAAATTATTAAAGAACCATGGACTTTTAAAGCTGGGAAGGACCTTAAAGCAATAAGATTTCACAGGATTGCAGATACTAGCTAAACTGGAAGGGGCCTTAGGAATCACTGAGTCTGCTCCTCTCCCCATTTACCAAACAGGGAAACTGAGGCCCAGAGAGGTAAAGGATCTGGCTCAAGGTCTCTCGGCTTTCTAGTCACAGCACAAGGACTTGAATCTGGCTCTCTGTCCAAGGATTTTTTTCATCATGCCGCTCCTCCTTCGATTGTACCCCTGGCTGGTGTCTCGGTATTGCAGGAGGGGGAATGAGAACTTACCGGCATGCCTGGGTATGATAAAAATGCTTCCCTCGAAAGATCAAAACCAATCAAACTCTCGGAGACCTGCTAAACAGCTGACATGGCAGTAATAACAACAACGAAGCAATCGCTGTTATTGCGACATGAAAAAAATATATTTAATAATAAGCTCATTGATTTTTAACAGCATGTCTGTGTTGCCTAATTGATGGGAAGTTGTATGTTTGTGTAGCCGATGGGGGTTATGAATTAAATATGGCCGGCTTTCCTTGAGGGATGCATGTCAATGCAAGAAGGAACGAAGGATCTACATTTCCCCCAAGCAAAAGAGTCCCCTTGTAACAGAAGCAGGGAAGGCTGAAATGTGAGCAAAAATAAAAACCATCCATCACTGCTTATTAAGTGCTGCTACTTGAAGGTAAAAGGGCTATTGAACTGTTTTTAAATTGGAAGGAATGTAGTTGGACAAAATATTGATGGTAATATTAGCTTGGTGACAAATTTTATTCTTCGGTTCACATTTATCAAGGTGGCAATTTGGAGTGATTTATCCTCTCCGTGCCCATAAACCAATTTTCCTTGCCCCCTTTATTTTTAAAAACACACATGTTTATTAAGGGATGGGGACGAGGTGAAAGGCGAGGCTGCAGTTCCAAACCCCACACGGTTGTTCCCGATCGGGAGATGTGCGGATCCCCAAGATGCCAAGAGGAGGTTGAATGGAGGGGCTTAAGCTTGGAGGCAGTTAGACGGATCTGTTCCCACCATTAAAAAAATACAATAATAAAGGAAAGGGCAGGGGGCTGGGGCTGGGGCTGGGGCTGGGGGGAGAGGCTAGATTTGATTTCAGTTTTAGCTCGGCTTTTCAAGTGGGAGTTCTGAAGGGTCTATTTGTTTTTCCAAATGTCGAGTGTGCCCTGTCAGCTCGCATGTTTCACTGGCCACTGTACAACGAAAACATCCAAGTTTCTATAGCGAAACGGGCTGAGGTAGGGAAATAAAAACTTAAAATGCCGGCTGACAATGGGGAATATTTTTTTTTTTTTAAGGGAGAAAAAAAATCTGGTCTTAAGTTTCACTGCCTTCAAGCCCATTCAGCTTTAAGTGTGTGTTTTGTGAAGTTTGGAGAACTCAGGAGGAGGACTCTGGCGCTCAGGGGGCAAGTCAGCACGGAATAGATGGTGCTCCCCAAGACGCCGAGTGCTTAAGTTTTGATTCCATTCTGTCACAGGAGGGTGTGTGATGGGCACTGGATCAAGGGATTCTCACTGGATCCTGCCTACATCTAGTCCTGGCTCTCTGCGGATCCCAGCTCTCCTCCTCCCCCTGCTTCCCAGTCTTGGAGTGCTCCTTCCTGCCCCAAGTGACTTGACCTGGATGAACAATCAACCCATCGATCAATCAACGAGCATTTATCATGCGCTTACTATATGCCGGACACCGCTGGAGACTCTGGGTTTAGGAGGACAAAAGGGACACAGCCCCTGCCTTTAGGGAGCTTCTGTTCTATAGGGAAAGACCACAAATGGGTACATGTAGAGGTATCTGTAAGGAACAAAGGCAAAGGAATGTAGGGAGTAGGGGACTTCCAAGATGTACTCCAGCTCTGAATCTATGATCCGATTTATTCATCTGGGTCCCTGTTGTACCCACCCAATAGAACGTAAACCCCTTGAGGAGAGGGACGGTTTTATTTTTGTCTTTGTATCCTCAGTGGCTAGAATAGTGCCTGGCAATCTTTTCTTTTCTTTTCTTTTCTTTTCTTTTCTTTTCTTTTCTTTTCTTTTCTTTTCTTTCTTTCTTTCTTTCTTTCTTTCTTTCTTTCTTTCTTTCTTTCTTTCTTTCTTTCTTTCTTTCTTTCTTTCTTTCTTTCTTCCATTCATCTCCCTCTCTCATCTATTATCTATCATATATAATATTTATATATGAATATAGGGCAAGATCTATCTACTTAGATATCTCTATCTCACTATATCATCTGTTTACCTATCATATGTAGTATTTTAGATGTATTTATGCAAGACCTCTCTCTCTTCTCTCTTTCTCTCTCTCCCTCCGTCTTTGTCTCTCTCCCTCTTTGTCTCTGCCTGTCTCTCTGTCTCTCTCTTTCTTCCTCTGTCTTTGTCTCACCTCTGTGTCTCTATGTCTCTGTCTCTCTCTTTGTCTCTCTTTCTCCCTCTGTCTTTGTCTTGCTTCTGTGTCTCTATGTCTGTCTCTTTCTCTCCCCCATATACTGTCTTTTCCATTAGAATTTAAGCTTTCCGAGGGCAGGAACTTTCTTTTGCTTATACTTATATTCCCATTGCATGGCACATAAATTGCCTGACACATAGGAAAGGCTTATATAATGCTTGGGAGCTGACTGTATATGTGTCTGTCTCTATCAGGGAGCATTTATTAAGGGCCTCCTATAGACCTGGCCCTGGCTGTGCTAAGTGCCAGGGATATAAAGACAAAACTAAAACATCTGGTCCTTGTAACAATTCTGTAAGCAGAGAACTATTATTGTCTCCATTTTACAGATGAGGAAACTGAGACAGAATGAGGATTTCCTGAGGTCATCAAGCTGGTGAAGGGCCTGAGTTAGAATTTAAACTGAGGTCTTGGTCCAGTGTTCTATTTCCTCTACTACCTAGCTGCCTATTACAAAGTGTTTTCAAGAGGGATAGAGTGCTAATGACTTGGAATTAGACGGAGATCAGGAAAAGCCTTGGGAAGGACAGGGTATCTGAGCTGGGATTTGGAGGAAGCTAGGGATCATATGAGGCAAAGAAGAGGGGGTGCTCTAGGTGCCAGAGAGCTTGGTTTGACTCAGTGGCGAGGAGAGGAGGGCAGTCACACACAAGAACCCTGGGAAGGACAGTGAGAGCCAAATTGTGGAGGGCTCGAAATGCCTTGTCTGAAGATTTGTTGTATTTATCTGTGTGCTTGGAAACAACATCCAGACAGAGGTTGGCCTGGACTTGTGATCTCATTGACATAGTGAGCTGCTAGATGCAGGATCGTTGTGAGGACAGGCTGGCACTTCTTCAGTCTTTGAGAGTTCAATGTGAGTCCCTCGAGGGTATACAGTAAGCACCTTATAAATGCTTGTTGATGTACCCAAAGTTACACAGCCAGTAAGTGTTAGAGGTGTGATTTAAACCACCTTGTATCCTTCCTGGCTTCAAGGCCAGATATGACTATCTATTGATCGAAATATATAATGTGTGTACATGTATGTATGCACGCATGTATGTATATATGTATATGGGTATGTATATATGTATGTGTGCATGTATATATTCGAAGACAAACCCCATACACAGTATAGTCCATAGGGTCTGAAGGAATCAAATATGGCTGAACCTCAAATGTATGTATATATGTATGGTATTATACATCCCATCCCATAGACACACATTGAATTTCATTTACTTTCAACTAACTCTCCAAATTCTAATCTCCTGGGGGAGAAGAAAAGGTTCCCTCATCATTCATCCAAGACTTGCTTGCTCCTGGCTAGAGTTTCAACATTTGCCTTTTACCAGGCTCTGTCTTCTCTCACACAGCCTCCCCACCCAGCCCCATCCTCCTCTGACACAGCCTCCCCACCTGGCCCCCCGAAGAGTGAGCAGTAATGAACAGGCTTCTGAGGGAACTGGTCAGTGACACCACTCAGTTTCTTTTCTCAGAGGCAGCTCGGCAGAGTGAGAAATTCCAGGTGTGAGAAGCCTGTTGGAGCCCTGCCCCTGGCATTTGCTAGCCATGTGGCCATGGACAGGCCCCTTCACTACTCTTTTAGAAAATGCAGATAAAGCTGGCCCCTGTCAGTGGGATGAGACAATTAAGTGTTGTTTTAATCTTTAAGGCTCTATATTATGTTAAGGGCAGCTATTAGCATGTTAGAATCATGTCAGTGACTATTTGCTGAACACCCCCTGATTTCAACAAAGGGCTGTGGGAGACCTTGGACCTCTGCATGGTCTATGCTCTTTGAACTCATCCTTCTCCAACCATCATCTCTCCATACGGGCTGTCAGCATATCTGTTTTGTTGAGATTTTGCTCCCTCCCCCTCTAAAGATGCTAGTCCCTCTGCATCTTAGCAGACTTGAAGGTTTTGATATATTTTGTGGTTGTTCAGTTGTGTCTGACATGTCATGATCCCATAGGGGTTTCTCTGGCAGAGATATTGGAGTGGTTTGTCATTTCCTTCTCCAGCTCATTTTACAGATGAAGAAACTGAGGCAAACAGGATGAGGAGACTTGCCCAGGGTCACACAGCTGGGAAGTGCCTAAGGTCAGATTTGAACTCAGGTCTCCCTGACTCCAAGCCCAGAGCCTTGTGGACTGTGGATGACCCCTTGTCAGGGATCTCTACAGGGACTCATGCTCTAGGAGCGTCTTGATCTAGATGGCTTCTGAAGCCCCTTCCTCCTCACATCTGAGCTGCAGGAGGTGATTTGTTTCCCCTTTGCTGGAGGTCATAGAACAGAGGCAAGATGGCCACTGACCAGGGATATTGTAGAAGGTATTATTCTCCAGAGGTTCTTGGACCAGAAGCCCTCCGAGGTCTCTTTCTGCTTGGACATTCCCATTTTCCATCTAGATAGCTCAAGGTTGTAGAGGATTTTTCAGTCAATCAAGAAGCATTTATTAGGGACCTACCCTGCTCCAGGCACTCTGTTTCTTGGGGGGATAAGACCAACACAAAGAAAATTATCCAATAGCAAAGTAAGCTAATGTGTGATTAGGTACGAGAAGGAGGATGTGGAGCTGCCCAGGGAAGCCAGAGGAGTCCAGATAAAGAAGGTGGGCAGTGGGAACAAGGTGGGAGGATCCTGGCACCCTGGAGAAGTTGGGAAAGGCTTCAGAGAGGAAGCTAGACCCATGGGTGAGGAGGGCTCACAGAAACAGAGTGCAGGCGCCGGGAGACATCCTGTGAATGTGGAAAGGTGCCTGAACTGGGAGGACCTTCCCACTTGGACTAGGGGAGCTGGGTTTGGATTTTGGCTCTCCTCCTTCATGTTTGGGAACCCAGGGGCATGCCATTGGTGACCTCTCTGAGACTGTCTAACGAGAGGGAATGGAGCGAGGTAGTTGCCAAGTGCCTTTCTGGCTGCCCACCGTCTCCCCTTCTGGCGGGTGTTCCAAGGCTAGGGATTGGTTGGCCACATGGAGGTCCTTAGTAGCTCTCATTTATCACTGTTCATGATATGAAATCAGCTGCTCATCACAAGGGCCCAAATTTGGAGCTCAAAGGGCCATCACACTATATCTTCAGAACCAGCAGGGACCTCAGAGGTCATCTGGTCCAGTCCTCTCATTTACAGAGGAGAACAAGCCACAGCCTAAGGACACACAGATTGTTAAACATTGGAGCTGGCACTCCTACCTTGTGAGGCCCAACCCAATGCCCTCTTCACTCCTTTACTTTACAGATGAGGAAAGTTGGACTGGGAGGGCAAAGGGACTGGTCTCAAGTTCCCTGACTAGCTGGGATTTGAACCCAGCTCATCTGAGCAGGCAGGATGATACAGGTAGTGGACTCAGGGCACCTGTGTGGCCTTGTCTATCTCCATTCCTCTTCTGCAAAAAGAGGACTTTGGCTTCAATATTTTCTCCGGTGGAAGCAGCAGCTATTTACTAAGCACCCATTATGTGCTGATTATTGGGCTAAGCCTTTACGGTGGTCTGATCCTCACAACAGCCCTGAAGCATAAGTATTGTCATTACATTCATTTTACAGTTGAGGAAAGTGAGGCAGGCAGAGGTGAAGAGACTTGCCCAGTCACTCAGCTAGTCAGCGTCTGAGGCTGCATTTGAGCTCAGGTCTTTTTCACTCAGAGCCCGTCCCTGGGTGCCCTATGGCACCCCCCTAGCTGCTGGGTCTCCGGAACAATCATCCTAAGATCCCAAAGCTGACACAGCTTTGACTCAGTACTCCACACCCAGTCACCATCTCTCGGTAGAACTCCTGGCCATAGTCACAGGAGGCTTACGGTCTCAGGTGATCAGCCTCCCCAGGGCCAGACCTGAAGGTGCAGGGTCTTGGGGTCCAGGCCTTAGCCCTTTACCAATGGAGCTCTCTGTCCATTCGACGGTCACTCACTCCAGGAGCCACCCGGTTTATTGTCCCATTTGGCCTTGCTTCGTGCCTGGCAGGAGGCATTGGTATTCTTTTTGGAATTCCCATTGCACAGCTTATTTGGGGCTTAATGACTCCTGGACCTCGGAAACAAATGGAGAAAACTCCCAAAGAATCAGGGGAGGAAACCAGAGGTGAAGAATGTGAGTGGAAGGCTCTTCTCAGTCCCCCATGCCTCCTCCCTCTCACCCCCACACCCTACTCCAGGGATGTGATTTTTAAAAAAGAAAACTGATTTCATGAATATGGAGAATTCCTTAAGGAACACAGATTTACACGTTCCTTGCAATTTATAGTCTTAGATATTTGCCCATGGACACTGAATTCAGTGACTTATCCAAGGTCACACAGTTCAGATGTGGGAGAGGCAGGGCTTAAAGCCTGCTATTCCTGCCTCTGAGGCCATCTTCCAGTTCCCTAAAACCACCCAAGAATAAGGGATGATACAAGATTTAAGGTTTGCAAAGTACTTTACAAGCACGATCTCAGCCGACATGTTTATAGCTTTGTTTGCAAAGCACTTAACATGCATGCATGTTGAGAGATAAGCTTTGCTGAGCATTTTACATACACTATTTCATTTGATCCTCCAACCAGTCTTGGTGGGTGGGTGCCATATTTATCCTCATTTTACAGATGGGGAAATTGAGTCTTTGAAAGGTAAGTGATTGGATCAGGATCACACAGTTAGTGAGTGTCTGAGGCGGGATTTGAACCCAAGCCTCTCTTGACAATGGGTCCAGCTCTCTTTGTACTATACCATGATGCCTCTACAGCAGAATCTTCCTTTGTGGGGGATGTAGTCAGAGGGCAGTTCATTTTGGAATTAACACAGTGGAAAGGGATCCTTTTCTGGGACATCTTTTTTAGAGAGACATAATTTCTATCCATGTAGTAGACTGTTGCTGGTACTTGATCCATGTTCAGCCTCTCACCCAGGGGTTCCAAGGACTGCCTGCCTGATGGAGAGCTGGGAGCCACCTCTGGTGTTATCTAGTCAGGAACTTCGGCCATCTATGTAAATGGCCATGCCCGAGGCCACAGAACTGGTGAGCATCAGACTTACCACTCACAGTCAGCTTGTCTCTTGGCAGATCACGATATCATTATTCTAGCATTGGAAGAAACCTTAGAGGCTGTCTTGGCCAATTTCTTGTGTTTCAGGGAAGAGAAATGAGGCCCAGAGAAAGGAGGCAACCTGCTGAAAGGCACACAGCAGCAATCTGATGCATTAAGAGGCTTCAGATGGCATTCTTTGTTGTTCTTAGAATACTCATTGCAAGCTTAGTAATCACACCAGCACAAAGTAAAATCCTCAGTAAAATGTGACCCAAACACTTTCTATTTTTAAAAGGAAAAAATATCTACAGTAAACACTGGCTTATTTGTTCTATGTCCCCTTCCAGTCTCTTTTCTCTGTCTTTGCCTTTAAAAGGATTTTATCCTCCTGGTTGCTTTTCTACATGTTGAAGGGGGAGGGAGATTGTGATTTTGGTGGTGGTGGTGATGGTGTTGTTGGTATTGGTGGTGCTGTTGGTGGTGATGGTGTTGTTGTTGGTGGTGGTAGTGATGGTGTTGGTGGTATTGGTATTGATGGTGATGGTGTTGATGATGATGATGGTGTTGTTGGTATTGGTGGTGCTGTTGGTGGTGTTGGTGTTGATGGTGATGG